>NC_072053.1:23881643-24209976 GCF_027791375.1 Indicator indicator | reverse complement strand
TCAGGGGCACAGTAGTTTTATTTCAATTTAAGCAAATTTTATCAAAAAAAGAATTAAAGCTCCTTTACTTCTGTAAAAGGTTACAACTAATGACCTCAGTGCCAGTCAAGACTATGGAACAGGTCATCTTGAGTGCAATCACACAGCACCTACAGGATGGTCAAGGGATCAGGCCCAGCCAGCACAGATTTAGGAGGGGCAGGTCCTGCCTGACCAACCTGATCTCCTTTTACAATCAGGTGACCTGCCTGGTGGATGTGGGGCAGGCTGTGGATGTAGTCTACCTGGACTTCAGCAAGGCCTTTGACACTGTCCCCCACAGCAAACTCCTGGCCAAGCTGGCAGCCCATGGCTTGGACAGGAGCACTCTGTGCTGGGTTAGGAACTGGCTGGAGGGCAGTGCCCAGAGAGTGGTGGTGAATGGTGCCACATCCAGCTGGCAGCCTGTCACTAGTGGTGTCCCCCAGGGATCAGTGTTGGGCCCCATCCTGTTCAATATCTTTATTGATGATCTGGATGAGGGAATTGAGTCCACCATCATTAAGTTTGAAGATGACACCAAGTTTGGGGCCGGAGCTGCTCCGTTAGACGGTAGGAGGGCTCTGAAGAGGGACCTTGGAAGGGTGGGCAGAGACTAATGGGATGAGATTTAACAAGGCTAAGTGCCAGGTTCTACACATTGGCCACAACAACCCCATGCAGTGCTACAGGCTGGGGACAGAGTGGCTGGAGAGCAGCCAGACAGAAAGAGACCTGGGGGTACTGGTTGACAGTAGGCTGAACATGAGCCAGCAGTGTGCCCAGGTGGCCAAGAAGGCCAATGGCATCCTGGCCTGCATCAGGAATAGTGTAGCCAGCAGGAGCAGGGAAGTCATTGTACCCCTGTACTCAGCACTGGTCAGGCCACACCTAAAGTACTGTGTCCAGTTCTGGGCTCCTCAATTCAAATAAGATGTTGAGATGCTGGAACATGTCCAGAGAAGGGCAACAAAGCTGGTGAGGGGTCTGGAGCACAAACCCTATGAGGAGAGATTGAGGCAGCTGGGGTTGTTTAGCCTGGAGAAGAGGAGGCTCGGGGGAGACCTTATTGCTGCCTACCACCACCTGAAGGTAGGTTGTAGCCAGGTGGGGGTTGGTCTCTTCTCTCAGACAAGCAGCAGCAGAACAAGAGGACACAGTCTCAAGCTGTGCCAGGGGAGGTTTAGGCTGGATGTTAGGAAGAAATTCTTCACAGAAAGAGTAATTTACCATTGGAATGGGCTGCCCAGGGAGGTGGAGGAGTCACCATCCCTGGAAGTGTTTAAAATAAGTCTGGATGAGGAACTTAGTGCCATGGTTTAGTTGATTAGGTATTGGGTAATAGGTAGGACTTGATGATCTTGAAGGTCTATTCCAACCTGGTTAATTCTGTGATTCTGTGTAATGGTATATCCATTTGTATTCTGTGCATCAGCTCCAGTCGATTTCTCCTAACTTTTCTTTTCCCTGTATTGACAAGCGCGAGCATAATTTTCATCCTCCTAATCAAGTACCTGGTTTATGTACCTCATCACTGTGTTGACTTTCAGGCACACCTGTAAAGTATGTATGTTAAAAGAGTCTCAGGGGGAAAAAATAAGAAGAAATTTTAGGAAAACCAACTATAGAACTGTCTCTTTTCCATTTCTGCAGCACTGGCATAAAACGTGACTGTGAACTGTAAGAGGATACAAATATTAGCCCTGCTTAAAATAACAGTAAAATAGGTATCTGTTAGCAATATGTTTTGTATTACATTAGACAGAACATAAAACCAGGAAAACAACATAAATCACTATATAACATAAGCAGCACTGTAACAGTCCTATAATTTATGTTTGTTTTTCATGGCCTTGATTTGATTCCTGCTAACCTTCATTTTCTCTTCACTATGGTTCACATTCTGCTTTTAAAACACCTTGGTAATGTTAATTTCAGTTTAGCAATTAACCCCAGAGAGAGAAATGGCAAGCCAGACAAATCAGAGAGTTGCTAAGGGATGGCAACAACAAGGTGAACCAGAGGAAGAAAGAATTGCTGATGAGTATTAATATGAAAGGTCAATCTTTTTTGTTTCTCCCCAAGCAAAGGAGATAGAGTGATGAGGAAGGAAACAGAAATAGAGTCATGGAGAGGGCAGAACATGCTTGTTTTGTTAAGCCTGTGTGTTAGAACTGCATCCGTTGTTCAAGAATGTTAAGTTTGTCCTACCATGAGAGTGAAGCATGATCAACAATCCTACTAAAAACCAATTTGGTTTAGAAGCAGGAATATTTTTTTCATGGACAAATTTTCTCACAGTTTTTATTCCCTTTGACCTCTGGAGTCTACCATCTACCATTTCCATCTACCTTGTATTAGTGCTTGGAGAGAGGAATGCAGCAGAATCACAAAATGGGAGATGGTGTCTGATAAATAATGTGTCATTTTATTTTGGAGTCATACGTGGAGCAGGAACAAGCAAGAATGAATGAACTGAACAACTAAATATCTAAACCAGATATTTTATTTCCATTTTGGTCACACAAAAGTCACTTCCAGTCATAGAAACTAAGGACATGGTTCTTTTCTAACACTCCACAAGATATACCTCGTATTTGTATATGAATTACTTCTAGTGATTCCTAGAAAATGGAAATTAGCCTTTTCCTACAGATTGTTAGTTTCCTTCTGAGAAAAAACTTTCACCCTTTTTATAAGCTTCATACACAGCTAAACTGCCCTGTTTTTACCTAAGGATGCAGCTTAACATTGCAACTAAACTGATATAACCATAAACTCCTGTCAGAAGAAGCAATCTTGCTTCCTCTTCTCCCACCACCTATTCATTCCCACTCCTCCACTGCCTCTGCAACAGGGAGAAAAATATTTTCTTCCTCTTCCTTGTTTTTTCTCATTTCTTATTTTCCCTTATCGTTCTATGTTCATGTGTCCCTCCCTTTCCTCCTCTCCTCTTGCCCTTCCTTTCTCTTCTTCTTTTCCTTCTTTCCTTATGTTGCTTCTTTTTTCTTTCCTCCCCTTTCTCTCTTCTTCCCAAACGACCTTGGCAGGGCTGGAGTGAGATCCAGTGTCAGGAGGGGCCACAGAAGTGGGAGGCATGGAGAGCCCTGGCCCCACTGCTGTCGGGGGCCTCCCCTGATCGCTCTTCCCAGAGCTCAGTAGTGGAGTAACTCGAGTAGCAACAAGGATGGTATGTGAAAGTCCTTTCCTGTCTATTACAACATCAAACTGAGATTTAAACAAGTCATGGATGAAACTGAAAAACAGCTTTCCCCTGGTCCTTATAGCAGGTTTTATACTCGTCAATAAGAATAATCACTGTTTATTTAACCATTTGGTTGGAATTCAAATCTGGGATGTGCCCTAAGCACACGTGAAATCACTTCTAAAGAACAAGGGGGTAACAGTAACAGTTTTGAGGGAGCCAAAAGTAGCCTTGCAGCTCTTGCAATTTCCATAAAGCAAGTAAGTTTATGTAAGAAAATACGTATGACCTAACATGGATAAAGCAACATTCACTCAAAGTCAGGAAAGCCAAAGCTAAGCTTTGACTTCCTCAGTTTTAACTCTTCACATTGTATATCCTGTAGCTTTTATAGGGGATCATAAATAACAAAATGATACATTAGGGTTTCCATTTAATAAGGAAACCAGGAATAGAAAATAACACGTGTATAACTTGGCCAAGTAAACACTGTGGAAAGAGTCTTAAATTTTAGTGTTTCCTGAGTCTGGATTGAGGATGTTTTAGACTCACATCTGGATCAAATGATGTGACTTGAATCCTTCTCAGATATGAACCTATGGCATAATATACATTCTTATACTAGTATAACTCAGCTCCAGTGATTTGAGATGGGTTTTTATCAAATGTGAAGAAATTTAATGTATTTAGATTGAAAAGCAACAATTATAAATATTGCCACCAAAGTAATTAATTTGAAAAAGTTGCAATGCACTGGAAAAGTTGCAATGCACTGGAAAACCATCCTTTGATGAGAGAAATTGTACTTCTTGAGATACCTACATTTAAATAAGAGTGTGCAGTTAATTGCAAGCAATAATGATCTGTCTTGCTAGGAATTACATCAGAACTGCTTACATCACTTATAAGTGAATCGTTCTGGATTTAAAAAAGCACAAGTGTGATTAAATGGGACCTTTGGCTACATTTAAAATATGAGATCATACTTTCCAAGAGCCTACTTTTTTTGACAAAGACATCTGTTCAGCCTTCATAGTATTCATAGCAGAAAACTCCCTCAGTCAATTCTATTTCTCTCTTTATTTGTGTATGAAATGCATGTCTCATTTTCTTTAGAGATTTAATTTTAGAATTATCTATAGCAAGATTTAAAGAAAGGCCGATATAGGTTCATGTAAGCCTATGAGTAATAATAAGTAATCGAAGTATTTTTTAAATAATATCAGAAAAATCAAGATATACCTAAGTATGTTGTAAAGGATCCTACAAAAGCAACAGGCATCAGCAGCTGCAGAATTTCTGAAAAAGGGTCAGGTTCAGTTTTGAGCTATGAGTCACTCAGAGAAGGCATGGTTATGATGATGACCACAGACGTATTATCACACTCACCTTGGCACATCACACTTTCCTCAGAGTGCAACTGAATTTGATTAGAAGGAAATGTATCTTTCAGCTTCCAGTCCCTTCCCACCTGGACTCCAGATGGCCTCCAGAGGCCTCACAGGTGTTTACAGTTACATGAGCTTCACTTATACCACAATGTCCAGTACATCATACAGGGAACCAAGTAAATAGTTTCAGACATTCCGGCTGTCAGAGGTAGCTATTTTGACACAGGATGTACAAGAGGTATATTCCACAGCACCTGCAGGTTTTCTCCACTAGAACGTGGGGGTTTGATACATGACAACCTCAGGACTCTCCATTCCAGAGTATGTGTCTTTAATTCGAAGCATTTGCTCTAACTTTCAATCACTCAGCTGTTTGCTCAGATATGTTGTCTGAAGGCCCAAGGAGATTTCCATATGTGCACAGTCCACATTTAAAAACCATCATATTGATCTCAAACTGAAGAGCAATAGGTAGCTCAAGTCTTCTGGTGGAATGGGGGTTTGGAGAAGTTAGTGCTTCTGCCTCTAAAGCTCTTGAATTAAAGTTCTGATAACTTGATTTGCTACAAAGAATTTGTTGGAGGCAGCTATGAACATCAGAGATTGTACAAAGCTATGAAACGTTCCCCATTAGCATTCACTTGGAACATTAACTGGTTCTGAAAAAAACAACAATTGACAAGTGTTGCAATAAAATTATTTGACAAATGTTATCACCTCTCACTCTGTAAAAGCTCAGAGCACCTAGGGATATGTCTAGAACAAAGATGGACCATGACCAGAGGTTTTTTTTCTGAAAGGAGCACTGAGTGCTCACAGCCTCTAGACCAAAAGTCGACAAGCAAGCTCCCAAATACCAGGGTGTCTTATTATACCTCTACATGTGCTCCAGACGTGGTCTGCTGAAAACAAGACACATGCACAGCAGAGTGTCCATCATAGGTGCACATTTGTCCATGTACTTGTTTGAGGCCAGACAAGATCCTCTCTTGGCCCAAGAGGGACAAAAGAAGGACACTCACACAAACGGATTGGAAAGTGATGGAAAGTTTAAATGGAAAAGCAATTGGTGAAACTACAGAAAACTACAAAGCATAGTGACAACATCCCAAAGTGTACAGAGTCCCTTACATAAAACCCAAAGGCTTCCCAATTCTTCCCTTCTTCCCACCTGAGGGTATACCCAAAACCCCCAGGGCTCTTTCTTCCCCCTGCCACTGCTAGGCAAGTCTCAGGCTGGCCAGGTCTGAGACTGCCCCCCCACTCCTTTCTCCTCCTGGCATTAGGCCTAGACAGGCCTAAGAGGTCTTGAGATACTCCCCCATGGTTACCCAATAAGAGAGCATCTCCCATGGGAGCAGAGAAGGAAGAAAGAGAGAGAGAAAGACTTTGCAGATGGATTTATAGGGCACAGGATTTATGGGTAGAAATACACTGTTTCCTGTGTCCACCTTATTGGGTGCACATTCAGGACACCAGAGGTGTAGCTGATGTGGCAGCAACAGGAGGCACCCAGCCTGAACTGGCACAGTCCAGCTGCCACATGCAAAATGTTTTGCAAAGATCTGCCTGCAAAAGCCCACATTGAGGCAACTGCATATACAGGCACGTGAAACATAAAAATCTTGCCTAAGGACCCCAAAGATCCCTGGGTATCTGTGTAAAAATCAGGAACACCTTGTTTTGTTTTTCTCTTCTTACTCAATCTTGTTCTAACCAGATATTCTCATAAATTCTTGCCTTCTCTGATGACTACAAAAATTCAAAGGCCATGGACATCCTGTTAACTTCTCATTCCTTTGCATTTTTCAGATCAACACATTATTCTGGTACAAATCAAAACTTCAGTATCATTTCATGTAAATTCTCTCTGCAAATGTTTTCAGGTGGTTTTATTCCTAAATTACTGAGCCACATAAACTACATCTGTAGTCATGCCTGCCAGAGTCCTTGTAATTCAGTGGATAAGCACTGGTTGCACATGCTGAAATTTCCCTAAACAGGATTTGGTACATCAGAAGTACTGAGATTTTAAACAAGATTTCCTAGTGGTTTTGCGAAGAACATATTTGTCTGGTGGATTTAGTATACTAAATGCTTCTTGCATGTATTTTTATTTTTCTATATGTTCTGGCAAGATTCCCAAAATATTAAGTCAACTAAAAAAAAAAGCAAACACAAAACAAAACAAAACAACAAACCAAACCAAACAACAACCACAAAATACTTTTAAATGGGTAAACATTATGGTTTAATTTCTTTTTAAAGCACTCAGAATGAAAATATAACAAAACTTCCATTTGGAGTTAATAGCTTATACTGCAGGTTGGTCCAAGGAAGGGAAGAGACAGAGACTGTGCATTTTTTTGAAAAAGCTTATTGAAATCAGTGATACATAATGGTTTTAGATGGCATTGGCCTGAAGGGTGGTTTTCCCACTCTACCTGTATATATGCTCCACCTCATCTTATCTGTATGAAGAATTCTTGCTGTCAAGCCTGTCAGGGCTTGACTCTTAGGCACATGGCCAGAAGATGAGGTTGGGAAGAGGTAGACAAGGATTCTGGTAGTGAGACTGCAGCAGAAAGTCCAGAGGTTTCTCCACAGTTGCACATCGGGAAGCTGCCTGAAGCCCCTAGAGCTGACAACAGCTTTCCACTTCATAAAACAAAAAGCTAATTGCCAATTTCACTATGGTCCATTTCAAACCAGTCATTTAGCTAATTGGACAACGTTCAATCAACCTCTGAGCTGCATTACAGCTACAAGTTTGCTGATGATAGAAAACCAGTGGCTGATGCATCAGAAGGCTTTGCTGCCATCCAGCAAGACCTGGACAGGCTGAAGACTTGGGTAGAGAGGAACCTGATGAAGCTGAACAAGGGCAAGTCTGGAGTTCTGCACCTGGGGAGGAACAACCTCATGCACCAGTACAGGAAAGGAGCTTTGCAGAGAAGTACCTGGGAATCCTGGTGGACAACAACAAGTTAACCATGAGCCATATGAGTGCTTATGTAGCTAAGAAGGCCAATGGCATCCTGAGGTGCATTTTAAAAAAAAATGGAGACCAGCAGGTCAGGAGAGGTTCTCCTCACTTTCTCTCTGCCCTAGTGAGAACTACTGAAGAGAGTCCACTGAAGGGCTGCAAAGATGATTATGGGACTAGAGCATCTCTCATATGACGAGAGGCTGAGACACCTGAAGAGAAGACTGAAAGTGGATCTTATCAATGTTTATAAATTCCAAATGGCAGGTGTCAAGAGGATGGGGCCAGGCTCTTCTCAGTGCCCGGTGACAGGACAAAGGGCAATGGCACAAACTGGAACACGTGAAGTTCCACATAAACATAAAGAAAAATGTCCTTGCTGTGAGGGTGATGGAACTCTAGAACAGTCTGCCCAGAGAGGTTGTGGTCTCCTTCTCTGAAGACTTGCAAAACTTGCCCCTTCAAACCTTGCCCAGATGTATTCCTGTGTGACATACTCTAGCTGATCCTGTTCTGGCAGGGGTGTTGGACTAGGGATCTCTGGAGGTCCCTTCCAACCTATACTATTCTGTCTTCAATGCTGTGATTCCATTTCATATGCTGTCAGTAAATAACAGGTTTAGTGGCAGTTAAAAGGCAATGAGTATGCCAGTATATAGTAAGATATGATTTACCTAAATATGATGGAGAAGTTAGCCAAAATGAGCAAGAGTAAAACTATGTCAAAGAATTTCAGATTATAACTTAGTAAATGCTTTACCAAGAGTACAGACACTAACAAAACATATTTCTTGAAGCCTCCAGCATCAGGTTGCAAACAACAGATAAGCAGATGGGACAGACACCTCTAGAAGACACATATCCTACCTAGGCTGGTGAGCCAAGGTCTCTCCTCCTGCCAGCACTACTTTTTCTGGCAGGAGGAGAGTTTCTACATAGAATACCCAGCGAACCTATTGAGGGTCAATCTTTTTTGTCAAGTTATCCACTGTATTATGAATGTTATTCTTGTGGGGTCTTTTCCTGTTATTTTTAATACATGTTTACAATATTTTCTGAAGTATTACCACAGCAGAAGGAGCAATCAGTGCAAAGTAGACACACATAACTACATTATCCCAACTAGTTAGCTAGTCATTGTCAAGCTTCTCAGCATGACCTGATTTACCTTGTTTCTCCAGAGAGTTAAGTCTATTCAGAACTGACACACAGGAAGAACATGTATTTTCTAAACTTTAAAAAACTGATTTAACACATACTTACCATGACTTTCTGTACATATTCATGAGGTTGTATTCTTTCTAATGGTTTCTAAAAAGTCTTGAAAAAGCTTGTTCAGCCAAACAGCAAGTGGAAGGCAGAAGGAAACGGAGTATTATAAATATACAGTTGCTTCAGGGCTCCCTGGTGATCTTTTTTGATTTTCTTAAACCATTTTATGTAATAAGAAGTATGTAAAGAAGAGTGTCTTTTTCAGTTTTCTTTTTCTCTTTTTTTTTCTTTTTTTATTTTGTTTTGTTTTCCACAGACAAGAGGATCTTTACTGCTTTCTGCAGTTAATTAATCTGTGCTGCAGATAAGGATTTATTGACAGTTCTGTCCATATATGTAAAATTTAGCATGAAGAGTAGAATAAGGACCATGCAGCTGAGGACAGAAGATGAAGGAGGAAACTGTCAAGTTGTTTCAACCATAGCATTAGATTAAGGCTCTGAATTTCAGGAGTCAGGGAAGAGGGCAGAGTCTAAAACATCACAAAGTCTAGGTTCACTCCAGGAAATTCACCATTAGAAAGAGACATGTTAGCACAAGCCCCTTACAGTGGCTAGTGGGAGGTAGTGTTTACCACCTTTTACCTGTCTTGGATGTCCATGACATTAAGGATGATGTCTCAGTTATATTTCAGTCATTCTAATACAGCAACTCAGAAAATTCATAGACATCAGGTAGGATGAGATGACGTGCAACTTTTCCATTCCTGTAATCATAAAGGATTTGGGATCAGATACTCAAACAGGTTTATAATCTTTAGGCATTTAGTATTGTAATTTATCTAGCAAAGGTTTGGTTCATTTTTTTAATGGAAGGATTTGTCCCCTCCCTTTCATATCTGAACAGAAAAGTGATAAATCCTTAGGTTTCCTTTGGCTGAGGTGCTAACATGGGACATTTAACCACATTTTAAGCAATAAACATGTAAAAAACAAAGAACTGGGCAGTTCCAAATTTGCATTCCAAAACCAAACCAACCAAATAAAAAGACCCCATAGCTTTTAGCACTGAGCAAAATGTGCAGTGTAAAATAAGGAAATTGCTTATCCTGGATATACTGTGAATTATCACAATATAACTTCCAGAATGTCTTTTCAAATTGTTACTTTGGGAAAAAAAAATTTAAAAAGATAATGTGTTGCCTTTAAAGCTCCTTCTATATGAAGTTCTATTGGAGTTGTATCATAACCCGTTTTTACAAAAGAATTCCCTGGAGAAAGCAAGTAGAAATTTCAAAAGATCATTATTTGAGCAGAGCTGGCTCATCATAAGCAAGTGTCTAAAGTACAGTTTAAGTTATCTGAACACCAGAACCCCCAAATATAACAAAGATTATACTAAAGTATCTTGCTTGCAGAATTATGGCCTATTGATAAACCTGGCATATCTTCTAACTCCCAGATGATTACCCAAGGGAATTCAGTCATTAACCTGAATTTTTCTGAGCTCTCTTTTTCATTCATTTATGCCAAAGTCTTGAATTTGAATTTAACTAAAGATGTAGGAATACCTATAGAGGAAAAAAAATAATCCTTTTTATCTCCTGCTTCAAATATTGTCAGAACTTGTTGTGACTGTGAAGGAAATAAAACTACCTAAACCACTATTAGATTCACTACAGGCTTCATCATTCCTGGCCAGTGACCCACAGTGACTGTCAGCAAAATAATCACTGATTATTGTTTGCTACATTAACTCAGTGCCACTAAAGACACATATGTTAAAACGTATTATTTAATATATTTAAGCAATATCTGTCAAAAATACCCATATATTAAAATGGGAATTAACTATATTCATTGTAATTAAGAAGAGAAGTGGTTTTCCACGTTTTATAATCAAAAATGTGTCTCAGTTTCTGGAAAACACTGAAATTGCCCTGTGATTTTTTTTTTTACCACATTATAGTTTACTGGCTAAGGAGTGAATAGTATCTAGGTAAATATGGTGACATTGGAAACAATTTTAATTGTATTTATTATAACAAATAATTTCATTATTAATATTATTTGAATTATGAAACTGCAGGTATTAAACCATTCACGTTGCTTTTAAATGTTTCAGACAGATATTGCTACCTGTCAGGATTTTACAATCAGTTTCTTAGCTATCAAATACTCTTTTTTGCAGCTAGATATTGCTGATTCAGGTCACAGCCCCATTGATTTTGTGTGCTGTACCATGCTTTGGAGCCAGAATTTTTCACAGGTTATTAAAGCAACAAAATTATAATTAACTGTTTCTTGTGCTGAGGTTCCTGAGGAACATTCAGATCTATTCTTTTTCCCACGAATTTTGAAGTCTATTTCAGATATTGCTCCCTGGAAATTATTACAATAAATCAAGTCTAATTATACTGTGATGCTTAATCATAGGTTAACTGAGCAACCCAAGTTTTCATCAGCTGCAACCAGTTGCCTCTGGAAGAGATGTTCCAGGAAGTGGAACTGCTTTGAGTCTTATCAGAATTAAAACCTTCAACAGATGCAAGTCAAATAGTCCTTGTTTCCCAAGCTGTGGCCCAAAGTGATGGATATGAGCTGCTTCCAAACATAACATAACACACTTAAGACTTCCAACAGAAGAGGGATGTTTCTGAAGAAATCACAGTTCTTAAGATGAAAATAGTCACTTCTGCCTTGCAAATTTTGGGGGGGAGGATGTGGAAAGTGCCAGGAAATAAAGACTTCCAGCACTGTGAGTCTGGAGAGCCTTGGTGGCTGCCAGCCACAGAGCAAGGCAAGGTGCTCCAGGTCCCATGTTCAGTCTAGTTGTGGCAGAGCATCTTGACCTTGCATGCTTCCACTAAGTTAACATTCCCAGGTTTCTTCATCCTGCTATGGAACAGTAAGACAGCAAATACAGAAAAACTGCTAGTCCAGAATATGAAACCAGAGATGCTAAAAGTAGCAAACAACAACTCTAACTGAAGCATAGGTGCAGGATTTAGAAAAAATGGATAAACAAATGGATGAAGGTGCCAAATGAGAACTAGTGATAAGACACTGTGAACAAGTACTAAATAAAAGAAAATCCAGTTGACTCAAAAAATCAATCTCTGATGAAGAATGACGGTGAAAATTCATTGGGATTAATGTTGAAAAACTCTGTGAATCCTTGAGATTATACTTGGATATAAATGAAGATTTTGGCAATTTCACTTGAGAAAAATACTACGGCAAATTTGCAACATTATGGGAGACTATAACACTGGATACCTAATCTAGAAATATGATAGGGTTAGTTAGCCTGGATGGAGTAGCTCTCATCCGACAATAAACTAGACTTATGGAAAGTGAGGGTCTTTTAGACTTTGTTTGGGCAAATAACAAAAGCCATCATAAAACAATTGGCCATAAAAAAACAAGTGATCAGAAGTTGTTTTACTTCGAATTGTAAGGATGAACAGAAGTAGAAAGCCTGTGCAGGCTCTCAGTTGCTGGAGGGTGGACTAAGAAACTCTGGGAGCTAGTTAATGAAGTCAAATGGACTAAAAGGATAAGGAGCTATGTAGGAGATATTAAATGTTTTTAAAAGGAAAACAAAAACATTACTCATGGCTGGCATTAAAAAATAGAATAATATACTTAAGTGGTGTTCAGAGGTAGATCAGTGAATAGAGAGCTGAAAAACATTTATCCATTTATGGGGATGAATGGGTGGAAAAAGACTGGATACAATATGCTCAAAATTCAGGAATTTTACAGAGACAAGGCAAGAAATATCAAAAGTTCACAAACTATTTTATAGAAGACTAGTAAAAATAGGAAATTTGCCAGCCACATAAATAAAAAAGAAAAATAGAGAACTACAACTTACATGACAAAAGAGAAAATAAAACAAAATTAAATTAAATTAAATTATAAAATTTAAATAAAAGTCTACATGATAGCTCCCAAACTAAACATGTATTTTTCCTCCAGGTAAACTTAACGGGTATGTTTCCAATATAAGTTTTGATACTGAATGCCAGGAAAAATGCATAAGCAAAACAGGGGAATGTGAATGAAAAGGATCACAACACAGGTATGCTGTGTTTAATATCTCACTTTATAGAAACAGAGTAGTACAAAGAGTAATTCAAAGAGTTGCTGACGCAGGGTGTATACCCAGTCCTCCAGGCAATAAAGGTCTTTCCAAAAAAAAAATACAATACTTTGACTTATATTCCTGTTTTGTATGAGCAAATTGAAGTTGATTGTATGAGAAGCTGTTCCCTAATCACTGAATTGTGAGCTATTTTGGTTTGGTGATAATGGACAGTCCCAGTCCCTCATTTCTTCCTTCACAGTCAGTAAGTCACTTTGGAATTACTTCAGTTCCTATTTTGGGACATTCAGTGGAATTCATTGAGTGGCGAACATACTGAACAATAGGTGTTAATAAGTGTTAAAAAACCTAGTCCTGAGCACTTTCCATTGTCACTTGACAATGTTTATGTAGTTATGTTTTTGCATTTATGTTGTAATGTTGGGATCAACATTGGAAATCTCTGTGAATCTTTTAGCTTAGTTTAGATGTGCTTAAAAAATTCACTCAGAAAACAGCAATGGGCATCTGAAGGCACAGTTTTGATTGCTTTTGAATGAAATAATGACATTCAATTTGAAGGTTTCTGGGTCAAAGGTGTGGTTGCATTAGAAAATCACCCAGTGCTTAGGGAGCAACCCAAAAATATTGCTTTATTAACCTGTTACCTGTAGGTTTTATGACAAATATCTTTCCACACCTAGCATAAAGCAGAAGGCCAGCATACATTCTGGACCATGCACTGGCAGATTAGACAGCACATGCTAGACCTAGAATCTACCTATATTTATAAGAACTGGACTCCAAAGGCCCATAGTATGCCAAAAAGTATGCAAAAAGGTGCGTGGAAATGTCCTCAAGTTGCATCAGAGGTAAGGCTTTGAGCAACCTGGTTTAGTGTGAGGTGTCTCTGCACATAGCAGGGGTGTTGGAAGCCAATGATCTTTAAGACCCCCCTCCAACTCAAGCCATAAACTTATTTTCTGAAAGACTTATCAAACACTGAAATAGGCTCCCCAGGGAGGTGGTTGAATCCCCATCCCCAGAGGTGGTTGAAAGATACATAGGAGTGGTGCTAAGGGATGTGGTTTAACATCAGACTTGGAAGAGGTGGACTCAATGGTTGGGCTCTATGATCTTAGGGGTCTTTTCCAACCAAAACAATTCCATGATTCTATTCTGTGAAGACACTTACATAACGATCAGAACAATATAGAATGTAAGTTAGTATTTTAAAAAATAAGAATAAAAAAAACTAAACCAAAACAAAACTCTGGGGAAAAAAAAGTCTTGATATGTTTGATTGTCAACTCTAAGGACAGTACAGCCAAACCTCACTTTTTCATTTTATCTAATTTAGAAACCTTTGGTTTCTAGTAAAGATACAGAGATTCCCTTGTGTTTTGATTCTCATTAGTTCTTTGTAGCAGCACTTTGTTTCCAAAGAACACTTGAAAGGATCAGAAGGTTACTGAATATCTAGACAAATTCACGACATTGGATAACAAAGTGGCCATAGTTATTAGTTTCTGGTTTTCAATTACAGCTGCTTTGGTAAAGCAGTTCAATGTTATCCATCTCTGAAACAGTAACTGGCAACTAAGCCAGAAAATTATATAGGTCCATAATTTTTGGAAAATGAGTGAAATCAGAACTGATATTATGAAATCCTTGTTTGAATTTTACGTTCAAAGGTTATATTTTTTCAGCTTTAGGAGAACATGTGGCTCCTCAAGTAATTCAAGGAACATTCATTGTAGAGAATAAAATGCTTTGCTACCTCAGATTTAGAAAATGATATGTCCAGTTTTCTACTTTCTACTATTTTAGTTTGTGTTTTGTCCGGAATCCAGTGAGATGAGTCAGTAGTATCAAATCTTCTCTCTGTGGGAACATACTCTACCAGGTGTTAGAATGAACCACCTTCAGAAGCACAACAAATACCTAGTTTGTCAAAATTTGCTGGAGCAGAAGCTTTCAGCATTTTATTTAATCTAGAAAATTTACCATGACATGCTCAAATTTTCCTCAGACTGGAACTGCAAGGCAACCTCATCAGCACCAGCTAGCTCCGTGCTGTGTCGTGGCCTTTAGAAGAGAAAAGGGGGTTCCCAGAGACAAGGGGACCAAGGGAGAGAGGGGGAGAGGAGATCTGACACAACCAGGCATCTCTCGCAAGGGTGCCTGAGAGGGCGATGTGGCTGGGAGCATTCCCAGAGAAGCCACGGGAGATTTAAACCTGGTGAAACCGGAAGAGGTTCTCAGACCGCGAGCTGCAAGGCAACAGCTTTCTTGCACAATGGAACCCAGCCAGTGGGGTGTGAGAGGGAGGGGCAAGGTCAGACAGCTGGGAGCACCTGGCCGTTGGTACAGGCAGGCTAACAGGCACAGGGAGAGCAAACAGTGACTGAGTGTACCCCACGGGCTCCTATTGAATTAGCTCAGTAGTTGGCACAGTCAGGGCATGAGGGCAGGACACAAGGTCCCTCAGTTTTACTGAAGGAATGATGGTTGCTACTCAGAGGAGGAAGACTGTGCTCTCTGCACCCACCAAAATGGGTATTGGTATCCAGGACACAGGCTGTGAGAAATGCCACAACCCTTCACTGGCAACAGGGGACAACACTGACTATGGTTGTGTACGGTGTGAGCAGGTTTTTGACCTGCTCAACCAGGTGGCATAGCTCCAGGATGAAGTGATGGAGCTCAGGGAAGAGGTGAGTAGGTTGAGAAACATCAAGGAGAATGAGAGGGAAATTGATTACTTCCACAAACTGATTTACGAAAACAGAACAGGAGTTAACTCTTAGAGGAGCAGAGGATTTGATATCCTCTCATCAGCAAGACCCCTAGCCTTCTTGTAGTACTCAAATATGCAGGGTCAATGGGAACAGGTCACTACCCAGCTAAAGAAATGATGCAAATGGAGAAAATATGCTCCTTTGAGAGGCGTACCACCCACAGTGCCCTTGCAGAACAGGTAGGAGGCTCCGCAGAAGGAACTGGCTGTGAGCAAGCACGAGGGCTTACGAAGGCCAAAAGTGCCACAAAGGCCAGAATTCCTACCATGGCCACCTCACTTCAGGCTGGCCATAAAAACTGACCCAGAAAAGAAAAATCAAGGGGTCATTGTTGTAGGTGACCCCCTGCTGAGGGGAGTGGAGGGACTGACATTCAGACCGAACCCACTTCATAGAGAGGTCTGCTGCCTCCCTGGTGCCTGGGTAAAGGATGTCGTAGGTAGACTTCCCACCCTTGTGAGTCCTTCAGACTATTACCCACTTATGTTTTTTTGGATGGGTAGTGATGATGCAGCAATGAGAGGCCCACATTCAATTAAAAGACTTCAGGACTGCTAAAGGGATCAACTGGTAGACAGATCAGGAGCTCAAGTTGTGTTCTCCTCCATCCCTCTGACATCAGCGATGGATGAGGGAACACTTAGGAAGAGCCAAGAGGTCAGTTCATGGCTCGGGGACTGGTGTCATTGACAGAGGGTTGGATTTTATGATCACAGCACAGTTTACAGGGCACCAGAGCTGCAAGCAAACAATGAGATGCACCTGTCCCAGAGAGGGAAAAGGATTCTGAGTCAGAAGATGGCAGGCCTCATTGACAGGGCTTTAAACTAGATTTGAAGGGGGAAGGGGTTGTTAATCTCATCCTTGCCTGTGACAAACATTGGGGCAGCTCACCAGAGACAGAGGGATGGAGTGCTGGCAAGGGCTCTCAACTTGTTGCCCTGAGGGGACACCCCAAGGGAATCAAGGGGTTTTCATCTAAGAGGGTGACACAGCCAGCCCAGCTGAAGTGCCTCTAGACAAATGCACACAGCTTGGGCAGGATGAATTAAGGGCCACTGTGCTGCTGGAATGCCATGACATAGTGGCTACTTCCTGAAACTTGGTGGGATGATTCCCATGACTGGAATGTAGGGATAGATGAGTACAAGCTCTTTAGACCAGGATGTGGTGTGGGACAGTGAGAAAGGCTTTGCTCAGGACCAGGTAAATTATGTCAGTTGCTCAGCTTTCATCTATTAATGCTGTGACCTTGTCATAGAAGGCTACCAGGTTTGTCAGGCAGGATTTTCCCTTGGTGAACCTGTGCTGATTGTACCAAATCACCTCTTCATTATTCTTCTGTCTCAGCAGTGCCTCCAGGAGGATCTGCTCCACGATGTTAGTGGGCACAGGGGTGAGACTGACTGGCCTATAGTTCCCTGGGTCATCTGTCTTTCCCCTTTTGAAAATGGGAGTTATGTTTCCCCTTTTCCACTCAGTGGGGACTTCCCCAGACTGGTCTCCAGGCTGGTGCAGTCTGGGTTTGATGGATTGAGCATTCAATGGAGAAAGAACTGGCTTGACAGCCACACCCAAAGAGTATCTGTCAATGGCTCCAGGTCTGAGTGGAGGCCAGTGACAAGTGGAGTCCCTCAAGGATCAGTACTGGGACCAGTCTTGTTTAACATCTTCATTGGTGACATGGACAGTGGCATGGAGTGCACCCTCAGCAAGTTTGCTGATGACACCAAGCTGTGTGGTACAGCAGACACGCTGGAGGGAAGGGATGGCATCCAGAGGGACCTTGACAGGCTGCAGAGCTGGGCCCATGACAACCTCATGAGGTTCAACAAGAGGTTCAACCTCATGAGGTCCTTCATCTGGGTCAGGGCTATCCCAGGCAATGATACAGGCTGGGCAGTGACTGGCTTGAGAACATCCCTGAAGAAAAAGACTTGGGGGTGCTGGTGGATGAGAAGCTCAACATGAGTCACCAGTGTGCACTTGAAGCCCAGAAAGCCAATCACATCCTGGGCTACAGCAAGAGAAGCATAGCCAGCAGATCAACGGAGATGATTTTCCCCCTCTACTCCACTCTGGTGAGACCCCACCTGGAGTACTGCATCCAGTTCTGGAGCCTTTATTACAGGAAGGATATGAATGTGCTGGAGTGTGTCCACAGAAGGGCCACAAAGATGATCAGAGTGCTGGAGCACCTCTCCTATGGAGACAGATTGATAGAGTTGGAGCTATTCAGTCAGGAGAAGAGAAGGTTCCAAGGAGACCTTATTGTGGCCTTCCAGTATCTGCAGGGGGCCTGCAAGAAAGCTGGGGAGGGACTTTTTAAGATGTCAGGTAGTGACAGGACTGGGAGGAATGGAGCAAAAATAGAAGTGGGTAGATTCAGATTGGATGGTAGGAAGAAGTGCACCCTGAGGGTGGTGAGACACTGGAAGAGGTTGCCCAGGGAGGTGGTAGAAGTGCCATCCCTGGAGGTTTTAAGGCCAGGCTGGATGAGCAACCTGATCAAGTGTGAGGTGTCCCTGCCCATGGAACTAGATGATCCTTGAGTTCCCTTCCAACCCTTACAATTCTATGATTCTGTGCTTCAGCAAAAGTTACTTAGGAGTAATACCACAGAATCTTAGGGAATGGAAGGGACCTCTAGAGATCATCAAGTCCAGCCCCCCCTGCCAAAGAAGGAACACATAGGGCAAGCCACACAGGAGCACATACAAGTGGGTTTTGAATGTCTCCAAAGAAGGAGATGCCAAATCTCTCTGGACAGCCTGTTCCAATGCTCTGTCACCCTCACCATAAAGAAGTGTCTCCTCTTGTTGAGGTAGAACCAACTGTGCTCTAGTTTCCTTGTCCTGGGTGACACTGAAAAGAGACTGCACTTTCATCTTGACACCCACCCCTTAGATATTTACAGATGTTTATCAGATCCCTTCTCAACCTTCTCTTTTCAAGACTAAATAGCCCCAGTTCTCTCAGTCTTTCTTTGTAGGAGAAATGTTCAACTCCTGCAATTATCGACAGTATTCATTCTGTACTCTTAAGTTGACATAAACCTATCATGATTGTCTATATCATGATTTCATGTGGAGAATCACTGCTACCACCAGATAAAATGGCTTCACAAATATCTCATTGGTAACCATAAACACACATATGCTTTTTACTTCTAATTTCTTCATCAGTCTGTCAATTAGAATTAAATAATTTTAAGCCTCTAGTTTTTCTTTTAATTGGACTTCAGTCTCCCTGAACTTGATAAAAGCTTCTGCTCTATGTCAAAGAATAAGCCATATTTTGAACTCTCGTACCTGAAATCAACTAGTTAGACTACAATAAAGCACGTGGAACAGTGGAAAAAATAACTGCTGCAACAGCTCTTTAAAAATGTGTAACTTCCACCAAATATCTCTTTGGCAGATGCAAACAAATGGCTGTCTTGTTGTCCACTTGAAGGCTGTAATGCCTATTATGAGAAACTCTGTTAGGAAGGCAATTTAGAAGTGATATTAAATTTGTTACTGCTTCTTATGTTATTTGAAATGAGAACTGGAAAACCTGAGATGCAGAAAGTTGAACTAGCTACTGCTTAGAAACAGTTTGTTCTGTTCTGCTTATTATCCATGATGAGAGCAAACAAATTCCTCTCTACTTTAATTCTGATGATGAGTTCTCCTATGATTATGAAATCCAAGGAAAGTTTTCACCACACAGTTGTCAGACTTAATTTAATGTAGCTCCTTTTTTTTCATTCTTCTTTTTTTTTTTTTTTTTCAAAGGGCTCCCTTCTTAAGCTAGCTGGACACTAGACTTCTGCAAATCATCTTCTTTCATTTTTTGTTGTTGTTGTTAGGGGCATCATGAGCTCATAAATCAGTAGACTTTTCACATTTTTAGAATTATCTCTAGAAAAATCTTTATAACCCTTAAGCTGATTCCCACAAGAGTGTTTACTCTGGAATAGCCTGTCTCCACATAGTTAGATCACATACCCAACCACTTCAAATGTGTATGAGAGAAATCTCTGATACATTTGTTCTTAGTAGGACTTGAGTGTCAGTTGCCTGCTGCCACTAGAGAATTTCCATGGTCTTTGAGGCAACTTAAGGAGAAGTAAGAGTTTCTTAATATGTCTGTGTAACAACACACTGGAGAGGTTACAACATTGTCTTGGAGGACTTAGGTTTTATTCCCAGTTTGATGTCTTCTCGTTTCATAAAATCATCCAGAGTCTTCTAAAACCCTTAAAACCTTTGGTAATCTGTGGTTTTATTCATCATGCAGGCATGCGTTCTATAAATGTTGCTTTTTAGTGAATGACTTCAACCAGTGAAGACAGCAAGTGCTTAATACACCAATAATGATGTTACCTAGCATTAACAGAGGCTGACTGATAAGCTTTTCATCTCGTTTAAATGAAGAGTATAACAAAGTTATCACAAGTCCCATGGACCCTACAGGTACCAATAGCACTTCTTTTTCAAGAGAGTATTAGGATCACGTGGATTGCAGTCATGTGGAACCAGTGGATCAGAAAAGGAGGAACCTAACACTGAGCTCATGAGAGAATGTTGTTAATAAAACACAAAAGGTCTTCAGTGAGACAGAGGATTTCATTAAAGATCCTGTGCTGAAAAATCTTGCTGGAAGTGCACATTAGTTGAAGACAAAGTGCAATTATTTCCCTGTTTTGGGGAGGAGAATGGATAAATAAAAGGAAAATGTAAGATAAAGGGAAAATGTAAGACAAAGGAAAATAGTTAAATCTTCCTTAAATATTTTTTTCTTATATTGGTGAGACTCTTATTGCTGATGGACAGCTTGTAAACTAACAAGCTTTTAATTGTCCTTGATGCAATTAAGGCTGATGGTCATTTGCTAAATCCTGAGTTTCAGTTATAGTTTATGTAACTCTTTCTCATTACTTAACCTTTAATGATTTACTTGGCTTCACTGTCTGTGGTCTGGTTCTCATTTGTCTGGCATTACATTCTAAGATTGCAATGACTCAGATTTCCTTTCATTTTACAGCAAAAAGAGCTAGGATATATTACATGAGGCATCTCATTTATTCACTTGTTTGTGGTCTTCTTGTGCAGACTTCTCAAGCAGGTGTATCCAGACATACACCTCTGCTTTTAGAGGATAAAATAGGAACTCCTTCCTGCAGTGTTACTATAGTAACTCCATCTCTATAGAAACACTGACATATACTTGAAGTTTTCAATGTAATTTGATAATTTTCAGTCTGGGATGTTCCTGAGAAGTGATTTAATTGTTGTTCTTTATTTCTAACAGAGATTGAGATTGGTGTCTTTCTTCTTAGAACTTTTTTTTTTTTTTAAGTTTGGAGGAAAAACGTGTATTCAAACTATGCCATACAGGAGAAAACACAAGTTGCACATAATCTACTTGGCAGTGTTTAACCTCATTCAGATAAAGTACTGCTGAAATTCATAATTATTTTACCAGGAAGAGTAAGTCAAGAGTTGGCCATTTTGGTATTACAGTATGTTTTTGCTTATAAATAAACAAACAAACAAACAGACAACCACACCACCACCACCACCAAAAAAAAAAAAAAAACCACCAAAAACCACCCAAACAAAACAAAAAAAAACCCCTACCAAACCTGTTATATATTTTAGTTGGCATTAAATCAATTACTATTTTTGCTTTAAGCAATAAGAAGGGCTATCCAAAAGTTCATGCTGATAAAGTGAAATGGATTCAAGAACTTTAACAGACCTTGAGATACAACCTTTGCATATACATATATCTATATATATATATATACAGCAGAAACAATAGTGTAAACTTTAGCATTTACTCAGATTCCATCCACAGTCTATACTTCATCTGTCCATGGCTTCATTGTCACTGATTCCAGCTAGGATTGTTAAAATTAAAATTATTGGCATTAAAACAGAGAGTCAAGTGTGTGCTATTGTTTTATCTTCACTTTGTCATCCACACAACCAGAATTCAATATATCCAGGAAGAAGAAAAAATTCTTAAAAAAAAAAAAAGGAAAAGAAAAGATGAACTGTAAGAGATTTTGGGAAAACAGAACAATCATGTTTTTTCTTCTAGGAATGGAAATAAGATAGAATTTAAAGGGATCTTGAATTAAATTCCTAGGCTCTAGAGTCAAGAGATGACCTTGAAATCCTGAATCCTGAACTACAGACTGCAGATGTAGAAAGATACATTTTGTGTTCAGGGTCTGCAACAGCTCATCTTCTGTGGATAAGATAAAAAAAAAAAAAAAGAGGACAAATGTACACAAAAACAATCACCAGGAGGCTTTGAATAAAGTCTGTGTTGAAGTAGCTTTGTATTCGTTATACCTGGACCAAATTTACCATTAACAATAGCAATTTTAAAAACTCTGTAAGATGATCTAATAATTATTTTTTCAACTAAAAAGGAGACAGTCTTAAGATGTGTTCGTGTTCTGTGATTCTTACAATGGTTTTAATAGAAGTTGCATTTTTCTTCAAACATTAAAACATGTTCTATCTTCCTGCATTGGAGAAAAAAAAAAAAACAACAAAACAACAAAACCCTAGAAAATTATAAGTCATTTTGACAGTGGAGAAAGATTATGTGTATGCCTACAAGCTGTGATCAGCTTATTCTGCTTTCATTTCTCATTTTTCTGTGGTACTCTCATCAATGACCCCTGAAAGACAGGCAAAAAAAAGACAATTTCTTTTTTTTTTTTTTTTGTATGAAGAAATGGTCAATAATAACGATAAATATAGATGACAGGATGGCCATAACCATGATTAATTTTGGCAGTTCACTATAATTTTATGTAAAATTCAGTTCGTTCTTGGATTTTTGACTGCATGCAATCATCGATGCAATTTCTAGGGTCCTAGCTCAAATTTACTCAAGCAGCCAACTAAGCAACTCCAAGGATTCCATCTCTCTTTCTCCAGGGTACACTGTTCCAAAACCAGTTATTCTTTTTTCCTCAAAAATTACTTTAGTGGCAAACTTCACATCCTCACACATGAATTTATAACATAGAAGACGTCATGATTTCAATAAGCAATGCAAAGTGATGCTGATGAAAGCAATCAGCTTTAAGACTGTTCGAGTATAGAACACAAAGGATCTGCAGCCAGGGAAAAGGCTTCTTCTTCTTTTTCCAAGGTCACTCCAGCTGGCTTTAGGTTAGGCATCATGATTATTATTTCCCCACAAGGACAACGAGAAAGGTCTGCATTCTTCATTCCATTATGCAGTTCACCTTGACATGCTTTTTAT
Source organism: Indicator indicator (assembly GCF_027791375.1). Lineage (NCBI taxonomy): Eukaryota > Metazoa > Chordata > Aves > Piciformes > Indicatoridae > Indicator > Indicator indicator. The sequence continues at coordinate 24,186,996 of NC_072053.1, read as the reverse complement.
ATTTGAAAGTGCCTCAAAAATGTAAAATATGATAGTCTCGTTACATAAATGTTTTATTTTCAGAACTGCCTTAACAGGAACATTTGAGTTTCAGGAAGAGCAATAAAAGTTAAAACACACATGACAATGTAGTTTAAAGAACCTGCAAAGAATTAGTTAGAACTCGATATACACTCAGAAGGACTGCAATAATTTTGGATCAGAAAAAAATCACTTAGACTCAGATTTCATATGGGCAAAACTGTCCTTTCCTAACTCAAATGAGTAGCACCACAGAAGTCAATGAAACAAGAAAAGCATAATTTTGTTTGTGCAAGGCTTACAGAGAAGAGAAATATCTCCCATCTACATATTCCATGTTCTTTTCTTTGTAGGACAAACATGAAAGCTGTCCTTCCAACAGCAGTTATTTAGAATCTCATCTCAACCTTCTTGAGCTGACTGATTGCAAGTAGCTGGGGCCAAGAAGAGTGAAATTTAAATGGAAAGGATCATCAGTCATCCTAAGCAGAAACATAAAATTTGGAAACTAAGGCAGCTTCACCCTAGCAAATACAATGTCACCAAACCAGAGAATTTTGCACAAGGTCCAGTCCCAAAGGCAGTGTCACTACATCATCATAAAGTCTTTCTCATTTTCTGCATCTCTGCACTCTTGTACATGTAAAGTTGAAACTTAATAATGTACAACACATTCCTGGCTTACAAGTACCACTACACTGAGGAATGGGTCAGAAAGGAAAAGATCAGAGGGTTTTACTGTCTCTAAATTTCACCTAATGTGATCTTTCTATCCATGGCCTGCTAGAGAGGAAGCCACAATAAGATTCAGATGTGAACCTAACCTCAATCTTAAACTACAGAATGTGAAAAATAATTGCTGAAGCATGTCCAGAGAAGGGCAACGAGGCTGGTGAGAGGCCTTGAGCACAAGCCCTATGAGGAGAGGCTGAGGGAGCTGGGACTGTTTAGCCTGGAGAAGAGGAGGCTCAGGGGTGACCTCATTGCTGTCTACAACTACCTGAAGGGAGGTTGTAGCCAGGAGGGGGTTGGGCTCTTCTCGCAGGCAACCAGCACCAGAACAAGAGGACACAGTCTCAAGCTGCACCAGGGCAGGTTTAGGCTGGAGGTGAGGAGAAAGTTCTTCACAGAGAGAGTGGTTGGCCATTGGAATGTGCTGCCCAGGGAGGTGGTGGAGTCACCATCCCTGGAGGTGTTCAAGAGGGGATTGGATGTGGCACTTGGTGCCATGATTTAGATAGGCATGAGGTGTAGGGTGACAGGTTGGACTCGATGATCTTTGAGGTCTCTTCCAGCCTTCTTGATTCTATGATTCTATGATAATTAATTAAGGATGCTTTATGTTCCATTTCCACAAGGGGATTTCGTATTATACAGAATTCTAATTCAGTAGTAACTTATGGACCTTTTCTCCAAAGTGTATAATTTTGCAAGATTTCCATTCTTCTATAATTACAAAAAAAAAAAAAAAAAAGAAGAAATCACTTTTAAATACAGCCTACAACTCTATGGGGTTTTCACCTATCATCACAAATACCATTCATAAGATTAAATACTAGTATAAATTCTGCATCTAGAACATCACTCAAAAGAGATTTTCGTCTTTAACTAATCCTTTACCAAGTCAAAGTAATTATTCATATTAAGAACACAAGACACCAAACAATAAACACTAAACAATATAGAATGCCTCCAAAAGAAAATAACACTCTCCATGCTAATACTCTTTTACAGAATAATGAAGGGTAGAAGAGCTATCAAAATATTCTGCTGTCCTCTCTTCTTAATATGTTTGCTGCTGTAACCTGACCTACTGTTCACAGATAAAGAAGCACTGGGGTTCTCGTCAAGGACAAACAGGGTGGAATTGGTTTTCTTCATAAAGAGAAATCAGAGTTCATCTCTTAGCTTTACATATTTTGAAGCATTAGTGGAAGGGTCAAGGCCACACTTACAGTACTTGCTCCTTCACTGCAGGCCTCTGACTACCTCCTGCAGCACTTTCATGCTTGAAAGCCCCTTTTTTAACATGAACACCTATTGCAACACAAAGGAAACTGTACTATCCCTTAGTTTAGTCCAGGATGCTGACAAAAATGCATACCTGGTTTTCCTGGGTTAAGCTTCAGGCACAAGTGAAACCTCCATGATGGTCTAAGCAAGCATGTGAAAAAAAGTCTCTCCCTCTGTTGTGTGTTTTCCAAACACAAAACCATCACAGCCCAGCTTTTTTTTCGCTTTTACGCACCTCACAAGTTGAAGGACCACAAGACAAGGACCATGAAGACAAAGTCTCTTTGACTGTAAGAAAAGATCAGGTTCATGACCACCTGAGAAAACTGAACATATACAAATCTATGAGACCTGGTGAGATACATCTCAGAGTCCTGAGGGAATTTGCTGATGTAGTGGTCAAGCCACTCTCCATGATATTTGAAAAGTCCTGGAAGTCAGTTGAAGTCCCTGGTCACTGGAAGGAGGGAAATGTTACACCCGTTTTTAAAAAGGCTAGAAAGGAGGACTCCAGAAGATACCAACCACCAACTACTATACAGTCTCACAACCTGGGAAGATTGTTGAACAGAAGGTCTCATAAGGCACATGGAGCACAAGGAAGTGATTCCAGACACCCGACATGACTTCACTAAGGACAAGTCCTGCTAGACCAACCCAGTACTTTCTAAAATGGAGTGACTACATCAATGGATAAGGGAAGGGCAATGGATGTCATCTATCTGGACTTCTGGAAGAACTTTGACATGGTCCCCTACAACATCCTTCTCTCCAAGTTGGAGAAATATAGATTTGATGGGTAGACTGTTCAGTGGATAAGGAAAAGCCTGGATGGTCACATCCAGAAGGCAGTGGTCAATAGTTCAAAGTTCAGATGGGTAACAAGTGGTGTCCCTCAGGGATCTGTACTGGAATCAGTGCTGCTTAATATCTTCATCAATGACATAGAGAGCAGTATTGAGTACACCCTGAGCAAGCCTGCAGATGACACCAAGGTGAGTGGTGCACTCAATATGCCAGAGAGACTAGATGTCATCCAGAGGGTTCCGGACAAGATGGAGAAGTGGGCCCATGTGAACCTAAAGAGATTCAACAAGGTTAAGTGCAAGGTCCTGCACCTGGGTCAGGACTATCTTCATTATCAACACAGGCTGGGTGATGATGAGATTGAGAGCAGCCCATTAGAAAAGGACTTGGGAGATACTGGTGGATGAAAAGCTGGACATCAGCCAACAATGCACACTTGGAGCCCAGATGGCCAATCCCATCCTGGGATGCAACCAAAGAAGCGTGGCCAGCAGATCAAAAGACATGATTCTGCCACTCTTCTCTTATGTGGCCTCACCTGGTCTACTGTGTCCAGCTATTGGGCCCTCAACACAAGAAGATCATGGACCTAGTGGAGAGGGCACCAGAAAATGATCAGAGGGCTCGAGCACCCCTGCTGCAAAGCCAAGCTGAGGGTTGAGGTTGTTCAGGCTGAAGAAAAGAAGGCTCCAGGGAGAGCCTTATAACAGCTTTCCAGTACTTGAAGGGGTCCTACAAGAAACCTGGGGAGGGACAATTTACAAAGGCATGTAGCACTAGGACAAGGGGCAGTGGTTTTGAAATAGATGAGGGTAGATTTAGATTGAACATTAGGAAGAAGTTATTTACTATGAGGGTGGTGGAACACTGAAGCAGGCTGCCCAGGGAGGTGGTCTCATTTCTGGAACCATTCAAGATCAAGCTTGATGAGGCTCTGAGCAAATTGATCTACTTAAAGATGTTCCTGCTTATGCAGAGGGGAGGAACTAGATGACCTGTAAAGGTCCCTTTCAACCCAATGCAGTCTATGATTCTATGAATTGGCATACAAGTATTCTTATGCCTGTATTTGTAAAGGGGGGTTAAGTAATTACCCTTAACTAATAAACAATATGGCAAGCGGGTATTAATAAAAATGCTAGTATCACTTTATTCATGAAAACTGCCAAAACTCGTTAAATAGGATCATTGTACGGTTGGAATATATATTTACAATGGGAATATACAGTCTTTGGGCAAAATACAAACAACTCTATGCAAACTTAGGAGGAAATAACATGGAAAGAGAAGGTGCCCGGGAGCAGATAGCACTCAATTACAGCAGGGGGAGAGTCGATAAGAACCTTTACACCAAAAAAGACAATGATTTATTTACTTATATCTGGCTTTACCCACACGAGGGCTGCTGCTGCTGCTGCTATGTTAGCTATGAATCTTTGGGGCGCTCTCATATGGTGCTGGCACAGCAGATTACCGGCAAGGAGGGTTTGCCACGTTGTCCCAGGCTGATCTGGTGAGCAGTTAACAATGCTTCTCACGATGGGTGCTTTCTTGGTTCCTGAGTAAACTGAAGCACAGCACAATTCTAGCGGCAAGGGGAAGTAGGTTAGGTGGATCCAACTTCTAGGCTCATGGCTTCTCCTGCTTGCTATGTGTTGGCTTGTGGCTATATCCCAGGCTCTGGGCCAGGCACTCGAGGCAGGGCAGGGCAACTCAAGGCAGCAAGTCTTAAGCAAGTTTTGAAGCAAGGCTTGAAGCAAGGCTTAAAGTAAGGCAAAGGCAACTCCCAAGTCAGCCTGTATATATACCTGGCCAGAGATCATTTGGGCCAATGGGGCAACAGACACTAACGTGGAGCTGCCCAATGGAAAGGCATTCTGCCTTAACTATAAGCAGAAACATAAGGCTATAACCATAAAAGGCAGCAACAAAGGCCTTGTTTCTGGGGGAGCAGTGGTCAGCTTACGTGCTCTTATCCCAGGTAAACAACTTGTTTACCAGACGTGCAGGGGTCCTGTCCCCTTTGTTCTTTTTCCCACGTTGCCCTGTCTTTCTGCAGGAAGGGCAGGAGAGACAGGGACCTTGTCTAGACATCTTAAGGCCTTTCTGTGTTTGTACTGAGCCATGTCATGGCCCTACCATGACAGTATTTTTCTCTAGAGACTCTTAGTTGAAGAAGTGGTGCATTGTAAAAAATAAAACTAAGTGAAGAGGTCTGTCTAAAATAAAGTAGTAGCACAAAGCTCAGCAATCACAGGCATGAACAATTAGAAAGCAGTTCAACCTTTCCAACATTAAGATATGAAAGACTTGTTTTGAAAAAAAAAAATAATCTAAAGCAGACTTGATTAAATTTGTTCGCAAAGCTCTTGGAATGATTGTAGCTGGAATCCAAATCTCTAAGCTTGTGGTCCGGAAGCCAGAACAAGAGTAAACCCATGATAATTTTTGTAGCATTTTGCTTGTACAGTCTGATCAGAATTTAGTTTGTAGGATCCAAACACAGTTGAGCAACATTTGATTAGGATTATTTGATTTGATTTTCTGAAGTGTTTGCACAATACTTTTGTTACTTTGAAGATACCTCACTTCAAGCTGTTCAGCTTTTATTCAACATAGACAAACACAATTTCTTTTTATGAAACATAGTAAATATAGAAAGCTGTGAATTAAGTTACTTTGGAATAGAGTATGCAATTTTAAGAAATGTCAGCTTTGAAATCACTCCCCACAGGAAGAAACAGGACTTTCTCTGTGTTCCTGCCACAATAGGAAGAAAAAGACTAATTCAATTTTAGTCAAGAAAAAAATAATTAATTATGTGTTTATATTATAATATATACCAGGAGGTAGAAGAAATAATTAAGAAAAGAAGAATTGTGCTTGTGACCAAAAAACTTAGGTGTTTCACAAGCATTAGCAGTCCATTCGAAATTTTCGAAGTTAAAAATCAATTACAGCAGTACTTATTAGAGGCTATTCTTTAGCTATTCCTTTACCTAAAATAACTACTTACGAGTTTGTACTATCAGTTACATACCGCAGTGGTTTTGGAACTATCATAATAAACCTAAATAATTAATCAAGAAAGTAAATATATTAGAGTACAGATAGGAATGGATCTATTAATCACACAAGCTATTCTTGCCTTCTATATGCCTTTCATACACTGAACCAAATAAGACTAGATAGACTTGAAAGGTAATCTTTTATATAGGCTGGTAACTGTTAAGACCTTACCAAGAGCAAAAAGTTTGAAACAGAGGCAACCTGTGCAATTTGCAGCTTTTCCTACAGTAATGTAACCAGCACTGGAACTTGCTCTTCAGGTTCAGTACATGGGAGCAAGGCTAAAGCAAGGCATCTTGCTTGGAGGAGGGAACTGAGATGCATTATATGGGCCTAAGGGTACAAGAGCCTTGGCAAGGCAACTGAGTCCAAATGATAATACCTAAACAGAAGACAGGACTTTTGTGGTGGTGTCCTGGTTTGGAGGTTTGCAAGAGAAAGATGATAAAAAGGAGAAAGAGATTTTGGAATGTCATTTCACACACACAAGCTACATAAAACAGATTAACCAGATTTTAAAAAAGCCATCTGATAAAAGAAAAAAAAAAAAAAAAAAAACACAAAACAAGGAGAAGGCAAATTAGAGTTATATGTAAAAGTTATTTGTTCAAAACAAGTTATAACCCAATCCTAGTCTACTGAAAGAGACTGGAGTAACTTGGGACTCTTATCTCCACAAAATTAGCAAAGATATTTTTATTCTGAGTTTGTTATTGCAGGCTAGTCCTAGTTTTAGGGAGCAGACAGAAGCTCTTCACCCCGCTGCACCCAAAGGAGTAAAAGAAAACACTTCACACAGGAATGGAAAGAATTGGAAGTACTATTCACAATTATAAACAACAGTGCAAAAACATACAAAAATACCCAGCAATTCATATTCAGCCTCGGCCCAGCTCTCCAGCCTGGGCTTCTCCAATATCTCACCAGGCCATCACCTTCCAAAACCTCCCCCCACAACCAGGCCTCAATACCCCAGGCCTCAAAGCCCCAAGGCTTCCCCACCAACCAGGCTGCATTGCACAGCCAGAAAATCAGCCTGCCCACACCAGCCCCCATTCCCCTGCAAACCAGAGAGATCAGAACCCACATGCACACTGGGAGAAGAAATGGAGAAAAAGCCTAGAACTGACTCTGCAGTCAGTTTCTACAGAAGATAAAGATGCAATATTATGGGATGGAATAACATAATTTCTGGTGCCATCCCCCGTGGGACGGACTGACTTTCCAGTCCCCTGGGAGGACCTCCCTATGGCTGGACAGCTATTCCTTAACCCACAACAAGGCTATGTAATTGCCAGTACTTGTATAGCAGATTAAGTATATAAAACATTCAGTAACCAATTTTGCTCAAAAATGAAATTGATTTCTGAAAATCATAGAACCATAGAATGGTTTGGGTTGGAAGGGACCTCAAAGATCATCCAGTTCCAAGCTCACTCCCATGGGCAAAGACACCTTCCACTAGACCAGGCTGATTAAGGACCCGTCCAAACTGGCCTTGAACACTTCCAGGGAGGGGGCATCCACAACTTCCCTGGGCAACCTGTGCCAGTGTCTCACCACCCTAACTATAAAGAATGTCTTCCTAATATCCGGTCTAAATCTACCCTCTTCCAGCTTAAAACTGTTCTGCTGTGTCTATTCTCTGAGCCGTGATTTATGTGAATCCACCATCTGCTTAGTGGAGAAAAGTTCCTGTGGCTTTATACTCCCTTCCAGTTATCACTAGTACTACTCATTACATTTTCTCTCTTTCTTATATGTATTTTTGGGGGGGGGGGGGGGGGCAGGATAAAACAGCCAGTAATGCTTTTAATGAAGATTAAAAACATATTTGAAAAATATACACATAGTCCTGCAGTAACCCCTATGCTCAAAGCAGTATTGATGTTCACTTTAAATAGTTCTTGAGTGCCAATAAGTGATGATAGAACTAGAGCTTTATACTGCTCTAGCAGTACACATGTATAAAGCCTCAGATCTCCTAGTTCATTTATGACTCCTGGTGATAATATACCTGTATAATCACATCTGAAACCTCTAACTGCTCTAGAACTATTACTGCCCAATACTATAGTACTTGTTTATTGAAATAAAAAACAGTAGATTTTGATAACTGGACTTCTGATTACTGCCCATTTTCTACCACCCTTCCCTTTCATTTAAAGAAAATTATCTTCCAGAAGTTTGGTATTTTTTTTCCAAACTCTTGAAATCAAAACAACATGTCTCCTGACTAGGTTTGATTAGTTTTTTACTAAATTTCTACCAGAGGGCATTGCTTGTTCTTTGAGAATATCAGCAACTTTTAGACAGATCTACCACCTGCAATGAGATCTCTCAAGTCTTGAGCAATTTCTCCTCCAAAAGCTGTCTCCTGTTAGGCATAACACTTGCTAAAACAGTTCAAAATTCCATCTCCATCCCTCTGGGATGTTTCTTAAATCTCTACAGCAGGTCCTCAACAAAAGAATGAGCTCTTTGTTTTGGAATCAACAAGAATAAATTGTTTAGTTTCCTAATTACTGGGCTAGGCTCTCTCCAAAAGGGACAAAGTTTGGAATTCTTTCCCTGGCTACTTTTTCTAATCAAAAGCCAAGCATATTCTGCTCCCTAGATAGGCACATATTTCTTCTCATTTCTTTTCAGCTTCTAGTGTCTACTTTCAACTCAGAAGTGCCTTGTATTCAGGAATGTTGTGCTGAGGGCAGACATATAACACTGCAATAACTGCTATGTAGAGATGACTCCGATGATAATGGACAAGAAAGCAAATGTGCAAAAATAATCTCTGGGAAAATAATGGATTTTAGAACACTAGAAAAATCAACAAATACTATTTTTTTACATTCTAGCATTTATAGTCTTTACCAGGGCTTCGAGAACTTAATTTGTAGCCTCCAAACTCTGTACCAATCAAGTACAATTTATGCAAGTGCAAATCCCACAGCAACTTTCAGCATTGCATAAAAGTAATTTCCCATACAGAAGCTGCAAGTGCCTAGGATCAATGTGGAAATTTAAATACAATTTAGTTAATAATAATCCTTTCTTCACCAATTAAAGTCCTTTTACTGGTCCTCTGTCAAAAGTCACTCAGTTACTTGGTGCTACAGTGTCATTGTCCACTCGTTCAAACTGTATACAAATCTTCTGTACTTTCAAAGCCATTAATTCTTTCCAGTCTTGAAATGTCTTAGCCCTTTCTAAAGGCCAGTTCTGTAATTAGAGGTGCAGGAACACAGGTGATGTTACTTTAAACTTTCTTTCTCTTCCTGAGTGCTAAGGTATGAACTCTAAATTTGCCACACACATTTGGTTAGCTTTGGGATATTTCCAGTTTCTACCAGATAACCATCCTTTATTCCATATAAGAAGCTGAAATAATCCAAGTACTTGAGAACACCTTCTATTTCTTAAAACTTGTGTTAGATCACTTACTGCTCACCAGTGAACACAAAAAGCATTCCACAGTGAAATCCTTCTCACTTTGATTATAATCAGAAATTAAATAGATTACATATTTTGCTCCCAATATTTCACATTGTCTGCTACAAGAGAAAGCTATTAACTATCTTGAACTACAAGTGTATTAGGGATCAGGGGCAGCACAGGTCCTCTGCTTTCTGTCATACTGCAGAGGATATCTGATCAGCTCTTTATTTAGTTTCCAGTATCTTTAAATAAAATAAATAAAATCCTACAGATAACTTAGCACACTCTGATTAAAGCCAGATCAAATCACTCAAGTTTTCTGTTATTTTGGAAAATTATATAACAATGTGTGTTGAGAACTGTAGCTACAATTGCTGCATCCTGCTTTTTATGTTCTCTCTTCCAAGACACCCTCTAGATCTCCGACTTACAGCAGCTTCACAGCTCTTGTTCTGCTGATAATAGCTTTGCAGCATGGGCAGAACATTATTCTTGGTCTGGTTTCTGACTAACTAATTCTTGGTCAACCTCTACATTCTGAATCCCAGGAGTGCAGCTCTACTCTACAGAGCAAAGAGTTTAATTTCAAATGCCAGTGTATTAACTGCCACAATCTAATGCTAGTTTTTCACTTGCATTTCCACTTCATTTGCCTTGGTTTCAGAAGCCTTCTTGCATAGAGTTGGCCTTTTCCGTATGTTCTCACACTGAACTTAGAGGATCATTTTACCATGATTAAACACTACTCTGCATGTGTAATTGCTGCAGAATTCACCTCTGACATGTTCACCACATCCTTCCTCCCCCACTCCTTGTCTTCTTTTATCCTTCACAAACACTGTAAGCAATTGAGCTGCTAGCCAAAGAATGAAAGAAAGAGTCAGTACAAGTATTTCATATCTTCTTAGAGCTTCAAAAGGCTACAATACCATGAAACACTTTAAGATTTATGGACACCATGGATTAATTTAGAACTAGACAAGACAAAATGCAATTACATGAAAGCAACCACTAGATAAATCCAAAGCTAAATGTCTTAAGTCTGTAATGTCATATAATTGCTTTTATTTGGTACAATCAAATATGGAAAAATTAAAAAAAAAGAAAATAAGAAATTTTTCTTCCCTTCTGAAAATTAATTTTTTTTTGCTAGTTTCTTCTCTAGAAAGCTTTCACACTTAGAGAAATAGATTCCTAGAAAGAAAAATTTTATTACAAAATGTGGTGATTTCAAAACCATCTTGGAGGTGTGTATGTCAAGCACTTGGTTTAGGTAGGCTAGAGTCAATGAGAATGTTCCCTGTCAAAGGAAGACATTCTGACCATCTGTGCTGGGTTGAAAGCAAGCATTTCCACAGTCCTAATAGATTTACAGGAAGTCAAGGGGTTTTCCTTAGAAAATGAAACGCCCTTCCAAAAACATCCTTTATTTGAAAACTTAATTTTCTATGAAAAACAAATATGACTGAAGACACTACTGCCTGGGCACACAGTTGTAATGAATCTGTTTCTGATGGCTTCTGATTTATTGTGTTACTCCCTCAAACATCAAAACTTTGCAGATATCCATTAACTAACAAAGCTAAACAAAATTTTAAAATATATTCCTTTTAAAAAGGAATTTAAGTTCTAGTGTGTTTGCTGCTGCACAAACTTCCATAAAAATACAGTTCCCTTCGCAGTTCTACAGTCTCATAATTTGGATAAGATCCTAAGAATACAATTCCCGTTTAATTCAATGGTAAGCACATAACTAAAACCCCGTGCAAGGCATTGAACATTTAGCACAGCATTCACTAAGTAGATCCAGATGATGGGCCAAATCCAGCACTGATGTAGGTGGGCAAAATGCCATTGAAATCATTCGTGTTGCAACACCAGAGCTGAATTTGACCTTATATTTTTTGAACATGATGCCAAATGACTGCAAAAACAATGCAGTTTTTACTCAAGTGCAAATGAATGCAGTGGTTTCATCCTAGCCCCTGGAGGACAAGTATTCAGAGCACAAAAGCATCACACAGTTTGGCACAGCTTGTAACTGCTTTTCCACAAAGATCCAGGACTAGAGTGTTCAGGGCGTTGCAGGTCATGAGCAAAAGGCTGCATGGACATGGCTACACACTGCTTGCCTCTTGCTAACCTCTTGCCAGCACTCGTTTCCTCATTTTCATCATTCACTTTAATGTTTCAAGAACAACAACAGCAATTTAAATTATTTTGAAGTCTCAGTGGATGTGTATTGTTCCTCCCCAGAGCCTACTGAAAGGCAGCTCTATGACTTTGTATTTATGCTGATAGAACTACAAGCTGAATTTGTAGTGTGGCTATTAACACTTGGTCTTTGTAATGTTTTACCTTCAAAGAAGTCAAGGGTCTTTTTGATGGCATATTTATAGAAAGCAGTGATAAATAGAAGCAGGATTTATAGTACATGTAATTGTCAGCCATCCATATTTTCATATTTAGGCTGGCTTCCCGAATGAGCAAGCATACGGAAATCTTATTAGCTTCCTTGAGAACTATATTTACCCTATAACTTCACGGACCTCATTCAGAATGTAAATCCAAGCTTTTATGTTCTTCAAGTCAGTGGTGACATCTTTAATCAGCACAAATAAATGCAAGATAGGTAACAGATTAACTTTTTTTTTTTTAATTACACCTAGATAACCTCCAAAAAGGCTGCCTGGATCACAATATTCAGGATGTAGATAGTAGGAATGTTGTCAAGAAGGCCTGAAAATTCTGACTTAAACCTGTGCCTTCCCACCAATTCATTAGTGTGTTGATTAAATTTAGCAACATTGTCCCCTGACTGCTGCTTTTCCTATTTACTTTTTCTGTCTTGAAGGTAATAAGAAAAGGCAGAAAGCTTTCTGTAGAAAAGGGAACTTTAAAAGGCACAAAAATGTCTGTGAAAACTTCCTCATCTTGAATATGGGGGAAAGATTAGTGCCTAACCAGATGAATATTCAATAGAGGAAGAAGATGCAAGCATTCTGGTTTTGCTGGTATTTCATAAGAACAACTTTTGTTCTGCTCTTTGTTCATCTTATTTGTACTCCTCCAAACTGCACTGTCGCCAAAGAAGCTTCCCTGAAAGACATCACAAGGATAACACCCCAGGGCCACAGAATAGTTGAAGAAATAATCTTGTTCTCTTCTCACACAGAAAATGTGAAAGATATTTTGCTCCTCACAGCCTTCTCCTCCACCTTCTTAGCATTATTTTTATCATCAGTTGAATTCTTTCTTCCAACATTCTCTGTCCAAATGAGTTATTATAGCAGTGCTCATTTTGCAGTTGTGGGGACCCAATAGTATCCCCACCTGCAGAACAAATACAAAACAACCTAAACAATAGAAAAAAATCCAAGGTAGGCAATACCAAGGTGAAGCGATCAGAAGCAACTCTTCAGTTATCCAGCTAGACTATTTACTTAAAGCAATTATGAAAAACATAAACAGCACCTGAGGACTTATCTGGCACTTTCCCAAAAGCAAGTGAAATTAAAAGTCTAAATTCATTAGCATGGTTTTGACCCTCTTACTTATTGCTCTTCAGGATTCTGATTTGACGTTTTTAAGTAGGAGTACATGTCATTTAATCTTTTCCAAGATATTCTAGAAAACAAAGGTTCAGATCTCACTATTTATTTACACATTTTTCAAAGAAACTATTCAACAAACAACGTGTAATGTGGTTGTATCTACATAAACTAATTTCATCTGTGGTTCTATCTACATAAACTTATTTCATCTGCAGTGACATCAGAATTAGGTTCTTCACAAGTACTTCTGAATAAATATTTTATATTTGTCTTCTTATAGGTGGTAGATATTTTTTCTTACCCTTTTCACTCTAACAGATATGAGGAAATAGAAAAATCATCAAGAAAGGCAAGCAATATATTTCTCTCTGAGCCAAAATCTAGACTTTTAAAATCAAAAGATGTACAACACAGTTCTTTTAAAAACATACTTTATGAGCTTCTTTTTTTTTTTTCCTCCTCTCTACCTTATTTTCTCTTGCAGATGGGATTTCTGGAAAACTGCAATAAGCTGGCTTCCAACTCTAGGAAGCCTCCCCATAGGAAAGCCACTTTCAGTTCCAGCAGAAAATTTTTACTCAGTGGCTAACAGACTTCCAAGCTCATGATCTGGAACAGCCCAAGAGCACTTAGAAGTCAACAACATCATGAATTAGCTAAATAAAACTAAAGTACTGAAGTAACTAAGGTTGATTTTGTGTGTATCAAATCAGAACTTAGCTCAAGCTTCTAAACCTTTTTTAATTTTTTTATAGAGATGCTGTCTGAAAAAACAGTCTGTACCAAAATACTACATCCCACAAAACTCGCTACTGAAACCGTGAACAGGCTTTTTGCTTTACAGAGGCTGAACTTTTTTTTCCTCCTCTTTACCATTCTTTTGCTAAATCTGACTTCAAACAGAGTGCTCTTCTGGGAGGAATTAAAAGACACTCACAAACTACCCCCATTTTAGACTGACTTTAACATTTCTTGAGGATGTTAGAGCTAACTCTAGCCAGCTCTTGGGTGGAAGACTTCCAACCCAAAATTATGCTGCAAGTAGGGCTCGTGGATAGGTCACATTTTTTCATCTAGCCATACAAATTATGTCCTAATATGGTGCTAGGTGGTACTATTCTGTGAATAGGCTCTTTTTTCAAATAAAATGTAACTCTTCACCACTAAATACCACTATACTGTTAGACAAAAACTTGGCCTTAACCCATTGTTTTGCAAATCCAGGTCTTGAGCTACCTTAGTCCCACAGTTATTTCAATCATCCTGTTTTCATTTGATTCATGCATTAAACTTTATATGCTACTGCTGTTTAGAGAGGACATAAGTCTTCATGTAAATTTTAAAAAATATTTTTCTTTGGAAGTTGGGTACTAGTAAAGTTAAGGAAAGCTTTGATAACATTCACTTGAGTATTCCTTTTTTAAAGCTCTGTGAGATCCTGTAGAGGAAAGACTCCAGATCTGTATGAATTATCATTTTAACAATAATTTAGCAATAAAATCTTTGCCCTGTTGTGCAGAGAATTCAAACTCATGCTGTCCTACTCCCTAATATGGTGATTGCTGTAAGAATATGTGGATGATTCTTTCTCTGCAGTGTACTTTTCACACCTTCCTTTTTTTTTTTTTCTTTTTTTTCTTTTTGTGGGCATCATTGTTGTAAAATGATCCACGAACAAGAATTCACTGAAAGCCAGAAACTTTGACTACAGTACTAAATGTATCATTAACATCCTGTGACAGTTTTAATGTGTGCTTCAGTTTCACCTAAAAGAAAGTATATTGCAATATTTTTCCATACTTACGACATCTTTGCATAACTGAACTGTAGCACCCAACTGTCTCTTATAATCCCTTTCACATTTCACAGGTAAACAGCATTTATATAGGCTCTGCTTTCCAAAAATGTAAAGCTGAAACAAAGGATAAAAAAATAATTCTATCTCCTTATCGTGTTATCTTCCAATATTTCTATTGGGTCTTGGTGTTGCATGCACTTAAGGTAGTACCACTCTCAGATGACAATTCCATCTGTAGTCACTTGTAATTCCTGTGTCTCCCCAGAATACTCTTGGTGTTACCAGTCTCTTGTATTTCACTCAACATCTTACTGTAAGTCCAAGATTTTTTAAAATAGCAGCACTGGAGACCTGTAATAGAAGAGAAGCTATTTTACATTTATTTCTTGTCATCCATTCTTACTGGTAATTTGACGACATTCTGAAAACATTTGGCATTAGACAAGCAATGCAATTGGGCTAATTAACAACCACGCTCTAAAATATTGCACATTGTTGAAAAAAAATCCTCCGATAACAGACAATCAGTTTCCATGAGAAGGAATCCATAGAGCACTGTAGACATAAAAGCTATATTTTCCCAAGCATTTCAGGTTCAACTTATTATAACAGGATATCTGTTGAATCAGCTTTCCCAGGTTTAGATTGCCTTTATAAATAGTATAATGCACTACAATAGAAAGGTATCAGATTTATCATGAGCACATTTCAGGAAAGGAGCTTCCCTCTTTATTAAATTCCACATGAAACAGAGTTAAAAATCTCAGAGGGACAGAGTGAGTTTTGTTTGGTCTTCCCTCCACTCCTGCCATTTAGCTTGGCTGGCATTTTTTATTTATGTGCAGTGTGCATTCCTCTTCCCTGGTCTCAAATTTGTCCATATCACACGAAAGAAAACTGGCCAGGTAGCAACAGCAGAACTTGCTATGGTTAAGGCAGCAGCAGAATTAGTGGGCAAAGCAGGAGCAGAGCCATGCCTCCCGCTCGTACTGCTGCAGCCTGCACAATTCTGTCTCCCTTTTAGAGGGGCAGGTAGTGGCAGGGAGGAGGGGCAGGCCCCAAGAGATATACATTCACACTCCAGTCAGTTTTCAGGCATCAAACAGCTCCAGGGGGTTGTTGTGCCAAAGCTATCCCATTTGTTGTCATCTTAGGCTCTGGAGAAAACTTTGAATAATGCTGAGTTTATTTAGCGGCATAAAGTTTGGTGAACTTCAGTTCATTTTGAGGCCTGTTAACAGCAGGAAAAGTCAAGCCTACAGCTACAGAGGATTCCGGTCTTGATGACATTAATAAGATCCAGATCCAAGAGGTAGACACAGCTGTGATCTTCCATATCCTCCGCCCTGCAGGGTAAGTATGCTAGAGCTTTTTATCCCTCCCTTATAAAGTTCCCACTTCTTACTCAAGTGTTCAGGGTAAGGGAAAAACAGACATGACTGACCTAATTTTACATTAGTAAGAATTCATAAGCCTCCACTAAGCAGATAAAGCTTAAAGAGCTGCTGTAAAGGTATTCTGTCCTCATCAACTTTTTAAACAGATACACACTCATTAAGATCAGAGAAACAGAAGCATTTTCAAACAGCAAAAGCAGGAGAAGACAATATGCATATGGAGGCTGACACAGGGATTTCTTTGATAAAGTCAAGATTCTGGAAATACAAACCATAGCAAAACAGCTGAGGATGCATTAGGTTCTGAACATACTTCATAAAAGGGATTTCTACATCTCTGTTGTATATATTGCACTAATAATGTGTTTTTTATGAACAGACACAGACGTTACCACAATGCTTGATGAAATGCCTTTGTATTTTTAGGTACTATCAACAGAAGTATCTGAGTGAGAAAAAGCAATGTACCTCCTTAGCTTTTATAGCTTTGCCTTTCCAAAAACTTTTATTACTAATGTGAGCAATTTCATGCAACAATTTGCTTAGTGTCAAGTATCATTTTCATATGAGTTATATATGATGTGACTGTATGCCACAAGCTATTCAGACTAAACAATTTATATTCTTTATTCAGAAAACAGAGAGGGCCCTATTCTGAAAATTGTGGTTTGTGGGTAGCCACTGATCAGTGATGGTATTTCTCTGAGCAGATGTTAGTGGGATTAAGTCCTAATCTGTGCACCTGACATCAAACCATGAAGGAAATTTTGCACTACAGATGTTTATCCTAAACTTTAACAGTGACACACACAAACCACATCAGAGAAAGCTCAAAAGCCTTTTGAACTGTATTTATTATTGTCAGGAAATATATATCTTTCATCTCATGTAATTACACATTTTGGTTTATTAAGTCTAATCGGAACAGGTGAAACAGTAAGAAATAGTTCAGTTAATAGTTAATTTTTGTAATTCAGATAACATGGCTGTATTTAAAGGGAATATCAACAAGAAGATGCAAAAGATAAAAAGAACTTAGTTGTAAGAGTTAAAAGCTGTATTTGCTATGGCTTCAAATCATCATATTGCATCAGAATGTTTCTTTGGTTACTGACAGATGAAAAATCATTATCACTAAAACTTTTCTAGTCATGAGTTGTTTTACTGTCTTTGTAAAAACGACTCATTACCTTGTGTCAAAATGACTCATTACCTTGTGTCAAAATAACTCATGAAATACAAAGATTTTACTGTATAAAGCTTCTATTTAGAAGGAACAATGATCCCTAACTCAGTGGATTGTCTGTCTGATTTTTGACCCACTTCTACAGTATTTGTATTTCCAAAACAGGCATGATCTACAAGACATTTTAGCAGTTGTCTAATTCAAAGCTGCTATTGATACTTGGTCTTGACTTCAACCATCTGAGTTGTGTGCCTGTATCATGCTATAGAGCAACAATCTCATTTAGGTATGACGTTTTTAACATCGGTTAAAAAAAAAAGAAAAGAAAAAAAATACCATTCCTTTCAGTATGAAAGTAAAGGAATAAATAAGAATTTGGGCATGAAATAAGTTCAAATGTTGCAGATGGTTCCTATCAAAAGACCGATATCTAGACATAGCTTTATTGGATAGCTAAATATTTATAAAATAATTTAGGCTTGTGTTTAAAGGTCATCTAATTAAACAAGTAAGTAACATTAAATTAGTCACAAAAGCTCTTAAAATACTGGTTTGTACCATTTGCAATTAGGCAGTAAAAGCTGACTCTTGCAACTCACATCTGACAAAGTGTTACCTTTGATTTTTAAAGTAATAAAAGGTTTTAGCTGTACCAGGCTACTGATATTTAAATGGGAATGGAGGATTGGCTTTGATTTGTATCTGGCATGATCTCCTGCTTTTCCTCCCAACAGTAAAATTTATTGCTGAATTTCCCATTAACTTTCACAGCAATGTTCTTTGGGCACAACTGGACAAATTCTACCCACATTTGGAATCCTAGGCAGAGCCAGTAGGGAGGCAAACTACAGCCCAACATGTATCTGCCAAAAGGTGACATGCTGTGACATGTCTGTTTGCCATCAGAATACTACTCTGGTGAAAACTAATGTTACAGTTATCTCAAACACATTTTCAAAGCCATTGCTCTTACTTTGAATATTTAGGCCGTGTTTACATCAGATAAACATTAATCTGAATGTGAAAAGAGTTAATTACTTCCTTCTAATTTAGCGTCTTTGTAGTACAGCATTTGTAAATGAATGGATAAGTAGTTTCAGAGGAAGAATTTACATGAAACAGAGAGATGCCTTAAAAAAAAAAAAAAAGAAAAATAAAAAAAGGATGGCGCTATTTGCGTCTACTCATTATAGTACCCACTATTCTTCTCTTGGTGTTGACAAAGGCTATTTCATCTTTATTTAGTAACTTTTTAATTTTTGCGACAGTGAGGGTGACTACATAGAGTCCTCTACTGAAATGTTTGCCCATTTTTCATATGCTATGGAATTAAATAACAAACATATACCAACAAAACTCTTGTCCTTACTGTAACTAGCCAAAAAGCTGTAAAAAGTTCTTAGCCTGATACAACACTTTACAAATAGCACGGCCCTGGCAGGATTAGACACACCAGTTCCAATTGCTGTAGAATTATTTCCACTTCAAAACAGTTTATTCCCAAAGTGTGTTCAGTTTTAGCTTGCAATGCTCAAATTTACAATCTACAACAGGTTTTATTTTGATCTAATCTGTCTTTGGTTTGAAGGTAATTTTGTTAGCATGAAACAGAATCAATGAATTCTCAGTTGTATTTGGCTTCTTTTTCTCCATTCTGGGCATAGCTCCGCTCCTGAAAAAATTAAATTACAAGGAAATACAACAGATGCCCAAATCTTCTTTCTGTAGTGTATGCCATATAGTAGTATATAGGTTCCAGTTCCTCTTCAGTGACAGACTGCAGCAAAATTTCCATGGGTACAAAACCATATTGTGTCATATCCTCTTGACAAAATATATAACAATATCCAGCAAGCTTATTACTCTGCATAATGTATTTCAAAATCATAGACACAATTATTTCTAGACATCTAATTCTCTAAACCTTGCTATGTTATTGTAAGGAACTTTGGCCACCACATTTGTGTCCCCCCACCCCCCAACGTAAGTTGGAATAATGGGAGATTGCCACATCAACCTCAACAGTCTACAATTCCCCCCACTAGTGACATGCAGAAAGAGACTGATTTTCTCAGTCTAACTCAGACAATAGCCTTAAAATATTTGTAAAGGTGAATTTGAATGTCAGTGTAATTAATCTACTTAATACAAATTTAAATCCATGTCAGACAGCAAAATATGCCTTGCCTTTAAGGTCATGTCCTTCTTTCAAGGATTTCAGTCTTTCCTTAATTAAAGGAAATTGCAAAACTGCCCATTTCACTGGGAGAAGAACCAGATCCTTTCAGGTCTTTACCAGGGTACAATACCCTGCTATGTATATTTTTACTTGAGTATCATTCATATCTAAAAGGATTTTTGCAGTGGGAATTAACACGAAAAGTGAGACTTATAATAGAGAATCCAGAGCAGATTGTCAGAACTGCTTTCTCAATCCCTAGCATTTGGCCATCTTATTTAGTCCAAACAGACTGGTTATAATCCATTTCATAGATTTCAGGGTGTAGGAGGATCCCGCTGTCAACAACATTTAGCTGAAAAAAAGCCCAAATGTGTAAGTGGAGCAGGGCATTCCACTTGCTTCTTTAACAAGCCCCAAGCATACATGTGCTCAGCTCAGTCTCACACATGATCACACTGTAGGACTTCATAGTAACCAAAGCAGTTCTCATTGTAGTTCTTTTGTGTCCTTATCAGACCATGCTGTCCCTTCTTCCTAGTGAAAAAAAAAAAAAAAAAAAGAAAACTCAAATTCTCTGCTTCGGCACACCTTACAAACACTAAATTCCTGGTATACAACCATTTCTAACACTTCCATAATTAGCTTGAGCTCTAGCTTGCAGGGTGTTGGGCAAGGAGTGGGCAGAGAGAAAAAGCTGTGTGTTAAATATTGTAAGACTTCCGCTGTTTTATATGTAACATCAGAAAGAGAGAACTTCTGCATAAGGTTGTTCTCATGGTTTTCATTATCGCATATAGTTAATCAAAAACACTTCAACCCCAGGCAACCAACACACTGCAAAGAGAATATTAAGAGGGTATAAAAGCATCCTACTCACTTGGAAACTAATTAACTTGGTTAAAAATGAAACAGTTTTTTAAAAAGTACTGTAGTGTCAGGAAGGGCTTGTTGATACCTCAGATTTACTATGAGTGCACACAATGAAAGCAAATTTTGCTTCTGTTGAAGGTAATGGCAGAAGTCTGTCTCCAGTGCAGGCAGATCAGGCTTTTAGCATTAGATTTAAATCTTGAAATAAATGCGATAGCTTTATAGAGGTTTTGTTTTGTTTTTTTTTTTTTTTTAATCAGCTTTATGTCACTGACTCTAGTTTAAGAGACTTAGGCACTTAATTCCAAGATAATAGGTCCTGCAAATCTTTCTTCAACAACTTCCTAAACTTTGCAGTTCCTCCATTATTGCGAATAACTATTTCCAGTTTTGACGAAGACTAATCAGCTTCTTTCTTAAGTGTTATGCTGCTCCCTGCTTTACTTACCTCTTTAACCATGGCCAGATATGAACCCAACACTCTGGGAACAAGACCCTCCCACTGAGGTGCAGGAGGCAGAATCTACCATGTAGTTAACCCATTCTAACATTATCAGCAATTATCTTTCTTATGGTCAAGGGAGATCAACTGTATGTAATGGGATTTGAGACACAATTCACCTTCTCTCAAAATTTGCTCAGAATAATTATGGCATAGATTCCATTCAATCTATAATCTACAGGGTGAGTACCCCAGACATTGATACTCAGAGTAGGTAAGAAGAGCTCTGTATTTTGGGGTCACTCTTCCTGTTTCTCATATCAAGAATTTATTGTCTGAGCACATCTACCTAACTCCAGCTCAAGTAGGATCTGCATAAAATGCAATAGCATTTCCTTTCACATAGATGATGTCTTGAAGAAATGCCTTCACAGAATCACAGAATTATTGAGGCTAGAATAGACCTCTGAGATCATAAAGACCAACCTATGACCTAACACTACCACATCGACCAGACCATGTCACTAAGTGCCACACCCAGTCTTTCCTTAAACACCTCCAGGGACAGCGACTCCACCACCTCCCTGGGCAGTCTGTTCCAGTGCCTCATTACCCTTTCCCTGAGGAAGTGCTTCTAATATTCAATCTAAACCACCCCTGGGGCAGCTTCAGGCCATGCCCTCTCATCTTGTCTCGTCTGGGAGAAGAGCTGGCCCCTACCTTACTACAACTTCCCTTCAGGTAGTTGTAGAGTGTGATAAGGTCCCCCCCTACCGAGTCTCCTCTTCTCCAGGCTAAACAACCCCAGCTCCCTCAGCCTCTTCTCATGAGACTTTCCCTCCAGCCCCCTCATCACTCTTGTTTCTCTCTCTAGACCCGCTCCAACACCTCGATATCTTTCATGAAGTGAGGGCCCCAGAACTGCACAGAGTGCTCGAAGTGAGGCCTCACAAGTGTCAAGTACAGAGGCATCCCTAGTCCTGCTGGCCACACTATTCTTGATACAGACCAAGGTGCCATTGGCCTTCTGTGCCACCTGGGCATTCTTCTGGCTCATGTTTAGATGTTGTCAACCAGCACTCCCAGGTCTCTCTCTGCCAGGCTGCTCTCCAGCCACTCATCCCCCAGTCTGTAACACTACATGGGGTTATTGTGGGCAAAGTGCAGGACCCTGCACTTGGCCTTGTTAAACCTCATGCTGTTGGCCTCAGCCCATTGACCCAGCCTGTCCAGGTCTCTCTGAAGCATATTCCTCCCTTCCAGCAGATCCACACCCTGCCCCCCAAATTGGTGTCACCCATTAATGTACTAATGGTAGACTCGATCCCCTCATCCAAGTCATCAGTAAAGATGTTGGATAGAACTGGGCCCAGTACTGATCCAGGGGGGACGCCACTGGTCACGAGACACCGACTGGATGCTGCACCATTCATAACCATTCTCTGTATCTTGCCGTTACAAGAGATCAGAGCACACATACAGATTACAAAAGCATGGAGGTAAAAGAAAACAGTAAGAATGAGCAAGGATTTTTGCAACATGGTATGCAAAAACCCAGTGTCCTGAACAGACTCCAGAAGCCAGCAAGCACATCCTTTCTCTTTTGCAGGAAACCTGCCTCTCAGCACAAATACACATTTCCACCTCTGAGGAAAAGGCCAGGCTTGAGTGTCCCACCCACTTGGCACTCCACAAGGTTTCCAAACGGAGATCCCTCTGTAATATGCTGTGCAAAATGTATAAAACATTCAAGGGCAGAGCATAACCCACCCTTGCTCACTATATTTCACCCAGACTAGCTCAGGTGACTCTAATCATCTGGTTTGGATTCCATCTTGAAGTTTTCATCTGTATGGAATTGATATTAATACTGAGCTATGTTCCAGGCACCAGTTTGATAAGAATGCAGTTTCTTCAAGATGTGCTCAGTCTCTGCCAGTTTCAGTCCTGACCTCGCACTGAAACCCTCCTGATTAGACGCGATATGGTGTGGTAGTTTTAGACTATGCCTTTAAAATTATTCACAGATCTTGATCAGAAAGTAGTAAAAATGTAAAAAGGAAAATAATGATTATTCTAAACAATTCCATTGGAGGGATATCTCCCATAAGATTTGGTTCCCAAAACAACAACTTCTCTCTTCTCATCTTGCTTCAGCCTGGGAGATACTAACTCACTTTGCTGACCTTGATTGCATCACTTTTATTTTGATTAAGTCTAATATATCTCTGCTTCTTTCTCTTTTCCTTAGTACAAATGGGTAAGGAGAAGGCAGGGAGGGAGAAGCCATTACAGCTTCCCTAGTCTTTTGGCCAGGGGAGGTCCTAGTGTTGTTTGTTAATTGCAAATACCTGTAAATATTGTGAAGACTGTATATTTGTACCTATTCATTGCATTTCATTGTAGGTTGAAGTTTGGCTTGTAAACATAGCTTTCATTTGCTTCCAAAATGAGCTGGTCTGGCCAAGTTAATGTTGGGGTGGAATTTTCAACACACCACATTACAAAATTAATTGGCACCTATTCAACATGGGGCAATTGATTGATTGATTAATTCCTGCTCAGATTAATGAAGTAAAATGAACCTGGTTTGGGCTTTGTGGCATTTGGTGTATTCTGTGTTAAGTGTAATGTTGTATGAATGGTGTGTTTCTGCAATGATTGATAAAATAGGCAGATATATAGCATATAAGCTGTTTCTTTGGTTTAAACACAAGTTAAAGAGGTTTGGTGATTACTGCCTCGGATTTATTGGTTTGGTAGGATATAACAATGCAGCTGTGACTGTCCCTTCTGAGATTTTTGAGTTTACTGTTCCAATATCTGAGAACTAATATGATCTGTTTGCTGTACCTAAATTTGCTATTTGTACTAGTGATTGAAGGTCTGCTAATAGCATTGTACCAAGAGAGACATGAAGCTAATTGCTCTGTGTCTAAGCAGAGGAGGAGATGTAAGAGATCTCTGTCTAATTAAGGCAGTGAGGAAGGTATAGACACTGAAGAAATTGAAGTAGCAGGCAGTGGCAGGCAGGCAGGAGTTAATGGAAAAAGAGCTGTTCTGAACTACAGCAGACACTGTGGCAGTATCGGCACTGAGGCAGTGGCAATGGCTTCACAGGTGGCAGACATTAACGAGGCAGGAAAATTTCCACCCTCTGTGGCTGGAATGGAAGTGGCTCCAGCAGCAGTGGCAGCAGGGTCCCAAAGAGCACCTGGTGATGCCATTTCTGTGCAAACCCCTTCTGTTTCTGCTGATCCTGCTGTGAAATTAAAAGCAGCAGCAGTAAAATTGGTTGTTGTTTTGAGCAAGGAAGAGAAAGTCTGCCTTAGAGATATATCTAACTTAATGAAGCCACCAATGGATGATGGCATGCAGGACTTGATACGAGTCCTAGTAAATCAGGAACCAACAGAGGTGCTTCTGAACTTAAGGAAATCCTACAGAGGCTTTCAGCAGGAGAACAGCAGGGTGAGGAAGATGAGGATGATGATGATAAGGATGATATACAGTCAGATAATGCACCCAGGCAGGAAATTAGGATTGGAAGGAAAGATTACATTAGAAAAGATAGTGAGCCAATAATGAGCTGATTAGGAAGATGCTATGACAGAGGTGCTCCTGCTTCAGTGGTAGGTGACAAGTCCACAGCTCAGCTGGGTACTCTTTCAAAAGATTCCAGAATAGATAAGCATTTAGGCAACTGCCTTGGTAAGATTTCTCTGTGGACATGCCTCCTATTTGGTGTCCTAATGAGATACTCATCTAGAGATGATCTTCCATGGAACCCTCAGCAATAGATGAGGGAATTAAGTGTTTGAGAGAGTTTGTTGTGAGAGAAGCAATGTATTAAAATCATACTACACTGAATCCTGATGAAACTCCCATGGGAACAGGTCTTGCCAAGAAGCCTATTAAACTTGCTCCTCCTAATTATGCTACTATTCTGGCAAGCAGAATTGTGGCAAGAAATTATGGTGGAGCGCCTCCTACTCTTGGCCATTTTCCTGACCAAATGAGGCAATTGGAGGATAGTCTTGCACGTACTTCTTTGGTTTCAGACATTGAAACTCTGTCGGGAGAGATAAAGAATTGCATGAAAGAGCTAAAGGAGGAACTTAAAACCTCCATATCTGAACTGGTGAAGGGGGATGATGCCAATTCCTCTTCTTCCAGATGGATACAAGCTTCAGCTGTTAGAAACAGATGTCCTCCAAGGAGGCCATTTCAGCTTAGGCCAGACCAAAATAGACAATAGAGGCAATCACGTGGGAGTATCTAGATAACTCTGCATGATCAGTTTGGTGAAAACATGAACAGGTGGGATGGTCAAACAACCTCTGATCTTTCAAGGAGATTACAGGAACTCCAGAGTGGCAGAGCTCAAGGTAATGATATCAGAAGGGTATCTGTCACTTCCTCAGTTTCCCAGAACAACTCTAATTGCTCCAGCAGTGATTCTAACTCTGACATTAGGCACCATGCCAGCTGTACATGTGGAAGTAATCCACATAATTAGGGGTGCCCTGCCTTCTACCAGAAGGAGATAAGGGATAATGGAGATAACAGAATCTATTGGGACGTATACATTCAGTGGCCTGGCACTTCAAAATTCCCGAAGTACAGGGCTGTGGTTGACACAGGAGCTCAGTGCACCGTAATACCATCAAATTATCAAGGGTCAGAGCCTATAACTATTCTGGGAGTCACTGGTGGATCTCAAGAGTTGACTAAGATACAAGTTGACATAAGTTTAACTGGGAAAGAGTGGAAAAAACATACTATTGTAACAGGACCAGATGCACCTTGTATTTTGGGAATCAACTTTTTAAGAGAAGGGCATTTCAAGGACCCTAAGGGTTACAAATGGGCTTTTGGAATAGCAACTGTAGAAATTGAAGGAGGAAAATTGAAGTTGTCTGTCAGATCTGAGTTTTCAGATGAATCTGCAGTTGTGGGACAACATGAGACAGAGGATGTGAAGTTGTCAGTTGCTTCTCAAACTGTGCATCACAGATAATACAGAACCGTGACTCTTTGGTGGCCATTCAAAACTTCATTGGTCAATTGGAAGGTCAGAAAGTCATCAGCAAAACTCATTCACCTTTCAACAGTCCAATTTGGCCTGTGCAAAAGCAGAATGGAGAATGGTGTCTGACGGTTGACTTCTGTGCCCTGAATGAGGTAACTCCACCCATGAGTGCAGCTGTACCAGACATGATGGAACTCCAATACGAGCTGGAATCCAAAGACGCCAAATGGTATGCTACCACAGACATTGCTAATGCTTTCTTCTCTATTCCTACAGCAGAGGAATGCAGGCCTCAGTTTGCATTTACCTGGAAGGGGATACAGTACATATTCAATTGTTTGCCCCAAGGCTGTGTTCACAGTTCAACCATCTGTCATGCAGTAATCCATGATGCTTTGGAGAAAGGTGGAGCTTCAGAATACATTCAGTTCATTGATGATATCATCATCTGGGGTAAAACTGATGAAGAAGTCTTCCAGAAAGGCAACAAAACAATTGACATTCTCTTGAAAGTCGTTGATGTTTCGCTATCAAGCAAGACAAGGTGAAAGGACCTGCCAGAGAAATCCAGTTTCTGGGAGTGCGGTGGCAAGATGGTCGCCGTCACATCCCAATGGATGTGATAAACAGAGTCTCCACCATGACAAATCTTACCAATAGAAAAGAAACTCTATGTTTCTTAGGTACAGAGGGATTTTGGAGACTGCACATTCCTGGATGCAGTCAGGTTGTGAAACCTCTATATGATGTGACTCAAAAGAGAAACAGTTTCCAGTGGGGTCCTAAGCAACAAGCAGCCTTTGACCATATAAAGCAAAATGTAGTCCATGCAATGGGTTTGGGCCCTGTTTGAACTGGTCCAGACATTAAAAACATTCTGTACGTGGCTGCAAGTGACAATGGTCCAACCTGGTGCTTATGGCAAAGAGCTCCAGGTGAGACATGTAGACATCCACTTGGTTTCTGGAGTCGTGGATACAAAGGCTCAGGGGCAAATCATACTACAACAGAGAAAGAGATATTTGCTGCTTATGAAGGAGTAAAAGCTGCTTCTGAAGTAATTGGAACCAAGTCACAACTTCTTCTAGCTCCTAGATTACCAGTTTTAAACTGGATGTTCAAAGGCAAAGGTTCTTCACCACATTATGCAACAGACGCCACATGGTCTAGGTGGATGTCTCTGATATCACACAGAACTTGAATGGGAAATATTGAGAGACCTGATCTGGTGGAATTGATCACAAATTGGCCAGAAGGGACTGACTGTACAAAACCTCCAGAGGAGAGAGTAATTCATGCTGAGGAAGTTCCTCCTTACAGTGATCTTTCTGATGATGAAAAGAGATATGCTTTGTAAACAGACATTTCCTGTCGTCTTGTTGGGAACAAGCGGAGATGGAAATCTGCAGTGTGGAGTCCAACGCGCAGAGTTGCAGAAGCGAGAGATGGAGAAGGAGAATCCAGTCAATTCGCAGAGGTAAAAGCTGTCCAGCTAGCTCTTGAAGTAGCTGAACGTGAGAGATGGCCAAAGCTTTATCTCTACAATGATTCATGGATGGTAACCAATGCTCTGTGGGGTTGACTAAAGGATTGGAAAAAGAATGGCTGGCAGAGAAAAGGAAAGCCTATTTGGGCTGCAGATCTGTGGCGAGACATTGCTGCTCGCATTGAGAGAATCCCAGTGAAAGTGAGACACATCGATGCTCACATTCCTAAGAGCAAATCTATTAAGGAACAACAGCACAACCATCAGGTTGGTGAATAGTAGAGGTTCAGTGAATCGAGCTGGACCTGCTCAACCAGCTTTGTTATGAAAGGTAGAAGGTGATAGAGTTCCTGTTACTTGAGAAAAGAATTTGTTATGCAAAACTGTTTGGGTATTTTCTCCTTCAGGAGAGGCCAAACACGTCCAAGGAGTGGTTTCTGCTGAAGGTCCTGGTCACACTTACTGGATAATGCAAGAGAATGGTGAAATGGTGTGTGTTCTACAAAGAACTCTAACTGTGGCTGAGAGAGTCTAAATTCAGAGTGTTGTACAGATACAACATTGCACACAAAGGAAGAATCCATGAGGAATCTACGGTGCATGAACCCTAAGAACCCTGAGAGCTCTGAGTCATATGAGATCCCCTCTTCATTCCATCCATGAAGAGACATAATCTTTTCCTGATTTTTGAACTTTTGAATCATCTACATCTGAGATAGCCAGAATGGATGATGAACTGAATGCCCTTTTTGCCTCAGTCTTTACTCCTAAGACCAGCCCTCAGGAACCTCACTCTGTAGAAGCAAGGGAACAGAACTGGAGAGATGTGGACATTCTGCTGGTCAGTCAGGACAGGGTTAGAGATCTCTTATACCATCTCAAGACACTCAAAACCATGGGTCCCGATGGGATGCATCCACAAGTGCTGTGAGAGCTGGTGATACTGTTGCCGAACCTCTCTCCATCATCTTTGAAAAATCATGGAGAACAGGAGAGGTGCCTGATGAATGGAAGAAAGCAAATGTCACTCCAGTCTTCAAAAAAGGCAAGAAGGAGGACCCAGGCAACTACAGAGCAGTCAGCCTCACCTCCATCCCTGGAAAGATGATGGAGCAGCTATTCCTGGAGATCAACTCTAACCACATGGACGACAAGAATGTTATCAGGAGTAGCCAACATGGATTTACCAAGGGGAGATCCCACCTGACTAACCTGGTAGCCCTCTATGAAACCATGACCAAATGGGTAGATGAGGGAAGAGCAGTGGATGTCATATACCTTAACGTCAGTAAAGCTTTTGATACTGTCTCCCATAACATCCTCATAGAAAAGCTCAGGAGATGTAGCATAGATGGTTGGTCAGTGAGGTGGATTAAAAACTGGCTCCACAACAGAGTTTAGAGGGTCATCATCAGTGGCAGAGTCAGCTTGGAGGCCTGTGGCCAGTGGTGTCTCCCAGGGACTGGTACTGGGTCCAGTTTTGTTCAATATCTTTATCAATGACCTGGATGAGGGCATTGAGAGTACCCTCAGCAAGTTCTCTCTGATACAAAACTGGGGGGGTTGGCTGACACCTGTCAGGCTGTGCAGCCATCCAACGTGACCTGGACAGGCTGAGAGCTGGGTGCAGGCAAACTTCATGAAGTTTAATAAGGACAAGTGCAGGGTCCTGCATCTGGGGAGAAATAACAACAGGCACGAGGACAGGTTAGGGACTGCCCTGCTGGAAAGCAGCTCCACAGAGAAAGACCTTGGAGTGCTGGTGGATAGCAAGTTCTCCAAGGAATAACAAAGTGCTGTTGTAGCCAAGAGAGCCAATGGGATCCTGGGATGTATCAAGAAAGGTGTGTCCAGCAGGTCTTTGTGAGTCCTTATACCTCTTTACTCTGCCCTGGTGAGACCACACCTGGAATACTGTGTCCAATTTTGGGCTCCCCAGTTAAGAGAGACAGAGACCTGCTGGAGAGAATCCAATGGAGAGCCACAAGGATGATGAGAGGACTTGAGCATCTCCTCTATGAAGAGAGACTGAGATCCCTGGGGCTGTTTAGTCTTGAGAAGACTGAGAGGGGATCTGATCAAAGTATATAAATATCTGAGGGGTGGGTGTCAAGTGGAGGGCACCAGGCACTTTTTGGTGGTTCACAGTGATAAGATAAGGAGCAACTGATTCAAACTTGAACATGGAAGATTTCACCTCAGCATGAGGAGAAACTTCTTTACAGTGAGTGTGATGGAGCACTGGAACAGGCTGCCCAGGGAGGTTGGGGAGTCTTCTTCTCTGAAGACTTTCAAAACCCACCTGGATGTTTTCCTGTGCAGACCACCCTAAGTGTTCCTGCTTTGGCAGGGGCGTTGGACCCAATGATCTCTTGAGGTCCCTTCCAGCTTCTGATATACTGTGATTATTGTAGATTTTTTTTTAGATTAGATGGATAGTATTAACAGTCAATGGAATTGTTTAGAAGGGGTGGATCGTGGTAGTTTTAGACTATGCCTTTAAAATTATTCACCGCTCTTGAGCAGAAAGTAGTAGTAAAAATATAAATAAATCACTATTGGGTGTAAAAAGGAAAATAATGATTATTCTAAACAATTCCATTGGAGGGATATCCTCTTCTCTTCTCTTCTCTTCTCTTCTCTTCTCTTCTCTTCTCTTCTCTTCTCTTCTCTTCTCTTCTCTTCTCTTCTCTTCTCCCCTCCCCTCCCCTCCCCTCCCCTCCCCTCCCCTCCCCTCCCCTCCCCTCCCCTCCCCTCCCCTCCCCTCCCCTCCCCTCCCCTCTCCTCTCCTCTCCTCTCCTCTCCTCTCCTCTCCTCTCCTCTCCTCTCCTCTCCTCTCCTCTCCTCTCCTCTCCTCTCCTCTCCTCTCCTCTCCTCTCCTCTCCTCTCCTCTCCTCTCCTCTCCTCTCCTCTCCTCTCCTCTCCTCTCCTCTCCTCTCCTCTCCTCTCCTCTCCTCTCTCCTCTCCTCTCCTCTCCTCTCCTCTCCTCTCCTCTCCTCTCCTCTCCTCTCCTCTCCTCTCCTCTCCCTTAAGCCTGGGAGATACTAACTCACTTTGCTGATCTTGGTTGCATCACATTTATTTTGGTAAAGTTTAATATATCTCTGCTTTTTTTTTCTCCTCCCTTTGTACAGGGGGAAAAGGGGAAGGCAGGGAGGGAGAAGCCATTACAGCTTCTCTGGTCTTTTGGCCAGGGGGGTCCTAGCGTTATTTGTTAATTGTACCTGTAAATATTGTAAATACTGTATATTTGTACATATTCATTGCATTTCATTGTAGGTTGAAGTTTGGCTTGTAAATACAGCTTTCATTTGCTTCCAAATTGAGCTGGTCTGGCCAAGTTAATGTCGGGGGGGAATTTTCAACACACATATGGTGAGCCATTGAAGTTCTCAGCAAGTCCCTCATTATGTTATGCGATTTTCTGAAGAATGTAGGCCGTAGTTTAAAATTATCCCTTGCTGACATTAGATTGCTGGATTAGAATTAGAATAGGCAAAAGAAATAATTATTTCTATTAAGAAAAAAAAATCACATAAAATCCTACATTAAGATATGCTTAGCCATAGCATTAGAAAAACTTAAACAAGGATTTAAAAAACTTAGTACAAGGTAGGTCACAAATCTTTAAATTTGCTACTGATATCTACTATGTACTGAGATATTTTAGACTTATTCTGTTGCACTGATTAATTATATATAGAGTACATTAAAGTGGCTTTATTTACTCAGCTTTCTCTAATATGAAACTAATCCACATCTACATTATTGATAAATAATGTACGCCTCTCCAGTTCACAGCATCTAAATTATGCAGAGTTAGGAACAGCTGACAAACTAATACACATAACTGTTACGTATCACTGTGTTTGTTACCAGCATACTTGGTGAACTGCAGTTCTGAGTAAAACCTGCAGTTTGATAGATAGCATATTTGGTACTCAGATCAATACCACTCTCTTGCTTAGATAAAATATACTAGAATGAATTTAAATATATACAGAATCATAATTTGAAAGCAATAATGCAGCCACGTAAAAAAATTTAAAAAAGAAAAAGGCTATATTGATATGTGAATGTTTCAGTACCGCATTGCACTGTAGTTGTTTCAACAATAAATAACCTTCTGCTAGTGCTCACTCCTGCCTGCTTTTTACAAGGCAGTGTTTATTTTCATCTAGGAACTAAACACAGCATTGTCAACCAATATCTCTCAACAGTTATGAAGTATTTAGCACAATATTCACCTGAGAGCATCACCTAGTACAGATTTTCAAAGCAATAATCTTAGGTTACATTTGCATTGGGTTTCCAAGAGGAAGTATGAGTTTTCCTGTGCAGATACACAACACCAAACTCACCTCATCAGTTTACTTAATTCATGTCTGGAATGAGTTTGGGCAATTCTCTATTCAACTGTGTTGAATTAGACATTGCATCTTCAGCTTTATTTAGACAGAAATAATTACCTGAGAAAACCCCAACAGAATATTTATTGATTAATATTACAGTATCACAAAGAAATATGAGGAATTTTTGGTTAAAGTTAATTATACACTGCATGTTCTACCAGTTATAACTGGACAGCTTGGGTGAACAATTCATAAGGCCAGTGACATACATTGTGGGATTTGGGAATTTTTTTGATCACTGGGGCAATACAACTACAAGACGAAAGCTTAAAACCCTAAAAGCAAGCCATTCTTCAGAAACTGAAATCTAAATCCCATTTTATTATGCTGTCAATGAACTGCTGAGATTTTCCTTTGCTTGTTAACATGATAGCAGACAGATGAGAAGAAATAAAAAGTACTGGCCTGTGAAAGGCAAATCAAAAGGGGAGATTGAAGGGATTTCTCGAGTTACTCAGGTGAGTCTTTAAGCCCCAACCAGTGACCCAGCCAGTGGTCAGAATGTTGCAGGTTCCGTTTGGTTGCTCGAAACGCTTAGACATGGTATCCAATTGTCTGCTCAAAAGGCTGAGAATTCGCAGTTTCTTTGTAAGCTTACTGCACAATAAACAAAAGAAGGGAATTTGATACTAACTAAACAGAGAATGAATAGTCAATAACATTGTATAAACTTTTTCAAGTCACAAATCTTTATGCAGCAGGAGAGACTTTGCATGTTACTGGAGTCTTTTATTGCAAAGATAGCTCTTTTTTGTTTTGTTTTGTTTTTCATTTTTGTTGTTTCCCTCCTTTCATGTTTTGAGGTGTAAAATGTATTTCTTTAAAATGAAATCCTCACTTGGTGGCAGTTAATGGCATTGAATCTCTAACTTCTAGAAAAGAAGGGTAAATCATAGAATAAATAGAAGTAAAAGTGAATGAAGAAAACAGCATTGTGATCACAAAGATACTTAAAAATTCTGCAGAACTGCAAAATAATTATTTTATTACTTTCAACATGGGTGGCATCATGCTTATGAAATAAATTATCCCAGTTAAAAACAAGCAAACAAATAAAAAGTGTATTTTTCTTAAATTTTAAAAAAGCCTTTAAAATACCACAACCAACATTTCAAATGAAAAGTTAAGATATGTAACAAGTTCCCTACTATCATAACTTGACAACCATCAAATAAGGTGGCATGTGAAGAAGGAACACAAAGAAAAAACACAAACACAACAGTATTTGTACAACAATTTTCAGTACAGATAACTAGATTTTATAGACCTAAACCTGAATACTCTTTCGGTGGAAGCATTATTGTGTGCATCATATATTTCTCAGAATGTGTTAGCTGTCAAGTTTAAGTAATACCTTACATGCCTTTTTCATAACTTGCAGAATTAGCTTTATGAAATCCAGCTGTTCAAAATAAAGCCTGGACTAGCAGTGCCATCTAGCATCTTTAAAAAAAAAAAATACCACCACAAAAAAATCTCTTTGCACTTACACGATCGGTACATTAAGACTATCAATCTTTGTAATAGATCTATGCATCAATTCCTAAGTGAGCAATAGGACATGTTTTGATAATCAGTGTATTACCAAATACAAAATCTGTACAAGTCACAAACCATTAGGACAATAAAAGTGTCAGAAGAAACTCTTTAGCCTTTGAAATAGGTGAATTGAAAACTGGGAAGAGGGATGTATTTACTCAGGCATTGTTGGGTTATAATGGATAGTGTGAAGCTGTGATTGAGATGGAATAACGAAGAGCAAAATGTTTTCCTCCTTAAGCAATATAAAATATGTAGAGTGCTTTAGGTGACTAAGGAAAAATTTGCTTATGCCAGTAAAGAGAAAAATCTGAAACAGACTTTTGCTTTGCACAGGTACATTATACTCACGTATAAAAAAGCATAAGAAATATTCATTTGCCTTAAGTCTCAAGACTTGCAGAACTACAACACTGAGCAAAATTTCACTCACTTGTATTGTTTGTTGAGCAAAGTGAATTGCTTGGCATTGAATAAGACAAAACATGAAAACAAACCCTGCCTCTCAGAGCCTACAGTATAGAAGACAGGCTCTAAAATGACAGGATGTACTGGGTAGCCTTGAAACACAGTCATTAATTATTGTCATTGTTAGAAACAAGCCCTTAGAAAGAACTTGTTTAAACAAGGATGGGAAGACACTGTAGCATACAGAGCTCAAAGAAACAGAAGTGAGATGAGTTATTGCAAGCTCAGACACAGCAGCCCCTCAGCACACCAGTTCTCACTCCTTAGCCCGATAAGAAGCATGTCTTTATTGCATTAAAAAAGAGGAATTAATTGTAGTACAGGCAGGATAATTAGATTATTATATTAATCTTTCATCTGAAAGTCCCTGAAGACTCATTATACTGTGAGAAATTATTCATGCCTAGGTGACACTCAAACACATTTCATCTGCCAGTGTGTTTCCCTGGTCTTCTGCATTTTTGTGTGAATGTTCCCTGAGAAGTTTAATTGATCCAAAACCGTACATGTAAGATACGGTCAGCAATACTCTAGATTATGCTGTTCAGAAAGCAAAACACTTTCCCCACTACAGATAAGTTTTCTTGGGAGCAAAACTAACCCCTCCGTGTCACCCATCTCAGAGTGTCTGGTCTATGACACACCATAAGCAAAATTGTTTTCCACAGAAACGTGTACAAAACAGTCCAGTCAAAAGACAGCATTCTGTATCTGGCTTACATGTGAAAAATAAACTAAGTTATGCCACTGTAACTGTTTAGCAGGCACTGTAAAGTCACCTGTAAGTATCTCAGAATCATTGCTCTGTTAGCAGCCCTAGCAGAAAAGTGTTAAAGCAAAATACATATTTCAGGGAACAAGTGCCTTTTATCAATCAGAAGCCACACTTTGTTATTATCTACTTAATACAACTGGTATTACATAAGGTTTTGAGAGTTTCAGCCATAACACAGCATTTAGCCGAGTTGGATACAACTGCTAAATAGATATCCATAATATTCTCATTTTCCATGTCAAGACTTGGACTCTCTGATTGTTTATTTTTTCCAAAACACTTTTATTTCTAGAGAGAAATGTTAGTAATATTTGTTTTTAAAACATAACATATCTGCAGTACTTTCAGAAAGACCAGCAGGTTTTACGTAAGGAAGTGGAAAAGCAAACTGTCAACACTGTAGACTGATAAAATGTTTTTACCTTTCTTAAGAAAATATACAAACGGTGACGGCATGCCGTGTGTTTTCCAGTACAATCACCCTAACCTTAGACCTACCAAGAAAAAGGAACAACATGCACTTTGAAAGAGAGTCTGAAGGAAATGTGGGAATCAAGACACAGCAGATGTTTTACAGAGTTCCCTTCTGCCCTCAGTTGCTTACTTCAAGCTTGCTATAAAGGAAATGCTATGAGGTGGTAACCTGGAGAACATTTTCTTTTCACACTCTTTTCAACTCTCTGCTTAAGTGCAATTTAGTATCTTAACTTTTTTCTGTGCTGTGATTAAGAAACATTTATCTTCCCTTTTTATTTTATTCACATTACAGTAATCTGGTGTGACTGGGAATTCATCCCCAATGGATGAATTTTTGCTTAAAGACTTACAGAGGCAAGGTACCTTGTATAAATTAATATAGCTATTTATGCAGATAGCATGGTTTGTTTGGAAGACTCATCATATCCCTGCAGAGCTCAAGGCTTGATAAGAAAGCGCTTCCATTTGTTAAGCACCATCCCTTTAATGCTTACACAGTAAGAATGTTTTCAAAGGAAACCAGCAGGAAAGAATAAAATACAGGGGAGGAGGGGAAATATACTCAAACTGGATAACCCCACATATAACTAACCCACTGGCACAAAACTGATTAGCTGCCTAAGGCCACTGAAAGCAGCTAGGCACAGGATGTTTTCCTAAAGGGAGGAGGGGCTAGCTTGACCTTTTAATTTATAAAGGGAAACCACACACCCAGGTGTTGCAGCTCTGCTCTCTAGGAGCAATTAGGACATAATCTGGGTTGTTTATTTTGTTGGGTTCAGAGGTCCATGCTGAAAGATCAAAAAAGACTTATAGTCACTCAGTAAGCTCCATGCATGTGATGTTTTTCAATTGGCATTTGTGTTGGTACTGTTTAATTATTTGTTTGTTTGGAAAGAAAAAAAAGAGTCTCTTTAAATAGGCCCCACTTGAGCCACAACAAGGCAAACTGTCTCTTCGTGTTAAAGCTGGATTTTAAAGAAAAAAGAAACTTGAGAAGTCTTGCCTATACAGCCAGCAGCAGCCACTCAGTTAAAGGTATATTCCTAAAACTGATGCAGCCAGTCCTTTCTAGATGAATTCACTTTTACTGAATGCTTTGTTACTTAACGCATATTGTTATAAGCATACTTAGTAAAGAGATTGATTCAGTGTATTTTAAACCAGTAACATGTTTCAGAGGCTGGAACAGTACAATTCTGCTTCTTACCTATAGAGATGTACAAAAGAAAATATACAGCCATCAATTACAACAGGTACTTTAAGGGATTCTTCCGTGTATCACTGACACCAATGTCACAACCAAATTGAGCAATTAACTCTGCAACTTCCCCAGAATGAGTCAAGCTTGCACAGTTCTTCTGACCCAAACTGTGCCCACGTGGCAAAAAAAGGTGACCAGTATATTAAACTACCAGTAAAAAAATCTTTCTCAGGGTGTCAGCACAGAACCAATTAGAAAATAAAATATACTGTGGTATTCCCAACCTCTTGTATCTTAAATCTCTCTAAATCTTTATAATTGCTGTGCTAATACTGGTTCAAGAATAAATCTGACTGTAACAGCTTAAGTTAGGTTTGCATTTATTTTTTTAATGGAGGTGGCATATGGTACTTTAAGGATAATTGCTTATGTAACCCCCCCAGAAAATGTACGTCCTTCTGTAGACAAGAACTATCATTTATTATATAGATATGCAGCTTTTATCATATTGTAATGCCTTGGGCAATCTTCAATCTTCCTGTCCACTAAAGTTCTTGGTAGCTGATCTGTCATCAAGTACTCAAAAGAGAGAAGGAGGGTAAAAAAATGCTATTCTTCACAAGTTCTTTTCCAAATCTTTCTGATTCCCGGTCAATGCCTTTTCTGTGCCTACTGTTCCTTCAGCTACAGGGGACCATGGCCAACAGGATGGCAGGCCAGCCATACAGTGGAAACTTCCTGAAATCTTGAGATGGCACAGAAAGCTCACCAACAGAGTTATATTACTGCAGTGACTAAGAGCAGGCTGGGATACCGTAATATGTTTGCTGGCTCTTGCAAAGACTTGTACACAACTTCAAATTAACATACTGTTAGCCTGATCCAGAAAGCACTAATATTAATGGAGAATTTTTTCCAGTTGATTTGGCAGACCTTTCACTCAGGAATTGTAAACAGCCTTATTTGTGAAGGGTTTCATTCAATTTGTGAACTTAAATCATGAATGTTATAACACCACCACCTACCTAGGATGTGTTGGGATATGGCAGCCAAAAGCATTGGAATAGAAGTAATACAGGGTGCTTTCTTCTTTAAATATCTTGTTCATTTATAATGTTTGCTGACATTTAATCTTATATCAAGACAAACTAGCTGTTTTGTTTTATCTTATTTCCTCTCCCAGGTTTTCATGGAAAGAAATTCAAAATCAAATCTAATATCCTAAACTTCCAAACAACCCATAAGCCTAGATGTGTCCATTTCTTTTATTTCTTTTTTTTTTCCATCAAAATAAATATTATGTTTTTCTGAAGGAAATTATATACGAAAACTTTGTCACTTTGTCACTGCAGTGTCTTCTTCCATTCCATCCATCCTAAAACAAAGAGCAGTGATGCAGAAATGCCAGCCCTCCATTTACACAGCATAAATATTTTCCATATCTTTGATTCTCAAAGACAAAAACTACAGCAGAATCAGTTCAGCTATCTTTACCTCCAATGAAGAAAAACTCCAGTATTCTGTAAGGCTCACAAAACTGATTTTTCTTTCATCAGCAGTAGAGCTAATTTGTGATAGCACAATGAGGAAAGAGAAAATGTTTCTGAATGCATCTGTTGGCTATGAACATGAATTAAGCTGAGTTTTTGTTCTTTTTAAGTAATGGGGAAGTTTAAAATCTCAAACATACATTAAGAGCAGAAAATAAAATTTTCAACATTTCATTCAGAAATAAATGTCCCTGCACTTAGGCACCAGTTGCTTTTATATAACCAGAACCTATTTTCGTTGTTTTAGTTTTGATTTTTTAAGGGTAAGGCTATTGTACACCTTCATTAATTTCTAGTCCAAAAGATAGTGAATGTCATACTCAGATACTCAGAGGATGTTCCTCCTCACAGTGTTGATTAGAATCCCCTGTTGGAGAGTTCTGGAAAGCTACTTTTAGTCAGCAGTTAGTGTAGTAGCCACAGGAATTTTGTGGAAAATAGATACAGGAAAGGAGCTTTCTGTAACATACACTAGAACACAAGATAGATCTGATAACTTATTGTTGTCTAATAGCAATAGCTATCCCTGGCCTTAGCATTTATGAAAAAAAAAAAAATAGAATCTTCATCAATAACAAGTGTAAAGTTTATTCTCTATTTTAAAGAAAGCCTACCACTTTCAAAGCAACAGAGCTACAAAGCTGGTAGTAATAAAAAAAGAAAGGCAAGATGTAATTGAGAGATAGAAAAGCAAATTCAATGGTTTATTTCTTAAAAGTTTAAACTACCTCAGATGAGCAAAATAACAAATTAACAAATAAGCAGAGGAGCAAAATCTTGTTTTGCCAGCTATTTTACAAGTAAGTGAAGGAGTAGCAAACTCATATTCTGGAGATTCGACTCTTACCTCTGCCACTGGCCGCCTGGGTTCTCTTCAGCATGTCAGTTCCATAGCCTGTACCTTATTTATGTAGTTTGTAACACAGATTTCCTCCAAACAGCATTTTGGGGTCTCTTGGGTAATGCTCTCATGGCTAAATTGTATTGTTTTGGTATCTTACTGTGATTTTATCCTTTTTGAAAGCAAAATACAGTTTGGGTATATGGGATGTAATCTATGTCACAGCACTACCCTTGGACAAATAATGTTGACTCAGAACTGTTTGCAGTATCCAAGATGGGATTTATATCTAATAAACTGAACTTTTGAAAACCTTTGGTCAGAGATTGCTTAAAGTTCTTAAGGGCCTCAGTCTTCCACAAATCAACTTCTAGTATGTAAAAAAAGAAGCACCTAAGCACCTAAAACTGGGGAAGACCAAGCAACATTGTACACTAGAGCGTACTTTGTATTATGGTGTAAGAACCATGTACTGCTGGAATCCTGAAACTACTCTGCTTATTTCCATGAGGGATTCAATCCAGTGGGTGTTAACAATCATAGTAGTGAGAAGAGAGATCTGAATTCCAGTGTCTGTTTGAACTGCTGTTTATTTGTTTTGCATTAGGCAGTCATAAAATGCACAAACATACCATGAAGCAATGACCAAAACCTAGGTCTTTTAGAGGAAAATTCTAATCCTAGGCCACAGTTGCTGTTTTTCTGGACATGAGTGCATACAAAATGGAAAAACAATGTTATAATTGAGTAAGAAGGAGATTGTTTCACCAGTTCTTTGGACTGGAAATGTGTACCTAAATCCTCTTCAGACAGAGGGATTTGAGCTGAAAAGTCCCATCACATACGGAAAACAATAACCACTTTTGCTTTTACCTGTGTTTCAAAGTACTGATTCCTACTCCATTTGAACATATTTACCTGAAGTGTCTACAAATTCAAAGTAAGAGAATTCGTGATCTTGTAGTATAAAAACAGCACCTATGTCTCCAACAGACTGCTGACAATATCAGAATGTTTTCTGTTAGGGATACAGACAATAATCCAGATGCAACAGGCTGTAGCTTCTTCTAGAGTACCCAAACATCTGACACTCAGGGACTGTGATGATAAATATCACAGTGCCAGAATCCATTATTATAAACAGATCCTCATGGTATTTATATTGCACAGAAACAGGAGCTCTCTTGTACATATGATGATGTTTCCAGACATCCAGCAATTTTTGGTGTTTTTTACAATGTTTTACTTCAGATTCCAACATTGTAAGTCATACATTTTCCCATTCAAATACACAGGAAGAATATTTTAGGTATCTTTCACTTGCCACTTAGACATTATATTCTGACATGTCAAGTAAAGGCATAATCAGTGACAAGTCTGACATGAGTCAAACACTCTCCATGTTCAGTTCAGGTCGTTGGTACCTTAGCCCATCTGATTTAAAGAATGCTGCAAAAAAGCACTCAGTAGAAGGAATGGGGAGTGGAGTTGTATCTGTGCCTGCACATTTCTGAAGAGATTGAATCAGTCAGGATTAGTGGCAGCATAAATTACAAGTTTCTAAGTTTTTGTTATATTATTTCATTGAATGTCAGCTCTCTGAGGATATGGAACTTGGTACCCTGTTTTTCACGTCTTTTATTTATACAGAAAATATCACAGACTGTGATTCATAAAAGGCAAATACAAGACTGTTTAAAATGAATGGAGTATTTACATAGTTAAATTTTTCATACTATTAATATTTTTATATTTTCGACACAATTTAAAACTGGCAGGACTTCTACAAGTAAACAGGCTCCAAAATTGGTCTAAGATCATTTACAGGACCTGGCTTGTTAATGTAGCCTTGAGTAAGAGTGACAAACAAACAGCATCATTTCAGAAGAAGCCTTTCTGAGTCAGACAGGCTCTCATGACTTCTTTCCATTTCCATGAAGGCCGATAACATCGCATGCAAAAGATTCCTTAGCACTGCTGTAGCAGACCAATGTCCAAGACAGCAGAACAAGGGTAGGTGAAGAGGTCCTCTTTTTTTCTCAGCTGTAAAGATGCATTCTTCAGACTAATTGGTTAGAAATCCTCATTAAAAAGCAAAGTTATCCATAGATTACAATAGTAAGTCTTGAAGACTGTGAATGCTGCTCATTGGTCTTTCTAAATCCAAACTGCACAGTAATTATTATGGGAAAAAAAAGGGGAAAAAAAGGGAAAAAAACCACAAATGCCAACAAATCAGTAGTTAAGGAATATGTAATTTTTAATCTAGGGGACATTTTTATCACAGAATGTAATGGAACATTAGTATTCCTTTGTTTGTTTGTTTGTTGTGGGGTTTTGTTTTTGTTGTTTATTTTGTTGTATTATCCAGAGAGTAAACTCTCTACATAAATACAAACACAGCTAAAAACTCCCAAGGATTACAAATTGCTGCTATGCTACTGATTTTTTAACTCAGATGTAAGTTAGTTTTAATGATGTAGGTGCACAGTCACTTGTGAACCATCTCTTCTATCCATAAGAAAATGTACTTTACTAAGTATGCCAGCTCCAGAATGTCAGCTGCATTGTCCAGAAATTTGCTTGGAAAGTTGAAATCTCATTTCAAAATATTTTTAAATTATTGAAGTACCTGGATTATTGAGCTCTAGCTGAAGATGTCCCTGCTCACTGTGTGAGGGGGTTGGACTAGATGGCCTTGAAAGATCCCTTCCAACCCAGACCAATCTATGATTTCATTATTCTATGTGATCAAACAGTCATACTGTCTGGTAGTACACTGTGTGAAATAAACCGATAAATCATACTCTAGTGGATGTGCACACATGACAAAAATATACTACACTGGGAAAAATAAAGGAAAGACAAAAAAAAGAACCAGCACACACTGAATGAGCATTAATTACTGTGTTCCTTAGACCATACTGGGAATTTCTAGAGAAATTCTGGAATTGTCATGAACTGATCTATTTCTCTGCATGGTCAGTGCATGAAAAGAACTCTAAGTTTCACAGAATTAGAGTTTTAGAGAGAGAGTATCCTCAAAAAAAAAAAAAAAGAAATGGGAAATGAATTTTAGGAAAGAATGAGTTTGCTCTGTTCTTGCTTGTGCAGGTGCTTGAACACAGGCATGCAAAATTGTCTAGATGGCTGGCAAAGGGCTTAAAGTTCCATAGCCCAAGCCTGGTTTTGCTTGAAAACTGATAGTAGATTAGAGGGTCTTATTTATGGATAGTGTTTTCTATGTCATGATTGGTGACTTAACTTCTATTTCTGTAAATTAACCTTCATGATCATTTCTTCATAGATATGACTGGCACATTTGCTGCTGTTATAGAGGGCAATACTTTATACACCTAAGCTAATGTTGATGAGTTTGCTTTTGTCAGAAATGCAAGCTGGACATAGTCATTTGAGTTGCCAGGCTGCTCCCTACTGCCAGTTCTGTTCAGTGTTCAGAAAGGAGATTTTCAACCATCAATCAAGAAACTGGTAAGATGACATCTCAGCCTTCACTTCTCTGTAGATGTTCCATGTTGGAATAGGATAGGCTGTTTTCAGGGTCCACAATACTGTGCATTTCTGAACAAATCTTCAAGGACAAGTTTCCATTTTGGAGGATGTATGGCTTGTCCCTAGCTCCCATTTGAGGATACTAAGTAATTTCAAAAGAATGGAAGGATATTCATTCTGAAGACCACCAGGGAGCAACTTTTCCAGTATAGCTGTGCATATGTTCCCAGTCTTAGACTTCTGGAGGAGCACCTTTGGCTGCAGAGAAAAAAAAAATATGTGTTTTATTTTGTTCACCCCCCTCAGAGAGAGGGGGCTTATTTAATGCTGTTAAGTTGTTGTCAGATTTGATTGTACCTCCACAGGGAAGCAGGACCAGAATGACTTTTGGTAATTAAATTGCATGTTATGAAGTAAGAAATTATTTGTAAATGCTTTTTTAAAATTTTTGTTATTAATTACCACCCAGTAATCACAAATTCAACTAAGTTATCTCTCATACCTCTCATATACTTTGTAGGGAGTGTTTAAACAATTAACAGGGGAGGAAGAGAGAGTTGAGAGGGAGAGGGAGAAGATACAGATACACACCAGTGGCACCAAGATTATATTCTTTTCTAGTTATCATGTGAATAGGACAACTTGGTGATTCAGGGCTGGAAGGAACAACAGAGGTGAGCAAGTACAAGCAGAAAAAAAAGAAAGAAATTAAGGTTTCCCTCCTTTTTGGCTTTCTTCCTCCATTCTTTGAGTGCAGGAAGAATTTGTATGCTTTTTAAAACTACTCAGCTTATAATATAAACACAGGCTTCTACTGCTTGTTACAAACAGTAATGTCTCTCGTTTTGCCAAATTCCAGCCTGGTTTAGGAGGAATATCTCTGATCAGTGCTGAAGAAAATTGCAACAGTTTCTTTAGTATTTAGAAATATCCAAGGAAGGTATTTTACCAGTTATTGCCATGCAAAAAATGTGTCACTTTTCAGAGTTCACTGTTTTCAACTACATGTAGGATACCTGAAATGTAATGTTAAGTTTCCTGAATCTAGGACGAATCATTACCATCAGTAATGAGCAACATGGCTAAAATCTGCAATGATTTGGATCTATGTGGCCAGTTGTTACCCAATACTATAAATAAAAGTAATAAATTTAAGCCTCACAGACTGGGTGACTGCTCTTCAGAAAGATGTTTAAATCTTTAACATGTTGTAAACATTTTAAATAATGCTAGAAAGATGATACCATTATCCTTTTGTGTCTGTGTTTTGATGTTAAGAAAAAGCTAAACAATCTGCTAAGAAATATTAAGCTGTATTTCCAAAACCATGATCAGCAGCTGGAGAGTACCCTTTAAAAAGAAGAAAATCATGTATGAAAAGATCACAACTCTGCAGCAAGATGACTTTGAGGGACTCATTCTTTGATACAGAGCCTAGAACAGCAGTAAAGCCTGGCTGCTCTCTCTGAAATCCAGGACTAAATAATAAGGGTGTAACCAGTTGGGCAATTATATCTGAGTCGTGGTGTTCTTACTAACACTATTAAAGGTACTAGTATGCCCTAAACTATAACTGCTTAGGAAAAAGAATCTCTCATATTTACTCCACATTTGGGTTTTCTCTTCATGATATCTTCAGAGAGACATATTTGTCACATATATGTGGAAAGGTTATAGTCCTACAAAAGGTGGTGTACAACCCTGTGCAGCACCTCTCTGGAAGCACGGGTGGACAGTATTTTGTAAGAGATACTGTGCTACACATCTCCTGGATGGTGACATACACAGAAAACCTGAGAGATGCCCAGCCTGACTTGCAGCAGCTCTGGCCCTACCTGCTCAGTCAGAGCATGTCCCTCGCTTCACAGCCCTGCCTCACACTTTTCTGCCACCAAAAGGCTCACTTCCATCACCCTTCCTCACACTGAGAGGTGCTTACTGACAGAAGTAATTCCAGTGACTGCTACGAATTAACTGACAAAGACGAGGCAATGTGTCACCTCCCACGGCAATGTGTAAGCTATTAACTAGCTCAGGGGGAGCCCAGCTGGCTACTCTGGTTGCCTGTGGTGAGGCAAACATGTTCAGCTGTTGGGCTGATGTTCCTAGCTGTCA
Source organism: Indicator indicator (assembly GCF_027791375.1). Lineage (NCBI taxonomy): Eukaryota > Metazoa > Chordata > Aves > Piciformes > Indicatoridae > Indicator > Indicator indicator. Next base: position 24,142,810 of record NC_072053.1, on the reverse strand, counting down.
GCTCTGTTTCAAACAGCTCCACAAGCAATGCCTAAAATTGACTTCTTCACTCCCTTCTAGTAGCACTCAAGAAGGATGGAGCCTAGCAGTGCTGCAGAGTTTTAGTTTGGCTTTGTTGTCTTTCTGAAAGGGAATTTGGTTGTATCCAGGAAAAGTAACAGATAGTTAGCACCTTCCAGGGTACACACCACTGTACATTAAAAAAGTTTGTATAACTTTCGGTTTTGTCACATTTCACATAAGGACCTTTCTCAGTAAATCAACAGATAAAATTTGAAGAGTCAAAGATGACATTTAAATGACAAATTATCTCTATTTCTGGAAAGCTTTATCCAGTGAACAGGAGCTTCAATGTCACAAGTAAGTCAACACCTTCTTTCAGCTGGAGATTTGGATCCTGGGAATGATAAGTGAAAATGTTTGTAGTTCATCTTTAGTAGAAGTTGCATAAACAGCTGGTTACAGTACGGGGGGGAGGGGGAGGAATAATTCATTACCATCAGCATAATACTTTACAAGGAAAGTCACAGGTGTATGTGGTGGGAGGCTAAATCAGAACACATAAAGCTTTCCCTCAGGGTGTTGGTACAGTTCCCCATGTAGGCTTTGAAGAGAATGAGTGGGTAAAAAAAAAAAAAATCTCCAAAGGCCTGACTGGCATTTGCCCTTTCCTGGCATTTTCTGACAGTTTTATTCTCAATCACTCATATTTATAGAAGTATTTAAGTGGCTTGCATTCGTGATAATTCTGTATGAAATAAGAAAGAGAAACAAATCCTCCAAGATTAAAGCAAAATTCCTGAAAATATTGCCTTTTTAATTATGTTTGTGCTGCAGAATATGCAAAATTGTCTGCTAGCAGACCATTACTAAATATGGTCAGTGCCCAACCCACACACATAGCTGTTTATGGCACTGCAGCTCAGTGTCTGGGGGTCTGTAGTATCCTCTAGCTGACCCAAATGCTTTTTTTTTTTTTACTTATTTCTTCTTTTTTTTCAATAGTTGTATTTATCAAATAAAGATCATAAGGATACTTTCAAATGTCACACAGCTCTTTGTAATTTGTTAGGCATAGCATAACTATAAACATATTCTAAGAGAGAAGCCATAATTAGCATTTCAGGAAGAATAAACAATTTTCTTAATTGTCTGCTTGAAGAACATCATTCAGACAGTTTTGCCAATACATCCACGAGAGAGAAACACATACTATTAATCTAAATAATGGGGAAAATCCTGCCTGGTCCCACAATTTGTATGTTCACAGGAAGACCTGTGTGGTCCTACCAGCTGCCATATTTTTATTCTGTTTCTTAAAAGAAAAACATAAACCATGATATATTTCAGCTAATCATTACTTATCACCAGTAGCAGTGCCAGCCCAACCAACTCTTCATCCTTCCATCAGGTCAGGGCACTTGGCCATTCTCACTAGTGACTCTGTAGGATGGGTGGAACCAGCTCTGGCTCAACTACATTTTGGTTATCTCAGACTCATTTCATGTGTGACTGTTGTTATGCCTGATCTAGAAACACGAGTGGTTTTGAAATAAAAAAATCCAAGCATTTATTAACCTCTGCTAAACTCTGCTGGAGTTCTCCACTTTTGGATACCTAATTGAAAAAGAGAGTGAATAAAGGAGCCAAGGAGTACATTGCACACACTACCAAATCCCTTTACAGGCAGCTAAAATTGTATTCTGATTTTATGCGGCTTATTCCAGCTTCATACACACAGATGAGTCAACTGCCTTCAGTTTTGATGTCTGACAACTTTAGGGCTTATTTTATACCTTATTCTCTATACAAAATAAGAATATTAGTATTTTACCTTTTTTTCTTTTCTAATGACATGAAGGTACATGGAATGGTTAGAGATAAATACAATGATATTAATTTTGCACATTTCTCAGAAGAATACAAATGTATTGATGATTTAGTTATTTTTCCCAAACTACAAGACATACTCTAGTCAGATAAAATACAATGGCTTTCAGTCCATGCTGCTGGTGGGTATGAACTCCACCACGTAAAGACATCAGCAAGTAGCTCTGCATCTCAAATAAAAGAGCTTATCTCATTGCTGGGTGGTGATTGTGGGAACTATGCGCCACTACCTTTTCTTTATAACCAAGATTAGTGTTTTACAACACTATCAAGTCTTGCAGTTTGGAACTGACATAGAGGCATTTGAGCTGTTACTGGCATTTGGCATTCCTTGCTGAAATTCTGGCAGAGCTTCTTCTCTGGCAGTGACATTCCTGGCCCAAATTTCTCTCAATGAAGTCACTGGCAAATTTCCCAACACCTTGAACAGGAGCAGAATTGGGTCCCATGACTAGAAGATGGATGTGGATCTCCCATCATACTGTAAGCAGCAAATGTTCATTAATTGCTATCTAGCAATCCAAACTGAGGGTCTGGTGTCACCTGAGAGTGAATTGATTATATTAACACTCAAAGGCATAGACAGAACTTACATCACTGGAAACAATATCACTTTGCCTAAGGGAAATCATGTAAGTCAAAATTGACTCCAGCTACCATAAAACATTCCTTCTCTTATTCATCTACTTAATAAGAAAGAAAAAAAAACAAAAACCACAAACAAAAAACCCCAACCAGACAAAGCCACCACCACTAAAATAAAAAGCCTCAGAACAGCCGTCCTTGCTGATCAAAAAACAAAAGCTCCAAGTATCCAAAAAAATTTTTGCTTAGATTATTTTTCATTAAAATTCACCTGTGCAACTGATTTCCCTGAACACACTTTGGAAAGAAGACAGCCCAGAAAAAAAAATTCTTAAAATGCGTTTTCTACTTTGCACATTTTTTAGAAAAGGTTTTCTTTGTTTCATTCTGGACAGGTCAGAGTAATTCAGCATTTATAAAGGTGCAGCACAGGGAACTTTTCACAGAATCTTAGAGCAGTGAAAGGCAAAACAGAAACATTGTTTTAGAAGCAGCAGGTACCATTTCTAGTCTAGGACCTGTACTGAAGGTAGCTGCTTTTCAAGCTTAGCAATGGAACAATTAATAAAGGAACCCATTAAGGTCTGATTGTTGTTGCTAAAAAGGAAGGTTGAATTTCAGTCCTTTGAAGTAACTGAGAATGATTCAGGCCTCATTACAGAGATATAATCTACATTCATACATTTATGTTAGTGATTCAAATCTATTGGGACAGATTGAATTCCATTAAATAGTGCATCTTTCCTGTGGAACTTTTCTCAGGCTTTCTGAGGCTAACTTAAGAGGTGACCTGACAATACAAAGTAGTGGGGTATTTAGGGATTCAACTGTGCTATAAAAGAAAGGCTATACAGAAAGTAAGAAAAAAGAATGAGATATGATCTAAAGAGCTATGTCAGCTTTTCATTTGGACTCTGTTTTTGTTAATGCCCTCTCTGTCATTATACAGGTTAGAAAATGACTCTGTGCGTTATAGTAATTTTAAGCATGGGAGTGAATATTGCACCTGCCAGAGGCAGATATAATATGAAATTCTGGACATGTGGGTTTTGTTCTTAACCATAAGATCTTATAATCAACAGGCAGCAATAGATACAGTGATAGCACCTATTTTTAAAATGAGTATTGGTTAAATATATCTGTTTGGCTCCAAATCTTCTATTTTCTCCTGCCACCAGCAATCCTAAAATGCCAGTCTACTCTATTTTACAGTATTTGCCACCATAAAAAAAAAAAAAAAGGAAAAAAAAGTAAAGGTTCCTTCAAATGTATCATTTTAAGACATTATAGTAATTACTTATGATTCAAATTGGAATCAAAAGAGCTTACATTTCAGAAATAAGGGGGTGCACCCTTCATGACCTGGACAGCAAGCAAATGTTGATATCAGCTTCATAGACATACATGTAAGCTGCTAGGTATCCACCAAAAAGTGGGGTTTTGCTTTTCATTTTGGCTTTATTTCTTTTCTTACTAGTTGCCACAAAAGGAGAGCACAAATGAGATTGAGAAGGAAAAAAACTGAAATGCTTTACACTCAGTGTAAATACATGCAGAATAAATATTCTGAAGTACTATAAACAATATAATAAAATATAATGATTCTAACATTAAATAGTTTCATTTTTAAGGCCATTTAAATGTCAGTCCCCAGAAGCTGTATGTTTAGATTGAGGAGTCATCTCTCTCCAGAATAAACACCATAATTAAAGAAACTAATTTCTGTTGTGAAGTTAACAATATATTTAACATCCTAATCTAGTGAATCAGCCTAATAATAGAACTATTTGTTCTTTTCTGCATTTTCTATTGTTTAAATTAAGATTTACTCCAATGTCAAATGTAACTGCATAGGCAATTTTCCATTGCTTTCCACTGTTGTTAAAGTGTCTCTGATTCAAAAATGTCCTAGGTTTATGTATTGAGCTACTCACTGTGTTTCTGTACCACTTCACTCCGCTGCTGCTCCATTCTCTTAGCGAATGTTCCACCTACTTCCATTCCAAAACAGTAATTTTACAATACTAAATAGAGAAACAAAATTTAATGCCTTGGATGCTGCCCATATCCTCTCAGTTTCTGATGCCTTATTCTGGTGTTTAAACATAGTACATCATATGGAAGCTGCCTCATTAATTACTGGAGAAGTTCACAGTTTGGTGATGGGTTAGAAATATGTCATAACACTCAGTATATGAAATGACAAATGCATTAAGAAAGATTCAATCAAAGGAAAAAACAACAACATATGCCCTTCTAGAAAAATAACAGCTTGGAAAAAATCGCCTGAAAATAGCCTTGAAACTTGTTTCTTTCTGGCAAAGGAAACTGCATTAGTAAAAAACAAACAAACAAACAAAAAACCCCTCAAACTAACCAAACAAAAAAACTTAGCAAAATATTCAGACATTTTATAGGGAAACCTTTGCAATACCAATAAAGCCCCTTTTGCTTTGAAGTCAGATGCATGATTCAGTAAATGACTCATGTTAGCAATTAGAAAATGGTCATTTAGGGCCCTGATTTCTTTTGAGACAAGGAGGGTGAGTGTGGGAAAAAAGACACAATAAATCGTGAGAGGCTTAAAAGGAAGAGCAGGCTAAAGTGTGAACTTTTTATTTCAGCAGCGGAAGTGAGAAATCAGTGATTCATTAAAGGAGGGCAAAAGACCTCCATGGAAGCTGGCAAAGAAGAGGGAAAAGGAGCTAATTACATGTCCTTCCTCTTTACTCTCTCTGACCAGCATATAATCTGCTTTTCCAGAGTCTGCCTGTAGTATATATTTCTTTCCAATCTCTCCACCCAACCCCTCCTCCAGCAGGGGGGAGGGGGAGATCTAGCAGGGAACAAGCTCCAGGTGGCTTTCTCAACCACTTTACTGCCAAAAAAATAAAATAAAATCCTCCGCAAGAAAACAAGTTTCTTTTTAGGAGGGTGGAAGGGGAGGGAAGCCTCCCTAGAGGGGATTGGTTCAGCCTGGAAGACAGGGAAATTAGTAAAGCATGAGTCTCCAAGCCATGCTGGTGGCCGGCGCTCCAAGGAGAACGCTTTAGGAGCAATTAGCAGCGAGCTGAAGGCGGCGGCTGCCGCAGCAGCCCAAGAGGAAGCAAGGGCAGCTCCCGAGGCTCCCTCCGCAGCAGGCACCGCTAGCTCCAACTGCAAAAGGGTTTCAGATGTCCCACCGCTGCTTGACCCCCTGCAAACAAGGGCTGACCACCAGAGGCACATCCTACCTCTGACTTGTAATCGCTGACATTTAGGCTACAGCTTCCAACCTGTTTACAACCAAAGGGGGAGGAAAAGGAAGGGAAAGGGGGGGACAACTTGGGATTTTTCCCTCTCTTTCACTCTCTCTCTCTCTCTGGATTTTTTTTTTATTTTTTTTTTTTTAAATACTGTTCTGGAGAATTCAAAACAAAGAAACTGCCTCCTCTGGGGTCGTCAGTGAGAAAGGACGAGTTGTGCAACTGGTTTGGGGTTTGCAAAAAAGGCAAAGGGGTTAGGGACCAGAAGAAGGTGCAAAGCCACAAAGTGTGAGTGCCTCTATGTGTAAAGGGGTATGTGTGAAAAATCCATTCCAGCACCCCTTTCTTGTAGTTATTATTTTTTGTTGTTGTTTTTCACTTTGCTGTCATCTGTTTTTCAGACCTTTCTGCATCTAAGATGGTGAAGAAAGGAGTGAGGAAGAGAACAAAATAACTGCTGGGAAGTCTCAAACCAGGTTGGGGAGTGTGTGTGTATGTGGGGGGGGGGCGGGGGGTGGGGAAGAGAAAAAGGAAAGAGGATTAACCACAGCAACCCCCCAAAAAAAACCAACAGCTCTTTTTTCTGAGGGAGGACTCGAAGGATTAAAAGGCATCAACTTCTGAGGCGATTTGTCCCCTGAGTTATGGATGTTGGTGCACTTACTTCAGGCCAGATCAGAGCTCAGAGGGATCTAACCAGAAGCAGCAACCACCGGCTCTCCACTTGCCTTTTACCAGGTTTTACCCTTCCAGTATGTTTCTTTTGATAAGACATTTTCCAGCGCCCAGAGTTTCAGTACAATGTGCAAATGGATACTGACAAATGGTGCCTCAGCCTTTTCCCACCTGCCTTGTTGCTGCTTGCTGCTGCTCTTCTTGGTGTCTTCTGTGCCTGTCACCTGCCATGACCTCGGCCAGGACATGCTGTCCCCGGAGGCCACCAACTCTTCTTCTTCATCCTCCTCCTCCTTCCCCTCGTCCTTCTCCTCTCCTTCCAGTGCGGGGAGACACGTGCGGAGCTACAATCACCTCCAAGGAGATGTGCGCAAGAGGAAGCTCTACTCTTACAACAAGTATTTTCTCAAGATCGAGAAGAACGGCAAGGTCAGCGGCACCAAGAAGGAGAACTGCCCCTTTAGTAAGTACGGCTCTGCCGCCGCGCTGCCGGGCAGCAGCTGCCAGCCGCCCCCAGCGCCCCGGCCCCGGGAAGGGAAGGGGAAGGTGACGCCTCGGCGGGGAGGGGGCGCGGGGCAAAGGTGGGGTGGGCTCTCCCGGGACACCGCTCCCTGCCGGAGCCCGTATCTGCAGATCTCTCCGGTTACATTTGTTTTGCAAGGGGCTTCGCCGAGCACAGTTCGTTTCTTTGCCTGGCAGAAGAGCAAATTAGAAAGACTTACAAGGATGTGGCGCGGAGTGTGTGTGTGGGGGCATTGTCTCCCGAATCTGAAAATCATTACCCGCTGTCATTACAGCGCTTTGACGAGAGCCCTGTATTGAAACAATGCATCGATTTCCCCCCTCGCGCGCACGCGCCCTCAGCTCCGCGCCCCCGTCTTCCCGAGCCCGGGACAGGGTTTTTTCCTCCGAGCCGGGATGTTAGCTGGGTTTGCCTCCCGCCGCGGGGGTGCCTGCCGGGGCGGTCGCTGGGAGCCAGTGGGGCCGTGCGGTGCCTGGCGAGCGCCCTGCCGCTGCCGACCGCTGTCCCGCTACGCGCGGCGTGGGCAACATCTGGTGCTGGTCTCATACGGACCTCACACGCGTCGCATTGTCTTTTTTTGCCTTTTCTTTTTCTTTTCTTTTTTTTTTTTTTTTAAGAAATTATTTCAAAGCAAAAGTCTTATGGCCGTTTCCATGGCTTGAAGTTCTGAGCCTTCTGTAGTACTTGTTAGGCTTTTAGTAATAGCATGGTTCTTGTAACGTATTTTTATCTGTCAGTACTAGAAATGTAACCTTTGCTTGGTTTTCCTGCCTGTGCAATCTCAAATTTCAGTAAGTGTAGTAAATCACGATATATTGTGTTGTAACTCTTCAGTGTCTGCATCCCACTAGTAGCATGCTGAGAAAGAAAGCTCAGTTATGCAGCTGGTGGAGGAAACTTTCTGATTTGCTTCACTGGTTGAGAACCATGTTATGGTTCGGGGGTTTTACATAAATCCAGATAAACCTGGGATAAATCTTCTGTTAAATTAAAACAACTTAAAGTGACTCAAGTAGATCCCTTGTTAGCTAATGTGTAAAGTATGCAGTACTTAAGCAGGTTGCCATGCTGTATGATAAGCATTACTGTTAATTCAGCTATATTTCTATTAAATACCTATAATGCAAGCTTACAAATGGAGAGGAGAGGGCTGCTGTATCATATGTCACTGCTTCACTTGCTCCACCTTGCAGCTTCCTACTTAATCATGCACTTGGTCTTTGTAAAAGCTTTAAATGTCAAAGCAGCTGAATCTTGCCACCTCCCTTTCTACATTTTATAGGAAGACTAATTCTTGCAAAACCAGAGCTTTGATGAAGGGTTCACTGATGAATTTGTGTAGAACAAGGTCCTAGCAGTATATTTCTTATATTAGTTTTGTTTGTGGAGGACAGCATCACGTCCCTAAAACAGGCTTCTGAAAGCTTTCTCTGAGAACATCAAGCCATTTTCTGTAGAGCGCTTCTGCTGCAAAGGCTATAAAGGGCTCTATCTGACAATAGTATGCTCTTGGGAAGTAAATATTTATCTTTGCAAGCCACACTTAGGCAGTAGAAATGTTGCATACATGCATGTTCTGTGACATCCTGCAAAGAGCAGGTAGAACACACTGAGATGCACAAAAGCATACTTCTGCTCTTTCAGTCTACCCTGCAATGATAGGGTGTGATTCTTCTTTTCTGAGTTTTCCAGTCAGTACTTCAGAGAGAGAATTGGCATTCTTGGTGGTATCATGGTTATTGTCACTTCTGCAGAGTATCTGCTGAAAGAGAAGAGACTGTAACTTGTTTTATATACAAGCAAAACAATACCTTCATTATGCATAATTATATCTTGCCTTTCAAGTTTATGTACAAGTAAAGAAAGGACTCCCATCATCTTGAAACTAACAACTTGCTAACCTCAAGTCGCAAAGCCAGACCTAGTGTATAATATCCTTAAATACAAAATAAATGGAGTCTTGTTTGCAGAAGATAAGTCAAACAATTCTCCTTTTATGGTTGTTAAAATTTGCAGTGTGACATTGTTTTCTGTGGAAGTACATAGTCTGAGACTATTGAAGAACACACCTTTACTGTGCTCTTATTTCAAGGGTGTCTGAGTATTGAAATAAGGCAAATTATTCATAAAATCCATGGTTTTCATAACCCTTATATGTAGCTGTGCTGTCACAATACTGCTGTAATCCCTAGCTGGACTGATTCCATGCAAATATATGATATCTTTAAGATACTCTGAAATATATATTTACATGTAAATAGTTTTATGCCTTCCACAACGAGCTAGCCAGCCAGCCTGCTACGTCGTATCCTGTTTAACATTAGAGGCTATTTAAATGTAAGTTCCAATTTGAAACCATATTTTACTAAGCAAATAATAGTGACTATTGACACACAAGACTGAAATATTCTAATTTAGGGGCACTTTTTTTTTTTTCTTATGTGGTAATGTTTAAAGTCAATTTATGCTTTATCTGTAGGGCTGTAAGGTAAATGATGTGTAATTAGACAACAGCTTTCATTGCTGGCAGCCACAAAAGCCCTGTCAAGCAAGAACAGTTGGAGAAAGTCAGAAAAAACATTCAGAAAACAGAATTTAGTCTTTAGCCTTTAACAGCATTCATAGATTTGCTGTATAACAACTTGGCTGTTTGGACCTATTCCATGAGCCTTTCTCTATCTATAGAATAATGGGAACAGAGGTGGCTTCTGAATTCTCTGTCAAGAGGTTGGAAGAACTTGCAGCATTTGGCATAGCTGAAGAGTGTCTCTCACCAGAGAGAAGTAGGACACTTTTTAGGGTTTGTTTTATTGCTCTGGAAGTTTGTCCTCAAAATTTAATTACTAGCTTGTCCCACAGCACCACAGCTGTGAAGTCCCTTGCCCCTGTTCTTGATAAAGCCATATGCATGCATAAATAAGGAGAGCTGTATTTCCTTCTGGTAGCTTAAAATAGTTTCTGAGAAAAACAAACCCAAAAAGCCTCCAAAGAGCATTTACAAAAGCTTTCATTGTAACTTGAGATGTGGGATGACCAAGAGAAGCTTAAGCCTTATTAAAATTGAGAGAGAACTGCGTATGTGCAGATTCTGACTTTCCTTGCACCTAGAAAACTTTCTTGAAAATAGATGAAACTCTGTGATTTTAATGGATGCCATGCATTGCAGACTACATGATAGATAAGCCTGATTCAGGAAAACTTGAACTTGTTTTCAAATGCTATACTATTTTCAGCTGACTCTTAAAGCAACTGTTAATAGTGCTGTGAAGCATATAGACTTCAAATTTACAAGGCAGATCCTTAATAGCTGGAGAATGGTAGCACAATGCTTAATTAGCAGCAGCCAGCCTCCAGTCGATGGAGGACTTTCTGCCTGAGCAAGAACCGCAGGATCAGGCCATTACTTAGGTACGTGTTTAGGGACTGGAATTTGTCTCAGTGAGCCTGGGTATTACTGGGAAGAACTGCTGGAGCAATTCCTGCAGGCTTTTGACCAAGCAGTGCTATGCGAAGCCTTCGGTAGATGGCGGCACAGCCACTATATGGTGTCACCTCGGCTCGAATTGGACAAGAAGGGGATAGGTCCTTAGCCGTATGAGCTAAGGTTAAAGGGCTGCACCAGCTGAGATTCTGTTAAATGGCCTTCGGAACATCCAAAAGGAATTAATCCGAACAGTGCCGAAGCACTGCAATTGCAGAGTAAGAATGGAAGTTACTGGAAGAGCTAGCATGAAGTAATTGGCTAATTCTCACAAGCTAACCTGATCCATGCTTTTCCTGAGTATGCAATTATATTTTATACATAGCTTTAGGATCTGCTGAAATTGCTGATAGTCTTTGGGTTTGTAAGTGTGGCATCAGATTAGCAACATAGTGACTAGTAGCAAGAAAGTTTTGAGCCTTATTCTGTAGTCCAAAAGTGGTAAACAACCACTCTACTGGAAATGCTGAACATTACTACCGAAAATTTTAAGTGGTTGCATAGATATATATGGCATATAAATATGTGTACTATATATTGGGTTATATACATAAAAGACCATTAAATATGTTTTGATTAAGTATGTTCATTTAGATTTTTTAAATTTTTATTATACCTCAGGTGCTACATGGGAACTTTAACCTCATCTGTAAAGCTCAAACCAGGTTATAATACTTGGTATTAGACTATTTTTACTCTGTTAAAATATGTTCTTTTGCTACTGAACATTTTTTAGCTAGTTGCTTGGGGCTATTGACCCCTTATGAGGTGCTGTTTGTAAATTAACGTGTGAACTTTTCTCTGTTTTTCTGAAGACTGATTGTTAGGCATATGTGGTTTATTGTTTTACTCTTCATAGATACCTAGTTACCTACTTTGGGGCGGGAGGGGTTGTGTTTTGGTTTGATTTGGTTTGGTTTGGGGTTTTTTGTCTGCTGGTTTGGGTTTTTGGTTTGGTTTGGTTTTATTATCAAAAGACTTAAAAGAGGAAATAATTCTGGTTTAGTGAAGTAATTTAAAATTTAGTATCTTTAATACAGAATGTGTAAGTTCTTATGGAGATGATTTCTCACTTTATTTTTGTTTTTAATCTTCCACAGAAAATTCCACAGTTACACAATTTATTACCAGCAATATACAACACTGGGAATTTAGAATTTATGAATGTAGAGACAATTGTACTATTTAACATCTACATGACACTGTCCTCTTACCCTTACTGCATTCTTGCCTTGTGGACCCTCCATGCTGATACTGTAGCCCTGTCATAAATCTGTTCAAAATACACTGTTGTAAGAAGTCTTTTTGTCTTCATAAATCTAATTTATAGCCACTTGCCCCCCTTCCCCCCCCCAAAAAAAAAGAAAAAAAAAAAAAGGGGGGGGTTGGGAGGAGGGGTAGGGTGGGGTCAGTTGGAAGATTGTTCTTAAAAAAACTCAGAAGAAAGAAACAGAGGGGCAAAGAGGCAGGCAGGCTTATAGATGCTGTGTTACTGCTTTAGTTGGGAGTGTTCTCAGGTCGTGGCTCTGTCAAAGCTTCCCTTGAAGATGGTATTAGCTGAGTGAGCACTGCAGAATGTGCTTACACTTCTGAAACATCTTGGATGCATTCACTCATAGGATAAGATTCTCTGTTTTGAAATAAGTCATTTTAAGATGACTTTCAGATGTCTTTGAGCTGTGTATGTGAATAGGGGCCTTCAAACAGGAGTCAGATCAGATCCTGCAATAGGGGAGATTTCATTTATTCCACAGAGCCTTTCCTTTTGGGAAAGTAAAATCCCTTCCTTGTGTTGTTAACCTATATGTCTTAAGTTAAAAATAGCAGGTACCGATACTAACATAGGGCATCATCTGTTATGGTGGATTCCTGACTTTTCCTCTGAGTGGCTAATATAATCATGCTAGGAAGGGTCTACAAAGGGGGGAGGGTGAACCCCCACCCAAAACCAACCAACCAAAAAACTCCACCCCAAAACCACACAAACAAACAAAAAACCACCAGAAAAGCCCACGACCAACAAAGAAAGACCAAATCTTTTAAAATAATGTTTGGAATGACAGAGGTAGTGTCAGCAAAGCAGTGAAATTATTTGGTCAGCTGGGATTTGTTGCAATGCTCCCTTCATGGCCTGTTTTTGTTTTCTCAGTTTTCTGAAGAGTTTTCCGAATCAAGCTCTTACAGTTCCTTCTTCCCCAAAGTTACTCCAAGCTGAAATTTCATTTTGAACATTTTGAACACTTGGCTGCCATTGTTTACAGTCTCCATGAGACATTAAATTACCTTAAACTAATATTTTTGGGGTTTATTGTCTAATGACCTCTTTACAGCACAAATAATTTAAATGTTTATCAACATTAACAACCAATGGCTAGCTTGATGAGACTGCATGAAAAACAACCTTTGCTTGCTTTGGGCTATGAAACAAAATTAGAAGATCAGAAATGGAGGAAGTGTTTAGTTAATGCTAACACACGTTTATTTCTTGATCAGTAGGTGTACTAGTACTGTACTGCTAGTCTTACTGCATGTACTTATCAAACATCCTTCATGTGCTTCAGCAACTTAACTTTGGTGCAGTACTTTAATATTTTGCAGCTTTTCACAGCTCAAATGCTTTGGACACAGAAAAGTAGTCAATGATACTTGCAAACATTAGTTCTGTTAACCAGAAAGATGCTTTCTGAGCTATATTAATTCCTTCTGTTTCTAGTGCCAGTTTGTTGTAAAACATCCTTGTTAGTTACAAAATAGTAAAGAGGAGACAGGAAACAGTTATGAAGTTTTGGAAAGTCAGCCTGGGAAAATGTGCTTATGAAGAAAATTAAGATTTTCAGGGACAGGAGTGAGAAGGAAGTGGCTTAATCTTTAATCACTGAATGGATATTAAAACTGAACTCATTAGCTCAATGGATTATTAAAACTGATTATGCTACTTCATGAGTACAGTGCAACAAATGGAAATTGCAGGGGAAAGAAATGGTTACATGTAAGCCAGGTCACACACTAAATAATGGCTTTAAAGGCACTCTTTGTTTTTTAAATTAGGTCAGTTGTGTTCTTTCTTTGAACATTCAGTTCTAATTGCAACAGTAAATCAAGGAACACACTCAAAGTAGATTCCCATGTAAGGTGGACAACTGGACAGTGCCTTTTTACTGCTACCAACACGTGCATCCAATTACTGGGTTGATATACTCACGGTGTCAGCTGTGAAGCATTCCCCTATTTCATAGTTAGCCTAAAGAATTATTATCCTGTCCCCTTTCACATTTACCTCTAAATAATCTGTCAGTAGTGTATATCTTGTACCTTTAAAGAGGAATTTTCACACACATCGAAGCTGACTTTCAAGCAAAAGAAAATGTTGAAACTGCAACAAAAAGTTTCATTCCTTTTTACTCCCTCTCCCTTCTATAATTTCTGTTGTGCAGGAGAGGAAAAGGCTATTAATACTAGAAATAGGAACACTCATGAATTTTATATAAAAACAAAGATCACATCTTTCATAAACTTTGGATTTGTAAAACAACATGATGCCTACTCCTTTAATTGTGAAGGACAATAAAATTTGTTGGGTTTTGCAGTTCCTGACTCTTCTTTCTACGTGGGAGGCAGTAGTGAAAATGGGGAGCCTGTGGAATCTAATTGCTCTTCCTTCTGCCACCGATATTAGAGGTTCAGACGTTTCATAGAAATAAAGGAAACATGTTTTCTTTCAGGTTGGTGATGCATATCTGTGCAACTGTAGTAAATGTGAGAGTTGTAGATGGAGCATTGAAGTATTTTGGAAGGATTCAGGATGTTGTTTAATTGGAATTAAGGTATGGTGCAAAGTGGAGACTGGGTATGAATCGGTGGTATCACACCTGCGTTAGAGGAAGGAGATGGGAAGTGTGATGAGTGCCAGAGCACTCATGAGTGTCATGAGTGCAAGAAATGTGGGGAGAGAGGGAGCATGTCTTAGGCATTTTGGCAGATATGAATTGTCAGTGATGTTAAATTGTCCTGTCTCATCTCACTGCACCATCAATTTGCCCACAGACTGAACCTATGAAGCCATTAAGGTGACTGTTGAATTTGTCTAAAAGTGTGTAACTGGTGTTGAAATATAATGTCTTCCCCTCTCCATTTCTTTGTCTTCTCTGTCCCCAATCTATATATATTAGGTACTATTTGGTACATGCTCCGTGATTCACTTTTTCACGTTATCCTTTTCATGAGGATTAAAAATGTGCTTTATTTCCAGTGTTAAAGTCAGTACAGACTACTTGTAAGCAGAAAGATGGGAAAAATTACTCTTCAAGCTATTTAAAGGAGCCACAAGTAAACCTATGTTTAAGAAAAATGCTGGGGGTATTGCTGGATGGTTTTTCTTCAATTTTTTATTATGCTAGTATAATCTACTGTATTTGTTATCAGAAATATACACCTGAAGAACACAAAGATTTCCTAAACTTCTGTTTTAATTTTTTGAGGGTTGAATAGGGGTATTTGTTGACTGATATGTTTAGTGTTATTAAGTATGTTGTATATATAAGCTTATCTTTAAGACCCAAAGTAGTTACATAGTTACAAGTTCATATATTCAGTAGTTGTTATTGCAGTGAGCAAGGGAATATATAACCTAGAATAGAATATGAGACGACTGTATTTCATATGAAGTGGATTTTATAAACCTGCCATTTTAGTGCCATCTTTTCATACCTTTTTATGACATTTTAAGAGATGCTTAAGTTCCTGGTGTTCACTTAAAAGTCTTTTGACTTCAACAGGACAAAATCTGATCTCTGTGCATTTACAGGTACTATTTTCCCTATGTTTTTCTTGGAGTTAAACATTGAAAGTGTAAACCATATCAATCTAGAAGTACTTCTCATTCACATGAAATGCCTTAATACCTGTGGCACCTGTTCCTTTGAGGCAAGGCAGCCATTGAAAACCTTCCCCTGACCTGTAACCTTAGCTAACAGAATCATGAGGACGATTAGGGGACTTGAGCATCTCCCCTATGAAGAGAGACTGAGATCTCTGGGGCTGTTTAGTCTGGAGAAGTCTGAGAAGGGATCTGATCAAAGTCTATATCTGAGGGGTGGGTGTCAAGTGTAGGGGGCCAGGCTCTTTTCAGTGGTTCACAGTGATAAGACAAGAAACAGTGTGTTCAAACTAGAACATAGAAGATTTCACCTCAACATGAGGAGAAACTTCTTTACAATGAGGGTGACAGAGCACTGGAACAGGCTGCCCAGGGGGGTTGTGGAGTCTTCTTCTCTGGAGACTTTCAAAACCCACCTGGATGCATTCCTATGCGGCCTACCCTAAGTGATCATGCTCTGGCAGGGGGGTTGGACCTGATGATCTCTTGAGGTCCCTTCCAACCCCTGATATACTGTGATAGTGTGTGACTTCATGGTGCCCTTCTCCCCTGTCTCCAGGGAAGGAGGGTGATGCATGTGGCTCATGTTCTGATAACAGGACATCTTTCCTTTCTCAGAACACTAGTGCTAAAAACTGTAATACAGAAATTGTGTGCTGAGGATCTGTAACTGCAAAACTAATGGTGAGATGAAAAGAAGCAGCAGAAACAGTCTAGAGTTAACCACACGAGCTGAGCTGTGGCTGCTTGTTGTTAGTCTGCTTCAAGGCGTTAACTTGGTTGCTCATCTGGCTCTTCAGATGCTGAAAAGACAGCCTCCTCCCATAAAAGATGACATAGTTTTACTGCTACCTTTACCAGGTAGTTGGGTAAGCAATAGGTAATTTTGCCAAAGAGCTGGGCACCATGCGTAAACTGCGGTAGAAAATTAGTACAACCTGAGTTTACACAAGATGTTACCCAAACCATTACAGACTCTTTAAATTATCACTTCAGCTGCTATTTCTGACAGAAATGGCTTGGAAACTGAGTAGAATGTAGGAATGGAAGGAAGTCATGATTGTTTCAGCTTCTTACACAAGAAGATGTAAGGTACTGGTTGAAGGCACATGGTGCACAAGTATGGCAATTATCACAGGATCACAGGATCTTAGTGGTTGGAAGGGACCCCTGGAGATCATCGAGTCCAACCCCACTGTCAGAGCAGGACCATAGACTCTAGCGCAGGTCACACATAAATGCATCCAGACAGGTCTTGAAAGTTTCCAGAGGAAACTCCAAAACCTCTCCAGGCAGCCCAATCCAGTGCTCTGTGACCCTCATAGTAAAGCAGTTCCTTCTCATGTTGAGGAGGAACTTCCTCTGCTGTAGTTTATATTCATTGCCCCTTGTCCTATCACAGGGTGCAAGAGAGAAGAGGCTGTCCCTTCCTTCTGGACACCCAGCCCTCAGATATTTACATACATTTATTAGATCCCCTCTCATCCTTCTCCTCTCCAGACTAAACAGCCCCAGGTCTCTCAGCCTTTCCTCATAGGACACATGCTCCAGTCCCTTAATCATCCTTGTAGCCCTCCATTGGACTCTCTCAAATAGATCACTGTCCCTCTTGAACTGGAGTGCCCAGAACTGGACGCAATATTCCAGGTGAGGCCTCAATAGCGCAGAGTAGAGAGGGAGGAGAAGCTCCCTTGATCTGCTGGACACACTCTTCTTAGTGCACCCCAGGATACCATTGACTTTTCGGCCACAAGGGCACATTGCTGTCCCATGGATAATTTGTTGTCCACCAGGACTTTGAGATCCTTCTCCATGGGGCTGCTCCCTAGCAGATCACCTCCTACACTATCTTGATGCAGTTCATTATTCCTTCCCAGGTGCAGGACTCTGCACTTATCCTTGTTGAACCTCATTAGGTTCCTTCCTGCCCAGCTTTCCAGTCTGTCCAAGTCTCGCTGAATGGCCACACAGCCTTCAGGTATATCAGCCAAGCCTCCCAGTTTGATATTGTCAGCAAATTTGCTGAGCTGACACTCTGTCCCATCATCAATGTCATTGAAGAAGATGTTGAACAGGACTGGAGCCAGCACTGATCCCTGGGGGACTCCACTAGTTACAGCTCTCTATCTGGATTTGGCACCATTGATCACCACTCTTTGAACTCTATTATGTAACCAGTTCCTAACCCCTCTCACTGTCTGTTTTTCTATCCCATACTTCCTGAGCTTGCTCACAAGGATGTTATTTGAGATCACATTAAAGGCCTTACGAAGGTCAAGGCACACTACATCCACTGGTCTGCCTGCATGTACCCATTCAGTTATGACATCATAGAATGGTATCAGATTAGTCAAGCATGATTTCTCCTTGGTAAATTCATGCTGACTACTTCTGATCATCATCTTCTCTTCCAAGTGCCTAGAGAAGACCTCCAGAATGAGCCAGAATTATTATGAGCAGTAACACTTGCTGTCATGTCTGTTAGCTTTTATTCACAGACCAGCATTACCGTTGCTTCCAACACCTATGAGCACATACAAGCAGTGACTCATTTCTTAGGGAAATGGATAGTTTAAATCACTTAAAGAAGCTAACCCAAAATTTACTAAGGTCAGCACCAGGAGGTGCAAATTATGTCCTTTATGAGGGCCAGAAGTAAATTCAATTCAGTTTTGCTGCTGCTTGGGATTTGCTTTGTGGGCAGCCCTAGTCCTAGGCCAAGGAGGAGGGAGGGAGATGCTGACATCATGCAGATCAGAAATTCTATCAGTCCTGGCAGTAATGATGTTTCCTATTGCCAAAACAGAGCAGAAGATACTGCAGGATGGGGGAAGGGAAATGCTTCTAAGAAAAGTCCCTCAATGTATTATGTAGAGAATGGGCAGTTTCTGTCACAGCTTTATGTGCCTGAATAACCTAAGTAGTGGTAACAGGAAGCCATTGTGTAGTAGCTGTGGCGTTTACATTACGTAACAGCTATATGCTACTTAGTTATTTCTTGGAACTTCCTTTTCTTGTGCTGTAGATCAGTCAAGAGCAGCAACTGCAGATTGTTTCAAAGCTAATGATAATTCTGTATTAAAGAGCCACAGGACTGAAACCTCTGCCATTGATAAAAACATTTAAAGATCATTGTATGAAGACATATGCAGTAAGTAAAATACCTTGCTAGAGGACTTTTGATAGCAAAATGCATTTTATCTGGATGGTATACCTCACAGAATAGCCACAGCATCAAGCTTGCATCTCAATCGGTTGAGAAAGAAAAGATCCAATACCAGCTTTCTGTGTAGAAGAGTTTGTGAACTTTAGAAATATTCTTAATGATCACAATGGAATTTGGTTGGTTGGTTGGTTTAATCAACACAAGACTGAAATGCATCAAGGTTGGAATAATGAAGCAAGATTGTGGAAAAGTAAAGACTTCTGTCCTCCACCATACACTCTGAAGATACCCTGGGTGTAAAGGAAGCTGTGGGACTCTTGTGAGTTCCTTGTGCTGCTCTTGCTGATGGTCAAGCAACAAAGAGAAGGAATCTGGTTAATGGGAGAGAGGAGAAGATTTAATAATTTGGCACAAGGACAGTCCACAGAAACTTATATTTGAGTTTAGGGAGTGCCATACAGCGTTAAGTATTATGAAATGTCCAGTCTTATGTATTTGTTATCCACTGTACCCCAATATTTCTGAATTTATTTAACTCTAATCTTTCTTTGGCTCTTTGCTGCTTATAACATGATGATAGTAATACTTTCTATATGAGCAAGTTTGTTATGAAAACAGATTATTTGTGAAACACTGGTAACACTGTGATGAGTACCAGGAATAAAAAGCTCACCCAGATGGTAATCATTCTCTTTTTACAGAATGTTTTGGATATAAGAAGTAGCAAGGGCAGCTTTGTCCTTTTATAGAGCAGGAAAGAGTAGCCTACTTAACTAGCAGACCTCAGTGTCTGTCTTTTGAGAAAAAATATTCTATAGCCTCTCATGAAAATACTCTGTTGAGTACTCACCAAATTTGTTGCATAGCATTTTAGAAGTTAATAGCAAAACAGGTCTTAAGCAAACAGCAGGGGTGTAGGCACAACTTGAATCTGTCCTTCTGTCAAGATGAGCTCCAGATTGGTTAAGCTGCATGAACATTGTAGTCACATGCTATGTCGATTTTTTTTTTTGCTTTAAAGCTATGAACATTAGGATGTTTCAGCTCAAGGATCTATATAATTTCCATGATTAACTAATTGAAACAGAACTGTGATTTTACCCTCTTTACTATCAAGCCTATCAGTCAAAGAAATTCAAACATTATCTCCTAATATTTGTTGTGTTTGGCCCCATTATATGTTTTGGGGACTGCCTTAGTTTCACTGACATGGTAGTTATGTGTTGGAGTTAAGCTTCTAGAATTATTTATTTGGTTTCTACTTCTTTTCTTACCATTTTTTTATTATTGTTGCTATTTCCCCTTTAGTGTCACAGACGTTCTTTCAATTTAATTTATTACAGTTAACTTTTCTATGTCACAACTTCTCTTTGAAACGACAGCTATCCAAGTTAAAGTCTTTTCAACTTTAGTGAAAACATCTAATGAGGCTGACACTTGGCTCATGTGGTATTAATCTGGTCTCTTGGTCATTTCATCTGTGTCTCCTACTTCAGTCTGTTCTCAAAAAGACATATCTGCAGCTGGAGAGTACATAAGATTAACTTCCGCCTCTCTGTGGCTTCTTGCCTCAGACCACACACCAAATAATTTCTCAAAGTGTTATCCAGATTTGCTTAAAATTCACCATGCTTGCTTTATTCCTTCAGTTCTGCCACACATGCATTTGTAGACTTTGCTTGCAGCTGATTCTGCTTATGAAACAGGAAACATTTTGCAAAGATGAGGATCTGGAGACAAACGCTGTTGTAAAATACCTATAATTTTGCTGTGGAACTCTTTTTTTGGAGTTGCCAATTTTATAAATGTACGTAGCAGAGCATAAGGGTCAGCAAGTTGTAACCTTTTTGTTTTCAACTGTACTCAGAGCATAAAATAGACTGATGTTTCTTGTAAGCACAAACTGAATTATAGTAACTCTTGTATCCAAAACAAAACTTTTAAAAAGGGCAAGCTGTGATACTTCCATTCAATAGGATCTTTAGTGCTGTTTGAACTATTCAATTTAATAATGCTAAAAAAAAAAAAGGCAGCCACTGTGCAGATGGAGGAACTGTTAGTAAGCTCTTTTATACAGGGACCATTAAACCTTCATCAAAGGTGAAGATCCTTTAAAAAAGGAACCACAGCTGTGAGGAGTATGACTACCTGTGCTCACATGCCAGGGCAGACTCAAGAATTATCTGTATCAGACAACCAGTGTCTAAAAACACATAACTACTGTAAACCTTGTGCTTAGTACAAGTTCTCATTAAGTCCACAATGTGAATGGGAACATAATTATGGGTTTTGAGTAACTTGCAATCTAACATTTTCTAATATTTGTATTATTGGCTTTTTTTTTTTTTGACTAAATACTTATTTGTTGGAGTTTCAGTGTCTTTCTGCTTTTTACAGTAGGCAGTCATAAATACGTATGTATAAGCTCTTTATTTTATAGATGTGTTTTATGTGCCAAGTTATGGAAGTTCTACATACAAAACTCCTGACATACTGATAATGCAAGAGTAGATTTCATGATGAGGCAGCTAATGTACTGCATAAGATGAAGTTTCCAGACAATCTGTAAGGCCTTTAAGTGAAGAACACATTTACAGTTTCAGGTGTAATCCTATTGCTCTGAGCACCTTTGAGAGCTCATTCTGATGAGTTCATGATGTGAAAGCTCTCAGGATTTGAAACATCCTGAGAATAAGTATAAATCTCTGTCATTATTGCAGTATTCAGAGACATTAGACTGTCCTCAGAACGACCATAATATATTCTTTACCTAGCAAAGGACACAAAGTGTTAGAGACTTGTCGGTATCTGTTAATAATCTCAGACTTTAGTCAGTTAAAGAATTCACCTCATTCTCTAGTTCAAATAAATACCTTGCTAATGAATCCTAGTTAACGTGACCTTGTAGCAGGTTTTTGCTGTTGCTTTTTTTTTTTTTTTGGTGTTGTTCCTTATCCAAATGTTAGATTGGTTTTCTGATTGTGAAGGCAAGTTGACACTCACAAGTCATATGTCACAAGCCACTAAAAGTGTCAAGATCTTACCACAGGCTCTTGGTTGCTTGTTAATCACTCTTTTTTTTTTTTTTCCTTCCCCTCCCTCCTTTTTTAAAGGAAACAGACTAATTCACTTAAATATAATGAGAGCCATGCTCGCCATAGCCTGCTTTCTAAACAGTATCAGCCCAAATAAGATCTGTCTTATTTCTTCACCTCCTTTTCTTTACTCCTACAATTAAACACAAAGCTGGAAAATGAAGGTTTGTATGGCAAAGTTAGTTCATATATTAAATGAGAAATGGAGGCTGCTGCTTTCATAATAGAAAAATATGCGAGTGTTAGGGCAGGGAAGTTTCTGTTTTCTTTTGTGTCCCTCTTTCCTTCTCCCCTTCCCTCCCACCCCCCCACTCCCTAATTATCATCAGCAACATGCAAAAGATAAACCTCTGTGTTGAATAGGGAGACCAGATGGATGTTTAACCTCTTGCCCTCATTTTCCAATTGGCTTCCATTAGGAACAAAAGTTAAAATATCTCTGAACAAAAATAACTGATATGGTAAGGTGAACTTTTCAACTGACGAAAGAGCTCTTTAGGAAATAACAGTACTACAGACTCATGCACTAGGCCAACAGACTTTTTTGCTGTAGTGATACTACTGTACTTGTAACAATAAGTCCATGTTTACTTTTCATAAATTGTGGCAGAAAGTTTGTTGAGTTGCAGCAAAAATGAAAGTAATAAATAGTTAAAATTCTCATATGTTGAGAAAATGTAGAAGCATCATGCTGCAGATCTTAGCTTTGCTATTCAGTGTTAGACTTTTTCATCTCTATGATTGTCATGCAACCAAATCTTGAAATGTGTGTTATTTTCACCTTTTTCAGAGACAGAAAATGAGGCAGAGAGTTTTAAGAGCAGGATTTTCTCTTTTATTTTTGTTCAAGCTTATTCCACCATAAATTTCAACTGATGATTCTATTCTATTCATTATTTTGTGCTCACAATTCAAAGGATGATATTCATGTTCCTAATGAAATGGGAACTGAAGAATTAAGTGTAATACTGTTTATTTTCTGTAGCAGATTGTCTCCAGCAAAGATATACATATATGATACTGGTTAAGCATACAGAAAGTAGAAGAAAAGTCTGCTGCAGTGATTGAAAGGAGACAATAGGCAAATTTCTCTAAAGACAGAGGTGTTGGAAAGTGTCTTCTCTTGGTAAAAATGCACATCAGCCCATGGAGTCAAGAAAACTGCCAATGTTTGCAGATTCATTGGTCTTAATGAGCAAACCTAGGAGCTTCTTGTAACCCATAAACTATCCTTTGGAAGAATTTGGGAATTGAGTTTGTTATATTGTGGAAGATAAATGTTTTAAGAGCTGTTCATGTGTTGACTACAGATAACAGCTGGAGAGAATCTGTCTTTTAGGGAGCGCACAGTCTGAAGACCAGTAGATGTTGTATATGGATTCTAAATTTGTAATTTTAGTTTCTCCCTTCTCATATTGTTAAGCTTTTATGGATGAGTTAGTGTTTAGGAGAGATTTAACTAAAGAAAAGGTATTTATCCAAGAACAAAAGAAAATTGCTTACAGAAAGCAGTAGAAACAGATCTGACCTTGAAAAAATGAGACTATTGCAATTTGGAAATCACTACCAGAAGTGAGTGAGTAGAGGAAAAGCCCTCCAGCCAGTTGTTCTAACTCCTTTGCTAAAGGTTACTAAATCTCACCAGCTCATGTTAGCATTCTGTAACTTCCTTCATGTGAAATCACACATCTTAGCTTTACTGGCTTAAGTACAAGATTTCAGCAGTCCTGGCTGATATTATCTAAAGCAAGTGTACACTGGAGTGTTTGGGGAGCAGCTAAACTGGGGAAGTCACATAAAGATTGGCTGATAAGAAGCAGGGTTTTTTTCTCTTTCACTCATAATTCATAAAAGGGGTGGCAGGATATTTTAGAAAGAAAATACAAAGGGAGCGTTAAGAGGAAAGTTATCTGAAGTAAGATAGAAAAGACAAAAGAGAAGAGAGAAGCACAGAATCACAGAGCATTAGGGGCTGGAAGGGACCTCAAAAGACCATCAGTCAAACCTCTCTGCCAGACACGATCATCTAGAGTAGGTCATACAGGAACGCATCCAGGTGGGTTTGGAGTATCTCCAGAGAGGGAGATTCCACAACCGGCCTGGGCAGCCTGTTCCAGTGTTCTGTCACCCTCACAGTGAAAAAAATTTTCCTCATGTTTCCATGGAACTTCCTATGCCTCAGCTTCCACCCATTGCCTCTTGTTCTGTCATTGGGCATCACTGAGAAGAGCCTGGCTCCATCCTCTTGGCACTCACCTTTTCCATATTTATAAGCATTATCATGTCACCCCTTAGTCTCCTCCAAACCAAAGACACCCAGCTCCCTCAGTCTCTCCTCATAAGGAAGATGTTCCACACCCTTCATAATTTTTGTGGCTCTGTGCTGGACTCTTTCAAGCTGTTCCCTGTCCTTGAACTGAGGGTCCCAGAACTGGACGCAAAATTCCAGATGTGGCCTCACCACGGCAGACTAGAAGGGGAAGAGAATCTCTCTGGACCTACTAACCACATCCCTTTCTAATGCACTCCAGAATGGCAGTGGCCTTCTTTACCACAAGAGCACACTGCTGGCTCATGGCCAACCTTCCATCCACTAGGATCCCCAGGTCCTTTTCCTCTTCACTGTTCTCCAACAGGTCAGTCCCCAGCCTATACTGGTACATGGGGTTGTTCTTTCCCAGGTGTAAGACTATACTTACCCTTGCTGAATTTCATTTGAAGACAGAAGAGATGAGAGAAAAAATGAGAGAAAGGAGAAGAATCACCAAATCATTCAGACTTTGAGCAGAGAGGATAGAATTTTGACCCTATACTTAATGCATTCCTCTGAAACTGGTAATGTAAAATAGCTAGTTTGTGCACATTGTGATTTCTATTTCTATCAAGAGTATAATTTCAGCACCTTATAAAAGTAATAAATAGACTAAGAACCTAGACCAGGAGAAAATACCAGTTGATTTTATGGGTTGTGCCAATTCTGGGAAAAGCTGTATGCAGTCTGTGCATGGTATCAACAGCATCTTTTCTATGCTTCCAAAATTCTCTCTCCTCCACAGACAGGCACTTTCACATGACCTCTTCCACTAACAGATATCCTTCCTTCTGCAGTTTGGTAGGTAGGGAGTGTTTGTGGCTCAAGTTCTGGAAAGCCATGTAATCTGTAACTGTTGTACTTATGGTAACAAAAAACCCTTCAGCTCATATTTCTGTGATTTCTTCTTTTAAGGTCAGCTTTTGGTGGATCACTTGAAAGTGGGCAGGCAGGCCTTTTTTCCCAGGATCAGGAAGCAGACAGCATTGCTGCAGTTTATGATGACTGGGGAGCTCTGTGGGGTGCACAGCCTTGACGTGGGCATTTGTTATGCTTGGTCAGCCTGTGTCCATTGATGAAAAATGTATCAAGTCAGAGTAAAGCAGGACCAAGGAAAACCTCCTGAGGTCCCTCGTATTACCAGCACTTGTTACATGAATTTATTCAGAAGTTTATCAAGTTCAGTTAACACCAGGTAGGTTTGCTCTCCATACTCTGGCTGAAGACTCTTCCACAATCTTGTTCCTCTAAGGGCTAATATACCTTTATACCAGTTAATACACCTTCCTAATCAGTGCTGCTCTTCCCACCTTTTTTTCTGCAGGAGGATCCTTCACTTCCCTACACATAGAAGACAATTACATTCTCTCCTTGTTTGTTCTGGTTTCGGTTTGTTTTATTGTTTTCTCTACTAAATGTAATATACCAGGTTCATTGCTGAGCAATGTCCTGAGACATAGCCCAACATCTTCCTGCTGCTTCTGGCTGTCGAGCCCACAGGGACTAATAAGCTCTGCGTCTTGGTGGAGCATATTAATTCCTGTGTGGCACCTTGGACACCTAGCTGTGTTGCTTTCCCAATCAAAGTTTGATAGCTTTTCTGGGGCAGTTTCATTTGACAAGTTTCTTGTGGGTCTTCTGTTTAGTTCTGTGTTGACGTGCCCTTTTCTTTTTAAGCTTTCGTTCTCCTGCCATTCTAGAACTGCCTCTAGGTGCCTCATCTTAAATCAGAACTTAAAAATTCCAAGACTGCCAAAACCTCCTATTAAACCCCTAAAACAGACCTCACATCTGCCATTTGGGAAAGGCTGCCTTCTGCACAATTAGTAAACGAAATGTGGTGTATAAGAAATATGGAGGAAAAGAAATGCCACAGGCCTGGTTTACAGTGTGTTTGATAGGGCAGAATGTTGGAAAAGTTCAAGTACTCTGTTAAGAGCCATGATCAGAATACAGTTCATGTAGACAAAAGTGGATTGAAAGAATTTATCGTGTTATGTTTTATTCTTACTCATTTGCATGTAAGACCTTTCTTGAAATTTGAAAGGAGAATATTCCTTTATGGGTGTTTTGGGGAGGAAATTTATTTTCTCCACCTTCTTAAAGATGTTGAAGGGACAAAGCATCTTCCAGTTTGAGTGAATATGGCGTAATGAAACAGATTGAAAGTCCAAAATAATGTTGGTTTAGATGAGGCATGACTTTTTTGGGAATTAGTTAGAAATATAGGATGATAGCTGTCCAATCTGAAACTTCTTTTTACTGTATAAGTTTAACAAAATTAAATGTATAAATGTATAAAAAGTCAATTTTATCATTTTTAGAAAGTTGAATTAAAAATCAAGTTGAAGCCCATTATTAATATGGGAGTTTGAAATCAATTTAGTAGTATTTTCAAGATAAATAATATAAAATCATAGAATCATTAAGGTTGAAAAGATGTCTAAGATCATCAAGTTCTGCCATCAATCAAAAACTACCATGACCACTAAAACACATCCTGATGTGCCATGTCATCACATTTGGTGAACACCTCCAGGGAAGGTGATTCCACTGATTCTCTGGACAGCTTGTTACAATGCCTGAATACTCATATGGGAACAAAGTTTTTCCTAATACCCAATCTAAGTCTATTGTGGCTCAATTGGAGGGCATTTCATCTTGTCCTACTGGTAGTTACTTGAGAGGGGAGACCAACACCCACAGCCCTATTCAAAATACCTGATCAAAAAAATTCTATATATATAGCTTACTAATTTCAGAATAGGAAAAGAATTGGAAAATGAGCAAATAAATGCTTAGAAGAGAGTTGTAGCATTGTTAGCCAAAACAATCAGGCTTTTTACCCATATGATGCTAAAACCAGAGCATGACTATGTTGTGTTTTGCACAGGCTTTTCTCTGCTTTCTTGGTCTAGGCAAGCAGTTGTTTGAAGCTCGAGGCACTGATGTCTGTAGAACTGAATGAATACATAGTCCCAGCTAATCCTGAGGTAGCTTCAATGTCTAAGTGTTATTGAATTGTTTAATTAATAATGATAAAGACTTAAGGTGTATACCAACTAGGGTTTAACACTGTGCACAGAACTGTTTCTTTTCATGCAGAAACCTGCTTGTGGGTCATTCCCTTTCTGTCCCACATGTAGAAGGGAAAAGGCAGAGCTGTGCCTTTACTTCCTTGGCATCATTCCCCAGCATTATCAATAGATTTCAGCTAAACCATATGAAATACACTTGTTTTCTCCCCAAGCAAAACATTTTTTTCCCTGACTTTTTTTTTTTTTTTTTATACTAGTGGCAAGACAACTGTCTTTTGTTCAGGATATAGTGCAAACTGAGCAACCAGGATTTTTTTCATTAAGTTGTATTCTTTTTTATGGTAAACACATATGCATTTAGAAAAGCACTTTGGGAAACAGTGTATTTATGTGACTGCGTATTTGCATCTGATGAAACCCATACATGTCTACTCTTCTGTGTTGAAGAGGGGTGAAAATAATGTTGTCTTTTTTTTTTTTTTTTTTTAATGTTGTGACAGGTCTTTTCACTATATTGTCTCCTGAAGACTTTAGGTATAATTGCACTTCTTCCTGCTATTCTAAAATAGATACATCAACCAAAGCTATTCTTAGCACTCCATTGATGCATCAAGATGTCATAGAAGTGTGGATCGTTGCAGCTGATATATGGAGATAAAGGGCACCACATGACAATTTTTTTTTCCTGTTTTCTTTTTCTTTTACTGTCTGTATGTCTGGCTTTAATCAGTGATTTCTCATGAAATGTTGCAATTGAGACTGAATAAACTCTGCTCTTCTCTGATAGAGACCTGTGGATTATGGGTGAAACAGCATTAAGAGGCTACAAAGGTTAATTATGCTTGAAAGTTTCCAGTACTACCCACATCAGTTGACAGTCTCAGCACACTACATAAACAATCTGGGAGAAGGTATCATTAGCAAAGCAGAAGACCTGCACTTGCCCAGCCCCTGCACTCTGTGCTTGCATTTCAAAGCCTTTACACATGGTTGTGCATTTATGCGTTCAAATAAGTTTGTTGGTCATTTGCAAATCCTGTGTGTGGTACTTCTTTCATATATGTAAGGAAAAAGATTCCTACCTATCCTCCAAAAATTTAACACCAAAATTATCCTTTCTAAAAGCTTTCTTCTTATTTGAGGTACCTAACCTTTCTTGAGTTAATTTTGGTGGAACACCTGCATATATTGTGCTTCTCCAGAACTTTTGAGTTTCTGTGATAACGTTTTGCTACTTTAAAAAGTTGAGGGTTTTCTCTCTTGTCCAATGAAAATTCCATATTTGGCTGGGGGCTAACTTTCACTGGGAAAATACTAGAACTGATTAAACAGCAGTGTTGTCAAGAGTGCAGTGTAAGCATGCTGAAAAATCATTGCTGTCTTTCTAACAGAAAGCATGCAGATGTTAGGTTAAAAACATAAAACATCATTTTTTTCAAACAAAAGCAATCCTCAGGACAATCATGTCTCATTTAAAATTACTTTGTTCCACACCAAACTCTAGTGAAATTAGTTCTCTTCTATGCAAATAAAAAAAAAAGAGTGCTAGTACCTGCTTCCCTCTATCTCTTGTTATGATAGTTTCTTGACATTCCAACACCATTTTCTTTACTGTTTTTTGAATAGAAAAGACAATTTTATGCTTTGGAGTATGCAGGAACAAGTTGAGGAAGGGTTGGAAGGTCAGCCAATGAGCTCTACGTGTGGCAATTCATTTCTGTCTCACCTCATTCCTGCTTCTTCAGAGCAGCAGCACAATAATCTTTTAAATCTGGTATGGCCCATATGCTTGAAGCAACCTGCACACAGGTTGCATCAGAGCTGTCTTGAATTTGCTTATATGAGATCACAGGGAAAAAAAAAATCATGAGACACTCAAAGAATTCTCCAGGTTTCTAGGTTTAATTACTAGAATTTCTAAGGAATTCTTTTGTACCAAAAATAATTGGATCATCATTTTTTGGATTAGATATAAAAATATAATGCAAAACAGCCATTACATTGAGATACGATGTGGGACATTTTTAGCTGTCAAAATGTGCTTAGAAATGTATAAAAAATGCCAACATGATACCGTGAATTCTGAAAAGGAAAAGACACGACTTCTGCTATTTGCTGTTGCCAGTAAATGTCAGCTTATGTTTAGACACTATTACTACAAAAGCTAAGATAAGACTGTGATTTGCCAGATGTTGCATTGTGCTGTCCAACTCAGGATTTGAATTGAAATACACATATGCCAAAAAATATGTTTATGTAGTTTAGTATGTTGTGTAATAGAAGAGTGTTAGGTAGTCTAGTTAATGAAATTATTAAATTCTGGCAGAGTGGTGTTAAATTGAGTTTATATTTAATATTGGATTTGGGGAGACTGAGTGGAAAGAGTTGAATTCTACTTCATATTAATTGAAACAGATTAAGCTGTTGATGGCAATTAGTTGCTATGTGATGGTTGGTTTTTCTAAGACAACTTGGAAAGAGAAACTTTAAAACAAAGTAGTTGTAGTAGTTTATTTGCTGCAAGCAAGTGTCTGTGTAGCCAGCTTCTCTTTTGGGCAGATGAAAAGTTTCTTAGCCCCAGGAGAGCCATGCACTGGGGAAAAGGTCTTTGCTCGGCAACCTGATTTAGTATGAGTTGTCCCTGCCCATGGCAAGGGGATTGGAACTAGATGATCCTTGAGGTCCCTTCCAACCTTAACAATTCTATGGTTCTATGATTCTAAGTCACACTGCAAATTAAAAAAATCAGGGTAGAACCTGCCCCATGGGAATTAGCGTACCTTAATAATTTTTGTCAGTTGACATCTTGGTTCTCAAAACAAGACCAGCCTTTTCCATTTTTTTTGTAAATCGGAGTACATGTAAAACTTAAAAGATATGATTCTTTATATCAAAAACCCTTATTTAGTCATTTGGATAATTTTCTTGAGGTTAAGTGTCAGTTCTGTGGAGGAGTTCCCAAGATCAGCTTTGTTTTTCTTGCAAGTTGCTCAGGCACTTTCAGTTGGAAAAAATCTGCACACCCCAGCTTTTATAAATTCTGTTTGTTGTTTATTTTTGCATTATCAAGATGACCAGTTGTATGTTTCATAAGTTGAGGGGTTATGATTAGGAGTGTGGCAAATAAGCTCCATTTGTCCCTTGTTTGGTTTGACACCCTTCCTGGATACTAACACTTAATTATTTATTGTCTGATTTGAGGATTTGAGTAGCTTGATATTTTTGTGTATTTATGTCATCCTATCATTAAGTAGTTGAAGACATATCTTGAAACAGAACATAATGTGAAATGTCCATGTTGAAAAATTTCTCATTATAGGTAATAGAAGTTAAACCATTGCACCATTTGTAGCTTCATGTCAATTGTGCAGTTGAGAGATGCACTCTTCTAAGAAAAGAGAGGGGAAAAATGAATTATAGTTAGGAATACTTTCAAAGTACATTTAAGCATTTTTTAAGGAAAAAAAATCAAAATTTGAAAATACTATTTATTTAGTCCATTTTGAAATAAAGCTGTCAAAAATCAACAGCAGCAGTTGCACTGTCTGTCTAGCTGTAAAATACTCTTTCTTCCAAGCATTAGCTTTCTTGTTTGAGTTTTGCAGAATAAAAATGTTTTTTAAAATCTGTTTCTAAAAAGAATGACACATAGACAAAAATAGAAGTACCCCTACTCCTTTATGAATGATGCATACAAGCACTTGCAGCTACTCATTCCCAAAATGTCAGTAAAGTCAACACCTCCTAAGCTTCACAGTTTCTAGCTTTACTGTGAATATCGCCACTTGTTGCAAATTAGCTAATTTGTTTCAGTTTTCTGTTGTTTGGGATTATTTTTTTTTCTTAGCATATTTTACTGCAGCAAAATGCAAAGAGAAAGATAAAAATGTTTTAAAGTATTATACTGTTGGAACTAATTCAAGCCAAATCTTGACAGCTTTTCTTGCATATTTATTTTAATTAGAAGAATTTTTAAATCTTGGATGCTTAGTCTTCACGTATCCATTGACAGTGGCCAAATATGCATGCTTTTTTGAACATTCAAGCATTTGTAGCTGCTGTCCAGAAAGAGATGCCAAATAATTTCACTCTGCTCACATACATTGCAAAAAATAGGTAGGAGTAGATAAGAAAGATGAGACAAGTCCTGGAACAACAATATAAAAGATGAGAAATCTGGTTATTTAAAATTGTAAACAAAATTCATCATTGACATACATCTCATGAGCATTATTTTAGCAGAAATGGCTATGTAAGATGACCAGGTCTCACTGCCCAGCTGAAGGAGATTATTAGGTGTCTTGTAGTGCTATGGGTGTAGAAAAACATTAAGAATTGAAAATAGTAGGTGTGTGTATATACAAGTCTATGTGTATGTACAAACACCAGATTAGATAACAGATGTTATCTTACTCAAGGTGATTTACTGCAAAAATAACGTTTTTGGTTTTGTTGGTAAGTTTTAATTATTAATCATTTGACTTGTTGTCTAGCTGCCTGGATTTGTTCTCAATGTCTGCAGTTGTTTTGCCTAAATACACAATGCATGGACACATATTGCAGGGGATTTAGAGGAACAATTTACAGAAGTTAGCTTTACATAATAAAAGCAAGGGCATTACTCTTAGAAACTTGGGTTCAGATAGTGTCTGCCTAACCACTGTTGAGCCTAATGAATAGCAATGGAACCTGGTATTATGAAGTGCAGGGAATCATCAAAGGTAGTAAAATCAAGATCAGACCAAAGCAGCATCTGGGAGTGAAGTTTTAAGTAGCAGACAGGAATGTGTACTAATTACTGCATTGTTAATATGTTGCATGTGGTGTTTGAATAGAGATGGTGTAACTGAGGACAGGCAGTAGCACAGCCAGTGTCCTGGAATTTATCCATCACAGATTCTGTATTAAATCTCCAGCTGCTTTATAACTTTCCTAATGCAACATATTCCCATGCAAAACCTGTCTGCCCAACTAAGCACACCATTTCTTTCAGATGTCACCAAATTTATTTAACGGCCTAGGACCGTTTGGTTTCCTGTTAAACTGGATTGAAAGCTTAGAAGAGGCAGCCGAACAATGTTTCACTGCTACTAAAATACTTGTATATATCAGACATACAAGTTCATCAGTGTGCTTCGATGGCTTCTTTCCTATATATATACACAGGAGGAACATTTAGTTGAGATGTTGCATCATTGCGTCCAAACACAGCATTCCAAGGTGTCTTTTATTCATAGAGGAGGCTGTTCTTCAATCTGTTCTGTTTTGTTATGGTGTGTTTTGTTTTCTTCTTTATAGATCAGGAGACTTTGGAGAAAGTATTTCTTTTCTGTACAAGGCATGGTGAAGAAGTACAGAGCAAACACACTTCACCAGCCAAAGAAACCAAACCTCCTCATCCTAAATTTTACATGTTTATTGCTTGAAATATCAAAGCTGTGAAAGGCAATGTCACGCTAATTACTAGTCTGAAGAGAAGGAGGATAAGGGGAGACTTTTTTGCTCTATACAGCTACCCAAAAGGGTGTTGTAGAGAGGTGTGTTGGTCTCTTCTCGCAAGTCACAACTGATAGGCATCAGGTTATGCCAGAAGTTTAATTTAGACATTAGGAAAAATGTCTACACCAAAAAAAAAAAATTATCAAAGACTGGCAGAGGCTGCCCAGGAAAGTGGTTGAATATATCCCTGGATGTATTTAAATACATCCCTGGAAGCATTTAAAAGCCATCTACGTATAGTGCTCAAGAATATAGTGTAGTAGTGTCTTTTCCAAACATAGTGATTCTGTGATCAATCTCTTGGATGGAACAATATTTATCATTTGCACTTACAATTTTCGAAGGATAGCAACATGATCTAATTAATATTCTGGAAGCACAGAAAGCATTAAAAGTCTTGGAATACTTTGAACATAATGTAGCAGGATAACATATGCAGCTTAGCTGTGTAATTAAGAAAGTCTTGAACATTAGTTGGACCGTGAATGTGGTAGGTGAAGACATCATTTTTCTCTATGAAGTCTTCCAAGTGGTAGGCTTTGCCATCAATATCCATCTAAAATGCAGAAAATCCACCTGTTAACATCACAACTGTTTGCCAATTTATGTCTCACTCTGCTCCCAGACTTCCTTGGCATATCTGGTATCACTGGAAGATCATAGGATTATGATAGATCTCAAGGGAATTGGCCTCTTACGCCTTGTGAGGCTTTTATGGACAACTTTTATTTGCTGTGTCATTTGGAATGTTGTCTTCATGGCTGGGAAATATTTTCGTTATTTATGGGCAATATGAAATAGAATTTATCTATCAAGGGCATTTGTAGGTTGTGCTATTGTATGCTTCTTGTATCAGCCTTCTGATGTATTTGTCAATCCACAAAGAAACCTGGTTAGAGTTCATTAAAACCTGAGAAGCACTGAAGGACCTCCCATCACTATTGCTTTGGCCTGAGGGTGAAATTACATTTATGATTTGATCAAAAGGGTACATTATGAACAGTCACATTTTGTTATGCTCCCTGTCACAGGGTCATCAAGAAAGAAGCAACAGGGCACAGGCCACTAGCTTGGTATGGTGCTCTGGATCTGCCCTATGATATTCAGGATTTCCTCACCCCAGTCTTAAATTATACACACTACATATTTGAAAAGGGAAAGTATGCTGCAACTGTTTCGGGATTTGTCCATTCTCCTTTACATATTTTTTGCCAGGCTGCTAAGACTCTGATTACGTTTTTCCTACTCTAATGTACTCTCTGATTCTAGTGGTAAGAAAGTCTGAGTTTATTTTTTAATATGTCTTTTTTTCAAAGTCTTGTTACTTTGAAACATATCTTGTAATTGGCTTGCTCTGTAGCATATTTTACTGTGGACTCAAATACCTAACTATCTGATTCCAGTGATAGCAGTGACTTGGAGAGACTCTTTGGTGCAGAATGGGAACACTTTTTAAATTTTTAAATGTTTTCTGGGCTAAAGAGATGGTTTTCTACCCAGCTGTCACTAGCAGCCATATGTCTTTGTGGGTAGTAATGTGTAGAGGGCAGCTTTCCCACCATAGCAGTTTTCTTTTATCTTTTGTCCTGCAGAATTTCCAGTCTTAATCACTGCTGAACTCAGTCCTGGTGTTTGTATGCCAGTATTAATTGTATGAGAAAATAGCCTATGTTGAACCTTACAGCACCTTACCTGTGTACTTCCATTGCAGCCTAAATGCTGTGGCTGGAGACAGCAGTCAACTGATCACCACTCCTTCTCTTGTAAGGTCCATGGATTGCCACTGTCCTGCTCCCATCATACTCACAGAGCCTGAAGTAGAATGTAAGCATCACAGTGTTGAGAGTATTTCTTCATTTCATGCAGATCACTGGAGGTTTCATATCCACAGGCCAAAACTCTCTATCTCATATGAAATATAAAATCTCTATAAAAGAGGTGTCAGTGTCCATGTAGAAATCTCACAACAGCATGCCAGCCTGTATCATCTGGCTCAAATCTGAAATTTTTCTTTTAACTTTAAGAAAGCTTTCAAGGTATTCTTTTCCTTTAGGTTCTTAAAATTACATGATCTTCATCTTCATCACCATATTTTGCTATTTCATAAGTGCTACTGGCTAGCATAATGAAAGAACAAACAGAAGAGATTAGTTGAGGTCAAGCTCTGTATACAAGTGCCGAAGAGGGCCATTCCCATGTTGTCTTTCAGGTGTGCCTAACAGATGTTTAAGCAGAAAAAGAAAACAAATAGGAGCACTTAATACAGTACACCAAAGCAAATCAGTCAATTGCAATTCATAATTAATTTCATTTTGTTTCATATCACTAAGTTATCACAGTATATCAGAGGCTGGAAGGGACCTCAAGAGATCATCGGGTCCGAGCCCCCAGCCAGAGCAGGATCACTTAGGGTAGTCTGCACAGGAATGCATCCAGGTAGGTTTGGAAAGTCTCCAGAGAAGGAGACTCCACAACCCCCCTGGACAGCCTGTTCCAGTGCTCTGTCACCCTCATCATAAAGAAGTTTCTCCTCATGTTGAGGTGAAATATTCTATGTTCTAGTTTGAACCCATTGTTCCTTGTCTTATCACTGTGAACTACCGAAAAGAGCCTGGCCCCCTCCACTTGACACCCACCCCTCAGATGTTTATATACATTGATCAGATCCCCTCTCAGTCTTCTCTTCTCCAGACTCAATAGCCCCAGGGATCTCAGTCTCTCTTCAAAGGGGAGATGCTCAAGTTGTCCTTGTGTTTCCAACTGCTAGAAAAATCTAAGTTGTGAATTAAAAGTTCCAGTGTAATTAAGCATCCAAAGGATGCAACTTCTTCTTTCTTAATAAAACAGCTAGTAAAAGAATTAGGTTTTCTGCTGCTGCAGATATATTGCCCTAACTTGTGTATCTTGTTTAAGCTAAAGACATGAGATAGGTTCTCCTCTATACTAATATTACTCTGATTTAATGTTCTTATTAAAAGTAGTGAATATTTTCGGAAGTACACTTAAATGATGTCAGGCTCTTCCTTTATTGTTTGTAGTTGTCTGGTATTTTGGAGAGAATTTTATTTGTATGAAGTAGCTGGATTCTGAGACTGCAAAGAACCCTTTTGTGAAGTCCTGTATGAGCATCAAGCACTCAAGAAAACATCTCAGCAAAGTGGAGCCTTTGGAAGCAGAAAGGGAAAAAGGAGCAGAAAGAGAACATGTGAGAAACTGTCATCAAACCAGGGGTCTCAGGAACTGTTGTAATAGTTGTAAGACCTTAACCTTACAAAATGAGGCATTGCTCCAGTTTAGGAGGAGGGCGGTGGCATCCTGGCCAAGGAAGGTTCTCCTCCCCATCTGCTTGGCCCTGATGAGACCACATCTGGAGTACTGTGTCCGGTTCTAGACTCTGAAATTCAAGACAGACAGGGAGATACTAGAGTTCAGTGGAGGGCTACACGGATGATTAAGAGACTGGAACATATGCCTTATCAGGAAAGGCCTGGGACTGTTCAGCCTGGAGAATTCTAAGAGGGGATCTTATTAATGTTTATAGATATCAGAAGAGTGGGTGTCAGGTGATAGAACGAGGGACAATGGGTACAAACGGGAACACAGGAAGTTCCACTTCAACAGGACGAAAAGCTCCTTTACTGTAAGGGTGACAGATCGCTGGAACAGGCTGCCCAGACAGGTTGTGGGATCTCCTTCTCTAGAGACTTTCAAAACCCACCTGGAGATGTTCCTGTACGGTCTGCTGTTTTGAAGGGAAGTTGGACTAGATGATCTTTTGAGGTCCCTTCCAACCTCCACCATTCTGTGATTCTATAATTCTATGAATCAAAGGTTGCCTTCTCTAGTTATAAGCTTAATGGAAGAGGAGGTTGAGTAGAACCACTGCAATGTGCTCTGCAGTAGGCTGTGCCTCAGGCACATTTGCTGAGTTGTGTGAAAGGAATAAAAAGAAACTGGTTCTTGGGGCAAACTCATAGCATTAGACTGCACTCAGACAAGAGCACTGAAACACACTGCAAAGGGTCCTTGCCCCTCCATGTACTTGAGTAGTTTAGTGGCAGTATATTAGAAACTGCAGCTTTGACTGAAAGGGAAAGAACATTCAGCAGTTAACGCATGTTAAAAGAGAACATTTTTGTTGTTGTTGTTTTACCTCAAGTAATTTTCTTAGTTCTCGTTTACCCTCTTGTTTCTTTGGTGGAAAGCACTAAAGAACTCTTGCTTAAACCCAAGGCAAATGTTTTCTTTATAATGTAAATAGAAGTTACCTTCCCATGACACTGTGGTGCAATCTCTTATCAGTTATATAGAGTAACAAAATACACTGCTTTGGTTTTCTAAGCTGGCAAGTTAGTTTTCTGACAGAGACAAAGTCAGTAGCACATCCTTAGTGGATTCTATGCATCTGTTAATTATATTACACCATAATCAGAAAGCAGCAGCTGGAATTGCAGGACCTGATGTTCTCCTTCAAACCAGCAGTATTTTTGCCATTGAATTCATACAAAGGCCTTGGAAATTTTTTAAGTAGCCTATTAATTTGGTGTAATAGAAATCATGAAAAAAAAACCATTTCCTGAACATTATAGTTTCTTTGGACTACTAGCAATGTTAAGCAAGTGACAAAAGCTCTGAGCATCCCCATTTGAAAGTCACTAGATGTCTGAAATGGCAGAAGCAAAAAAACTTCATTAGACTGTGTAGGTACCACCAACGCCTTTATGTATCATCCCACTCACAAAGTCCAAACAGCCTAATATCCAGGAAACAAAATAAAAGTAGTTTTGTGCTACCCAAACAATATTAACAGAGTAAGACTTCACTAAGGTGCGAAAGAGGATATATACTGTATTGATTCGAGGGGGGTGGGTGTCAAATAGATGAGGGTTTGATCCTTTGATTTCAGTGAGTTACGGAAGTTTTTGTTTGTGAGTGGGAAGGCTTGATAGTATTTTTGCTCTTTTGCTTTTGGTATCCAAATGTTTCCTCTAAGAGGTCAAATAAGAAATAGTCCTTTGTGAGTTTGTGGAGAGCTTTGATAGTGCTTATAATTATTATATTCTGAAGAAAAATATGTCATTCATTGTAGACTGATAAAAAACAACTGTAGCACAGGCATAGCTGATTATCAACACACATTAA
This sequence comes from Indicator indicator, assembly GCF_027791375.1. Lineage (NCBI taxonomy): Eukaryota > Metazoa > Chordata > Aves > Piciformes > Indicatoridae > Indicator > Indicator indicator. Next base: position 24,105,284 of record NC_072053.1, on the reverse strand, counting down.
TACATAGTTTTGGTATATTTTATTTTACAGACATTTTAGGTGTGTATTTTCAGACAGTCATAAAGTAATATTTATTCTGATTGAGAGTGGAGCTTGAGAGGAAAAAGACTTCACTCGTACATAATGCCATTGAGCAGTCCTGTCTGAAGTTCATGGACATGTTTCTTCCGAGTCCAGTGAACTTTGAGTCCAATTCCTAATGAAAGTCAAATTAAAGATGTAGTATTTTCATTGGTTACTCAAACATGCTGTCCTGCACTTTTGCTTTACAATTGAGGAAAAACAACTACTAGTTTGGAAAAACAATTTGGGTTGTCCCAAGTTCGTTAAAATGTGGTGTCAAAACCCAAGTAATTCTTTGTGAGGTGAGGAGAAGGAAAATCTTTCAAGCATACGTTTGACTTTCATTTGTTTTATTTGAGAGCTACTCTGTAAATTTTAAATGGGAGTTTTAAAATCAGGTTTAAATGCAGTTACAGATAAATCAAACTTTAACATGGCTGTCTTGGCAGAGTATTTGTTTTAAATAGAGCTAAGAATTAAAATGTGTTTTAGCTTAGGTAAGGAGTTTGAAAAGCCCAGAGATTCTTATAGCCCTGTTTCTCAGAGTAACCCAGAAGATTCCCATTTTATGTTTCCAAGCTTTAATGACCCATAAAAATTATTGTATGCTTGGGATGCATGACAAAGTATCAAATTTCTTGCTTTGCCCTAGAGGCAAGCATGCATCATCCTGAAAAATGATCCTGGATAGGTATTTTAACATGACTTTGAACTCATCCTTCACAGCATCTTATTCTCAACACAGTTTTGTCTCCAAGAGCCCTACTCAACACATGGCTGTCCTGAAAGATTCAGTTTTTTGACATCTGGAGATGATCTCACTGTGATCACTGTCTCTCATCTCCCACCAATCTTCCCTCAAACAATTTCCAACTCATTTTTCTCACACAGGCATTATTATACCCAGAATTCATTTTTGGAGTATTTTTATCTGCACAATGAAATGGTAACAGTGCAAAACGATGACTCATTGAACAACGACTATTGGTCTGAATTCTGAAAACTGTTACCTTTGAAAACTTTGAAAACTACTTGCCATATTAGTTGTTCTTGACCATTAATTCCAGGTTTTGCAAACACCATTGCTGTTTCTGTTCTCTTCCTTCTGACCTTTCTCATAATTTTCAGTCTCTGCTTCCAATTCATATATCGCGGCACAGCCAGAAGACTTGATAATTGGCCTCATCACACTGTCCCCATGTTAACTTGTGTTCACTTACTCTCTTTGTTTCCTCTTGTCAATATTTTATATGGTGAAAACTCCTGGGACCAGTGTCATTTCAAGAGTCAGCTTGAGTATATAACCCCCCCAAAAATAGGGCAGTAGATCCTGCATGAGGTCTTCAAACATTATTATAACTAAACAGAAATTCTTTTCATGCATGCATATACAAACACACACTTTAAGTACATGGAAAGTAATAGAAAACAGGATAAAATCTAACAGGGATTTGCCAAAGGGGTATAATGTCACTTTGAAGATTATTTTTAATGGACAAGGAAAATAAAGGAAGCCTCATCTATCTGGCTGCGCTTCATGAAAGTTCATAGAATCATAGAATCAGCCAGGTTTGAACAGACCTCTAAGATATCCAGTCCAACCTATCACCCAGCCCTATCCAATCAACTAGACCATGGCACTAAGTGCCTCATCCAGTCTTTTCTTGAACATCTCCAGGCATGGCAACTCTACCACCTCCCTGGGCAGCCCATTCCAAAGGCAAATCACTCTCTCTGTGAAGAACTTCCTCCTAATATTCAGCCTATACCTTCCCTGGCACAACTTGAGACTGTGTCCCCTTGTTCTGCTGCTGGTTGCCTGGGAGAAGAGATCAACCCCCACCTGGCTACAACCTCCCTTCAGGTAGTTGTAGACAGCAATGAGGTCTCCCCTGAGCCTCCTCTTCTCCAGGCTAAACAACCCCAGCTCCCTCAGCCTCTCCTCATAGGGTTTGTGTTCCAGACACCTCACCAGCTTCATTGCCCTTCTCTGGACATATTCCAGTACCTCAACATCTTTCTTGAGGAGCCCAGAACTGGACACAGTACTCAAGGTGTGGCCTGACCAGGACTGAGTACAGGGGAAGAATAACCTCCCTTGTCCTGCTGGCTACACTGTTCCTGATACAGGCCAGGATGCCATTGACCTTCTTGGACACCTGGGCACACTGCTGGCTCATGTTCAGCCTACTATCAACCAGCATCCCCAGGTCCCTTTCTGCCTGGCTGCTCTCCAGCCACTCTGACCCCAACCTGTAGCACTGCATGGGATTGTTGTGGCCGATGTGTAGAACTCTGCACTTAGCCTTGTTAAATCTCATCCCATTAGTCTCTGCCCACCCTTCCAAGGTCCCTCTGCAGAGCCCTGCTACCCTCCAACAGATCAACACCTGCTCCCAGCTTGGTGTCATCTGCAAACTTACTGATGATGGACTCAATCCCCTCATCCAGATCATCAATAAAGATATTGAACAGGATGGGGCCCAGCAATGATCCCTGGGGGACACCACCAGTGACTGGTTACCAGCTGGATGTCACACCATTCACCACCACTCTCTGGGCTGAGCCCTCCAGCCAGTTCTTGACCCATTTCAGAGTGAATCTGTCCAAGCCACAACCTGCCAGCTTTGCCAGGAGTTTGTTGTGGCAGACAGTGTCAAAGGCTTTGCTGGAGTCCAGGTAGACTACATTCACAGCTTTCCCCACATCCACCAGGTGGGTAACCTGATTGTAAAAGGAGATCAGTGCTCCTAAATCTGTGCTCACTGAGCCTGATCCCTTGTCCATCCTGTAGGTTCTATGTGATTGCAGTCCAGATGGGCATCACCTTGGCCAGCTTCCAGTCATCAGGGACCTCACCTGTGAGCCAGGACTGCTGATAAATTATGGAGAGTGGCTTGGTCAGCTCATTTGCCAGCTCTCTCAGCCTAGGATGGATCCCATCTGGTTCCACGGACTTGTGAGGATCCAAGTGGCTCAGCAGGTCCGTTACTGTTTCCTCCTGGATTACAAGAGGACTACACTGGTCCATGGCTCCATCTGCCAATTCAGAAGGCCAGTTGTCTTGAAGATAATCTGTCCCAGGTTGATGCATTCAGCAATAATGCGAAAGCAACAATGCTTTCAGCAATAACTAGTCAATGTATTAAATTGGGTGATGTGACATTAAGGAATCTTGAAAATATAAAGCAGTTGTAGTAAATAGGTGAGTAAATGGTGAGTAGAGAGATGGGATAATTTAGTAGTTTAAAGAACAAGACATGAAGGGTTGGTAAAAATAATGTGTTATAAACAAATATTTATCAGTCCGAAAGCAGGATTTCAGCATACAGCTTCACCACAGACTGAATAAAAATCTCTAATGTGATGCAGCAATGGAAAATATAAACAGAAGCCTCTAAAGTTCTGCTTTAGAGAGTTCCTGTTGAGGTGGAGTAATTATGATTACATTCTGGCACTGTTAAGAGCTCATCTGAAATAAAATGCTTGATTCTAGTTTGAAAGTGGGAACTGAAGCAAAAATGACTCTGTGGGTGGCTTCGCAATGGAGAGAAGGAGTTTTATCAAGGAGTCTGAAAGAAACCTTACTTGCTAAACCAAGTGGGAAAAAAAAAAGGCTAAAAGGGGATGTGAGACTTCTCTGTTAATATTTTTAAGCAGAAATATTAAAAGGAGTAACATTACAAATATGCTTACACTAAGAGACTACTGATACAGAAGAAATGTGTAAAAAACCAACCCTTTAATTTTTTTGCTGGAATGTATATTGTTTAACTGTACAATATAGGAGGTTTCTGAAATGCACTTCCAACAAAAACCTAAGCAGGAATTAAGGCTTATCAGTTTATGAGAATGTGAAGTAATTGCTTCACATAATAAGTAACTTAACTCAGCTTTACTGCCTGGCTTTATGCTACCATGATTTAAGGCATTCAACATGAATATTTAATTTTAAAATATTCGTTCTGCGTTAGGTGACTTTTTGTTGCATCTTGTTGATTCTCAGTGCTTGGTATTGTTTAACACTCCTCTTTGCTAACCACAAAGTGTGTGCAGATCTATGTATTCATAGTTATGTGGCTTAATGAACAGTTACTTAGTTTTGAAATGTTTCCTTTTTGCTTTTGCTAGAAAATGGGGGATGATAAATTAGTTATTTAGAACATAATCATTTACATGTGGCTTTTGTCAAGCCACATTTGGAAAGAAATTAGCCTGCAACTAAAAAAAAAATATCAAAACCAACAATTTGAATTTGTTTTTTTAGTAAAATTACATTAAATGACATTTTGTTGGAAACCTAAGAAGTAATTTGTCAAAATACACTTTGCATTTAGCATGAACTAATTTATTGAGCAAAAGCAGTGTATGCAGTTAGTGTACCAAAGCGGCTATTTGCTGTTACTGTTTCCTTAGGGGTTTTAAAAGTAGTAGAACTCATCCTACACACCTTATTTTTAAACATTGATTTATTTCATGTTACAAATTCCACCAACTTCCAAAGTCCCAATCACTTCTTAACTTTGAAAGGATGACTTAGTAACGCGAATAAACTGAATAGGTCATAATAAAGAAGTTATTTTCTCTGGTAACCCTCTCATACATATCTTTCATAGGGTGGGGTGGGGTGAGAAGTAGAAAAGGCATTGACTCTGTGTAAGCATTGCTCAGCAATAATTAAAACTTCTTGTGTTACCAACAATGCTTTCATAACATATCTAAAACACAACTCCATACAAGCTACTCTGAATAAAATCAACACAATGCCAGCTACAAACAGTTTAAAACCCAACATTGTACTCAGATTTTTGTACAGCCAGCTATAATCGAAGCAGTACTGGTTTAGTTACCTAAAACTCAAATGCTCAGTCAGTAGATACTGAGGAAGCATAATATTATAAAGGCACAGAGGGGTACAGGTTTAAAAGAAATTCAATATTGATTTTAGTGGAAGCAAACTTAGCACAAAAATGGACTGTTGAGATTTAGGCCAATATAAAATGTTGCTGTGCATTTATCTTACTTGGCCACTCTACTTGCACGCATAAAATACTACTGCAATGAACAAGACAAAGTGCTGTCGCCTTGGAAGTTGTATGGTGAACTGTAAACGTTCTTCTGTACTATAATATTTACTAATTCTGCAATATTCACTGAAAGCTGATTTTATTACTCATGAAGTGTTTAGGGACCTGTGCTTTTATTCATGCAGTAGACTGTTTCCAGCATTGGCAAAACTTCCAGGCTTTAAAGTGAAAGTATTTTATGGGGACAGGTCAGAGAGCAAACTAGAGATTTAACTGTAGTTGACATATGTCTACTAAAACCACTGTCACCACTGTGTTTTTCAGCCCTGCTCATGGCTCACAGGAAGAAAAACTATGACCTACAGCCATTTTGTGCACCAGTTTTCAGACACTGAATTTCATAATTACATTTCACAATTCTTTTCCAGCAAAGCCAGCCAAATGTTTCATTGCAATCTCTTTTTTATTAATGAAGTGTCACTGTACAGACAACGGTTTCGATGATGCATTTGTGATGTATTTTTGGTTACTCTGTGAGCACACTGTATGAGTCCACTTGAGCCTTGTGCTGAAGAGCATGCTGCAATATAGTCCATCAATTTCAGTTTTCATTATTTTTTTTCCTCGTATGTTCCTTGATGATGCTTCTGCTTGCTTATAATATAATGGAGTGAAAATTACACATTTGGATATCTAGCAGACAATTTCCTTCACATAGAGAGAAATGAAAACACCTGCATTAATGAGCTTAATTGTCTTCAACAAAATGAAAACACCTGCATTAATGAGCTTAATTGTCTTCAACTAGATTACTGTTAGTAGACATTATTATTGATATAAACGTACATGTTATCTGATTATCAACGTACATCCGATGTGATGTACGTTGATCACATGATCAAACGTACATGTAATCTGATTTTGATCACAAAAGCAAATTGTGATTTTGATAGATGTTTGCTAGAAGGTGACTAAACACAGCTGAAATTCTAAGATACCCATAACCGGTGAAAGATTTGAAATACTTCCTGAAAGACACCCTTCTCTGGTTCTATCTGTTATTTCTTTTGTTTGGCCTGCCTCCAGGTGGGAAAGAGCTTAGTGGAGATCTGTCTATCAGACAACATTGACGATGTCTTGCAGGTAGAAACATGGGAAGGGAAGATGAATGGTGTCACATGCCTACGCTGAAATACATCAAATTTTAAGAAAAACAAATTCACCTTGGATTACAAGAAGTGTTTACAAAGAGGTCACTATCATTTTGCCTGCATGTAGAGTCCTGTACCTTTTCTACATAATTTTCTGTATCAGAAATACTAATTACTAGCCAGCACAGTATAATTTGAAAGTATGAATAATTTGATAGTTACGCAGTAATTTGGCTTCTGATGGGAACTATACCAGGGATTTTTCCATTCAGTTAGATGTACTTCAGGGTTTTGAAGTACCTTTCTAAATTATCTGTGAATGCATATCAGAAGTCTTCTTAAAGGGTATTTCAATAGCTAATATTCATCTGGTTGGATCTATATTTGTGCATCAGAGATGTACAATGTGACACATATGTGTGTTTATTACATACATAAAAACGTACATGAGACAAAAACCTTTTTCTACATGCAGTTTACTGTTGCAGACAAGACGTACAGAGACACTTGCAAGTTGACAGATAAAGGGGAGTTGGACTTGATCTCAAGAGGTCTCTTCAAACCATTCTGTGATTTTGTATGACCTCTATCAGTTCAGTTTTGTTGCTGAACTTTAAAACTAGTTTATTTTTCTGGTGTCTTCCAAGTAAAGGCGCATATAAAACTATTCATGGCAACTTAGTCTTTATAACCAGATGCCAGCTTACAAATACTATCTGAAGACACGATGAGATAGGAACAAAAGTGGAAATACCATGGGTTAACTGGACTAGTGTGGCCTGCAAAAAGGTACAGAAGAATGGCTAAGCACAGAGGATCAGAATGTGTCAAACAGAAAGGCTGAGGTTTGTTCTGGAGAAGAGACAAAAGTATTTCTTCACTATGGTATTTCAAAACTGTTCAAACTGGCTTTAAACCAGCTAGGCTGAGCATCAGCAGCAAACAAGGCACTGGGCTGAATCCCTCTGCAGAGCTAATGTACTGTGCACTGATCACCTGGAAATCTATGGTGCTAATCCTGTTGTGCTAAAAACAGTACAAGAACAAAACAGGAGACAATCCAAATGATAAATATGGTGGCATTAAACATAATATTATCTTGGTTTTATTTTTTATCAGATATACTGTAATGCCTCTCCAGGCCTTAGATTCAAACTATTCATATAAATCAGTGCAGGCTTCTAAGCTGCATAGGTGTTCATTACACTGGGAAGGCTGCTCTCTCAGATGCTAAGATGTCTTAACAAGCAGACAAATCACCTTTCTTTTTAAAAAATACTCTGTACTGCCTCAAATATTACAAAATTTCTGGAGTTTTGTTTTAATTGTTCTGCTAAGTGACATTACCCAAGTTTGTCTAATCACAGATGCTAATGAATTCCAAGGATTTCAGAAGAGCTATTGTCATTTTCTTACTCTGTGGTGTTTTGATTTCTCTCTAGCAGGCAAACTCCTACCTCTAGCACCTACACATGTGATTATTCATGTTGTTTCTGCACATCATATGTTTGTATTGCTTAGAATTTTATTGTCACAGGTGTTCAAAAAACTGCATTTGATATCAATTTTCTTTGAAAGAAATGAATGCTAAAGTAAATTTAAAGTTTAAGACCATATTCCCTATTTTAGCCTGGTGTACCTAGAAGTAGTTGTAGATGAGCTGTTTGGCTTAGAATACTGATTTTTTTCTGTAGTTTCAGACAAAGTAACAGAGGGAGAATGGAGGAGAATCTTAAGGAGTCAAGATGTCAGAATTAGGCACACTATTTATTTCAAAGGAGCACTTTTTAAATTATTATTAAAATTAAAGCATATACTGATGAGAAAAATGTTATGTTATCAACTTAAAATGTGTCCACTTGCAAACGGAGACTGTGAAAACACCTTGTCTCTCAGATTTTGTAAGTTATGTTTTCTCTGTCCACCTCCTTATGTAGGGTGACATTTGACAGTGGCTTCCAATTTTTGCATCTATTTCTAGCTTTCCTGGAGTTCCTACATTTAGCAGTTCCTTCATACATGAGTTATGTGTATGACTTTTGAGAGAAGTAATGATACTCAAATCTAGTTGTAGGCAAAATCATTCTTTTTATCTTGAACCAAATTTTTGCTTGCTGAGGGTTTTCTGCTTTCTTCTGGATAAACTTGCTCATTGCATTTTATTTATAGAACTGAATTGTTCACAATAAATCCTGTAGCCAGTCTACAGACTATATAATCCTGATGTTCTCAAGCATCTATGCTCTGTTTCGTTTGCCCTCATTTATTTTTTGTGTGATAGATAAATGGTCACCAACTAACAAAAAATGTTTAGTGATCTTAGTTCACATATTAGAACATTTCTTACAAATGCTAAAGCTGTATGTGGCAGTTCAAAGCTGCTAGAGAACTTTTGTTACAATTCAGCTTTTTTTATTATATGTTTTCTTTGAATTTGCACTGTAATGGGGAAGATAAGGGAAAACCTCTACTGATATCTGAAACACTTCAAAGACTTAAGAAACTAAACATGCAAGACAGATGCTTTTGTTACCGTGTGCTGTATCTTATTTCACCATCTTTAGCAGCATATACAGCTTCATGATTTGACAGAATTAGTATCTTACTGGTCATTGATATGAAAATTTGATACAGCAGGAAACACTTGTTTCTGGGGAGAAGTCTCATTTTTTTACAGCAATTCTACCCTAAAAATACAGCTTGGGAGAAAAATAAAAAGTTAATAAATTACTAATACTTACCAGTTCTTAGATTTCTTAATTATATGGAAAGATAAATATAATGTGGTCTAATTGCTTTTATATTGCAGCCTGTTGCATTTTCTACAGTTAACACAGCAAAGATAATGGGAACTTCTATTTTAAGCATAACTAATATTTGGGTAATCACATAGCCCAGGGAGGCATTAGACTTTGTTTAGACACATCAGTATGTAGAGAACCTTCACAGTGAAGTTTCTGTGCTACCTAGTTCCAAAATGTAAATTTATACTAAAATGCTTTTGTTCTTAACTAATTTTCCTAACTTCAGCTTCTACAATTGGATCTCTGCTGAGTCTTGGATATTTTACATTAGACAGACACTGTTTTCTTTTTATATTTGTTTGTGGGGAGGTTGTTTGTTTGTTTGTTGGGCTTTTTGTTGTCTGTTTTTGTTTGGGGTTTTTGGGGGGTTGGTTGGTTTGTTTTTAATGAGCTGAAACTTCAACACATAAATAATCCTAAAAGTGAGCAAGGTTTGCCAGTATGATTGTAACAGCAAATTGACACTTGAGTGCTGAAGTTTGAATTAGAATCATAGAATCATAGAATCAAGAAGGCTGGAAGAGACCTCAAAGAGGAAAGAGAGGGGAAAGAGAGCTTGGATCTCCCCATTCTTGCATATGGATAACCCCAGCTGCACTTCCTCTCAAACTCCTTATTTACCAGCTTCTGCTTTCTTATATTTTTCTTAAAGTAAAATGATAATGATGGTGATGATAATATAATAAATTATCCAATTAATCTGAAATAACTTGGCTAATGAATGCTGCCTTTTACTGCTTTAACTCTAGGGTATACATAGGTCTAGCCTGTTTATAATTAAGGACAATTCATCCTAAATTCAAGTGGCAGAAGTGGCCTGTTACAGCAGGAAAAGCTGAGTCCCAGCCCCACTTCTGCTTTGTAACCACAAATTTGCTACAGTACTTTACACACACTGCTTTCCATTTACAGACCTCACTGAAAATACTCATCTCTAAATGTTCCCAGCCTTCTTCCTCATTCACAGGATGATATACCACTGGGATTTCTTTATCTTTCTTAAACTGAAAATGGGCATGGACTAAGGCTGTCAGGTTTGGTTTCTCCCATTATAATTAAAGTAACAGGCTTTAATCATTACCAGCAATATCAGTGCCACAACAGTGTTTACATCCTAAATATGCTTCTAATTTTCCCAGTCAAAGCCAAATTGTTGGTGATATCTTAATGTTTTTTTAGGTAGCTAATGCCAAAATGCAAGGTTATGATCTTGATCTGAATATTTCCCAGATGTGTGGTAAGGTGAAAGGTGGAACAGCTAACAGAACTTGACTTCCTATCTGTGTTAGTCTAAGTTAAGTGAATTCTAAGTCAGGGATAATTAGAGAATGAGACCCCCAGAAGCCTTCACCTTCACAGCTGTTAGAGATGAAAGCGCAGTGCTTGAGTGGATGTAACATAATCCACATGTTGGAAGAGAAATCTGAATCAGCTGTCACTGTCTTCTTGCGTATGTTTTACAGTGCCACATTAGCCACCTTCTTGTCAAAAGTCAGTGATCTTCTTCAAGCTTAATGTTTCCAATTTATTTACTGTGGAACTGGGACCAGATTCTGAATTCCACAGTGACTTTCACTGAGATTTCAGTTTGCATATGGCAGAACAAGTTCTGGAAGACATTCTTGATTCTAAGGGTCTTCAGTCACTGAAGTCACCTTATATATTTTCTAAGACAGCCATGTCAGAGGTAGTATAGATACCAACAAGAAAAACTTCATAAAATTCTTAATTTGGCCTCTGGGTTATGGACCAGATGATTTCCAAAGGCTTTTTCCAGCCCAAGTAGTTGACTTGAAAAGGCATATAGAAATCTTTTCTGTGTCCCACAACACTGGAATTGTTCAGACATAAATCAAAGATTGGTAATCAAATAATTTTAGCTAGTTAGGTAAGTTTACTCTTATTAAATATTGTAGCCTCAGTGAATAAAACACTGAATTAGAACTTGATGGATTCCTGTTTTAAACTCTGCTACTGCTCTACTAAGTCAGTACTGCAAAGCTTTCGTTATCCTGAATCAACAGTGTTTACTGGCTTCTCAAGCTGATCATGCTGACTCTGATACCCAACAATACTGTCACATAAAGGGGATATGGCATTCAGGGGCCTGCCTGTTAGTAGTAAACAGCTAACAGCCTGTTTTCAATGTACATGATGGAGTGTCTTTTATGAGGGTAGAGTGGGAAAACATTATAGAGCGGTCCTATAACAAATCTACCAGTGATTTGCTTTAGGCCACTTTCTACTAAGACATAAAGCAGGTATTTTGAAGAAGTAAGGTTTAAGTATTCATGTCAGTTGTTTTCTCCTAGTAAATTTTCATTCAGGTTTGTTAAATGACTAGCTCAGTTTTCATATAAAAAAAAATAAATAGAGCTCTTAAGAGGTAATCAGGCAAGCAATCAAAGAAGTGATGAATTGTCAGTTCTATGCTAAGAAAATTATGTACTTAATCAACAATCAGCCATTGATCTGAAAGAACGTTAAGAGCTCTGTATGTTTTGTCAGAAGCAGCACAGGAATAAGGAATTGCTGAAGTACTGATCACTGCTTCTTTAAAATCTTCCTTTTTCTGAGCACTGGATTAAAATGTTTTTGTGCAAATAATGATTGTCCAGCTTTGAATTGTGCCAGACTGGTCACTTATCAATTCATCTGACATCTCTTGTTGAAATGAGATTTAAGGAAGAAGGATAGATCTGGCATAAACTTGTACCAGCTCTTGGAGACTTCCAGTCTTCCTGATTATGGGTAGTCTGCCTGGAATGTGGGCACAGATCTCCCTTTTATGTTCTCAACAGCACTGAAATTGTTAATTTGGAAACCAGAGATTGACATGTAAAGAGTTAAGATAAATTAGAAGGGATTGCTGAGGTCAGTGGGCACCTGGTCTTTTCAGTTTACACTTGGAGCAGTGGCATGTGCAGCTTTGAGAACCTTCAGGCAAAGTACTAGAACTCCTTTCACCAGAACCATTCCCCTTGGTTCTGAGAACTGAGAAACTGGTTCAACAACTGGGATTTCATCATCTCTGTCACATTAAAGGTTTTGCAGAGCATTAGCTGTTGCTCAGTATGTACATGAAATATATGGCACATGGAAATTAAAAACCACCTGCATATAATGTCAGTAATACACTGATACTCTATTGTCATAACAAATGAAATGTTTGCAATATAGTTACTGTCTTGATTGGGGTTTTTTTATGTCTTTCTATTTTTCCTACCAGAGAGTGGTTTATTATATTCTGCTTTCTCTGAGGGCTTTCATTTTTTCATAGGCAGATGACAGTGAAACTGGTGGGACTGAGTAGGGTCAGACAGTCCACTTGCTTTGTAGTTGAATTATAATTGTGCAGATACATGACAATAGATTTAGCAGTGTCCTGTAACTGTTGATTATTGTGTTAGTTTATACACAGCAAGGAGCACTTGGTCTTGGCACACACAGATTTTAAAACTGCAAAATAAATGAAGTAAATAAATAAACTGACAGTTTAAAGGAAGCCACTGTGATTCTTGTATGCTTCAACTTAATCTTTTTCTATCAAGTTATTTTTTAAGTGTCTACTACAGGCAGACAGGAGGAGGTTACAGTGTGGGCTTGAGGGGAAAAAGAGGCACCAGGAAAATGATGAATAGAAAACAATTTCCTAGAAGTGTGCAGAGGAAGATGAATATTCAAATTTTCTGAAGTAATTCTGTTATCTTCATGGTTTGCTTTGTAAAATATTTGATGTCTACGAACTTGATTTGTGAAAGGAATTCCACAAATTTGCAAGTCTTGTAGGAACTACAGCTGAGGGTCTAGATTTCAGATACTGAATTCCTAGTTTTGCATGACAATATGCAAGCTCATTGATTGGGTTTTTGTTTGGTTTTGTGGTTTTGTTTGTTTGATTTTTTTAATTTGTTTTTGGTTTGTGTTTTGTTGTTGTTTGGTTTTTAAAGCAGATATCCCTTCAAATTTAGTATAACAGGCCTACTACTGTTGGTATAATTATGTGTTTCATTACAGAATCAAGAGGTGTCTCAGTTCTTAACACCACTAATTACAATGTTTGAATGGTTTCTAATAAAACAAAAAGGAATTATGGTTAGTGTTACATTTGGTCAGATGCGAATTAGGATCAATAAGTACAAGCTATAAATGAAGAACATGAGGATGAGGAATGTAAAGTTTACAACTTAAGAGGCAAGATCTCCAAAGTTTATACATAATTCATAAAGACCACACACTGTGAAACAACTCTTGAAGCTTTTGTGAGCAAAATCTGACTACTTTAGGATATCATCTGCACACCATGTATGCTGTAAGTCATACAGTTCTGGAAGTGTTTTACTTCAAATGCAAATATTCTACAAAATACTTCTCTGTAGCATAGTAATAATTCAAACCCTGTCAGAAATATGATGATCTTCTGTGTGGAAACACAGTTTTATAGGCTTGGAAGATAACTCAAGAGATCACATGGCGTATCCCCTTGTCCCACAGTGTACAAATGGATGATACCTATCATCAAGTCTGCTGGATAGTTTTATCACCTGCTTTTAAAGACTATACACACTCCAAGGAATCTTTAGTGAATACAGAGAGTTTTCACCACCTCCACAGGATGCCATTATTTTTAATATCCTCTCTTACTCTTCTGTGCTGTCAAGCCCATTATTTCTATTACCTCTTGCATGGGATATTCCCCTTCTCTCTCTGGATATTTTTTAAGTATTTGAAAGCTACATATGCATCTTCTTTTCCAAAATCTCCTCTTCTTAAGATGAATAGAATGAATTTATTTAATTTTCCTTTAAAAGTCATATTTTCTAGACCTGTGCCCATGCTGTTTGCTCTCCTTAGACATACCTTGAAATTAACATAGAGCCCAGATGAAGCCATTCAAGTGCCAAATAATATGGAAGGTTTTTCTTTTTTATTTCACACACTATATTTATGTTTAGACATGTTGGGAAGATGTTTGGTTTTCATGTTGCTCACTCAAGCCCAGATTGTGGACCAGTAGCCACTCAGGCAGTTTTCTGCAAAATGGGTATCTCATTTTCTTCATCCTGTGTTTGTGTTTTCTAAGTACTTCCTTCAGCAGTGAGGCATTCAGAATGATTCTCTAAATACAGGTTCCTAGCCTCTTTAGCATCCTACTTTAAACACAGTTTTATATGAAAGCAGTGTATTTAAGGCAATGTAATGTGATAGCTTCAAAAGCTCTTTTCATAGTATGATCTGTTACGTTGTGATAAAGTGAGATCAGATTTAACAGCATTTACTCTTGACAAGTTTTTGTTGATTGTTTCTTTGCTTTCTTCCATTTCTCTGTATGAGGGGATATATATGTAAGAAATACAGGGCAACGCCACGGCTTTAGACTAAGTTCAATCTGGTTCCCTGTCTCTTGACAGCAGTGACAGCAGAAGCTCAAAGAGACAAACATATAGTGCTAACTGCTTATTATACTTTCTTAGAGTCTGTCAGTATGCAATTCAGACACAAATGTCCTAGGAACACGTTGAAATTAATTGTTCTGCTTGCTTTTCAGTTCATGTGAACTGATATCCTATGAATGACTTGTTAACAAATGTGGAAAGATACTTTCTGTTGTTTTAAATATTTGACCAAAAATTTCATTTCAGATTCAGTACATAGCTGCTCATTCTTTACTTCCTTAAGGTTGCCCACAATGTAGTAGGTTCCCCTCCTCAAGTAATTTCTGTTCCATTCCTTGATGCTCCCAAAAATTCTCAAGCTAGTTCACTGCAGGCACCAATGTGAAGGGAAATTACAGCCAAGACCAAGCCAGGCTTGGTTTTCTTGGTTTTATACACTCTCATGCTAGGCCTTGCAAGAGTACATGACCTTGGCATCAGACTACATCAATAGTGAACAGGAGGACTGCTGCGTAGTCTTTACACTCAAAACAGAAAAATCACAAACCTCTCTTAGAGTTGTGGATAAAGTCTGTAGAGGTAATAGTCTGAGAAAGATTGAACCAAGCACTTTTAGGGATGCACCAGACCACCCTAGAAGGTGTGGACATGATTGTCATCCAGTTTTCACAAAATGGCCTGGAAGCCAGGTGCACTTTGCAATGTTAGACAGTATTGTAAGCAAAGGTGTCTCTGAGCCTGACATAAAACTACATAGAGAAGAGGGGGGGTTCTTTGCCTGCCCTTTACATGTTCCCTGACAAGGATTCTGTGAGGATCAGAGCAGAAAAGCTGGAAAGAGTATATCAAACCTTCTGAGTCCAGTTTTGTATTAAATGTCCCAGCCATAGTTTTGTTAGTGTTTGTGCAAAATACTTTCATGGTTCAAGGCATGGAAAAACCAAAAATATTTCAGCAACCCAGGCTGGGGAATCAGAGTTTATATGAAAGGGCAAGATGTGAGGCTCAAGTGTGTGCAATTAGATCACATAAACAAGCATGCTTGTTAGATGTTATCTGAGGATGTCAGCAGGGGAGATGGGAAACAATATAGAAGGATACTTGAAAATAATGAAAGCAGAAAGGTGTGAAGTGATTGTGCTCTGCAGATCAGCCTTTTAAGTTTCTGTGTAAGATTGACGACTTTGTCACCCTGCTTTTTGATGAGGTGTTGAAAGAATGTTTAAGAAGACTTAAGTCTTCTCTGCTTTATCACTGCTCATCAAAGTTTAAAAAACCCTGTTTGTACTAGCAGGCTGAAGATACCAGGTCCAGCCAGGTTTCAAGGCAGTCAAGTATTAAAGATGAAAACACTGTGAAAGACATATATCAGGTGTCTGCACTATATTAGTCAATAGTTTACATCTTTGTGCAAGAGACCTTGTTACTTGTTTCAGTGTTTCAGAATACTTTTAATGATGAAGTGTATAGAATATTTAAGATAAATTACGAATTTAGAATCTAGCATTAAAAAATGGAAAGCTGATCACATAGCATTATGACAAGAATAATGTGGTTATTGTTTGGTGTCTTTTTGATTGCTTGTAATTTAGGATGAATTAAGTACATAGAATTATTTATGCCAGAGAAAAGCAAAAAAATCAGTGGACATGGTAATAAACTGGTGGCCAGAGGTCACTGAGTTCTTTTCAGCTGCTATACTGTTGGTCCTAAAATCTTCTCATATAGTAACAAATTCTTATTTACTCCAAGATGGTGCATTAAAATTCTTTTAATAATTGTGTCTTTCAATAAATATTTTGTCAGAAGAAGTTTAAACAGTAGTTTGTTTACAAAGTACCCACAGGGTTATGAGCTGCTCACAGTCATTGACTGGTCATCTTAAATCATATACAACATGGACCCAAGCTATGTAAACACCAATATTAGGGTAAGACACTTGCCTTTTACGTGATCAAATCCAGGTAAGGTAAGAAAATAACTGGGGGGGGGAGAAGGGAGGAGGCTACAAGGGACATGCAAGAGTTAGGAATTTTAAAATATATGAAATAATGTTTCCAGTAACTTTCTTAATGCTGATCATACAGCTGCCATAATATACACTTCTTATGCTTCTGTTCCCAGTCATTATAATGTTTTCCCAGTCATTAAAATGTTATTATTGTGACCAATCCATATTGGGAATATTTGTGGCTTTGCAGAAGAAAACTGCTGAAAGTGTTGATGCATAGCTATCACCAAAGATCATTATAGCCATCCAAGGGTAATCTTGTATTATAAACATGTGGGTCCCATCATTTAAAATGCTATGGATTCCTTTGTCCTCTGTGAGGTAAAGACAGACATAAACCCCTAGAAGCAACAACTAATTGATGTGGTGGGTGTGTTTAGCAACTTTCTGACTTGCAGAATAAGAAACACTAATTTTTTTTTTTTTTAGAACAAAAAACATGGGAGTAGAATGGTATTGTTAGGAACTAGCTAGTCAGGGTCTCTTACAGAGAAGCCTGTAGAACTTTGTCATTTTTTTTAATTTTACCCATTACTAGGTCATTATGCCTCTACAGATTTAGGAGGGGATCATAACTGCCACAGGAAGTGCAGTGCATATTGAAAGGTTTGTAGTGCATTTATACAGTCAGTTTCCTCCTGTCCCCTGCCTTCCACAAAAAGATAAGTATTTGAGACTAGCAAATGAGAAACTATATTTTTACAGTCCTGTTGTCTTACACAATGGGGAGTCAAGTTGAGATCCCTCATAAAAACAAATGAGGCCTAAATTAAACGTAACTGTTGAAAGAAACTGTTTCATTTTGATGTGCAGCTGAGCAGCTTTAGCTTTAAAAAACAGCATGAATCAGACATCCACAGTAGGAGGCAACAAACCTGTCATTTCGATAGATCATTGACAGACAAGTAGCAGAGGCCATCTGTAGCACGATGAAGTCTCACTACTTCCATACAGCATTTCATAGGGATACTTGTTTTCATCTCTTTGTACATACTTGACCACTTCAGCAGAGTTCGCTTGCAACTGCTCATTCTTGTCAATCCCTAAGTAGTGACTGACTCCATTTAATTACAATTTCTGCCCCATTTGAAACTGTATGTACTGTTTATGCTAGAAGCTCCTGACTAAGCAATGAAGACCTGCCCTTCCTGAAACTGCAGGTGATAGACACCTACTTCTCCTGACACTCATCATATATTTTGACTGTTTCTTCTGCAGTGCCACTGCCTAGGTATTATCTCTTCCTTGTGTACTAGGATGGGCAAAAATAGATCAGCCTTAAACCCATACAGTTTCTTCCAATTTTTGTTATTTTCACTGACATTCATACAAAAGGTAGAGTGCAGGAGATGTATGTAATGGTCATGAATGTGAAAAGCAACTCAAGATTACACCCAGGTGGAAACAGGCAGATCCACACACCACTCAGAAAATTTCCTGAGCTGTGTTAGTCTCTTAAAAGCTTTCCATTCTCCTGTGTATTTCTGTGAAAACCTAGAAATTTAAAATTTGGCAGAAATCCTGAGTGCCTGGTCCGGTCTACTAAATGGAAACATATATGGACTGCCAATTTTCGATTAGGTTTTGGATCGGGATCCAAGTTTCCTTATAAACACATGAAGTAATCTTTCTGCTCAGTTCAGTACCCATCAGGCCTTAGTTAGGACATCGGTCCAGTCTTGGGCACTGCACTTCAAAAAAAATTAGCCAGTTGGAAAGAAACCAGAAAGAAAGCAATAGGAGGTCTAGGAAACATATACTAGTAGGAATGACTGCAAAAACTTGGATTGTTTGGTCCTTAGGGGTTTAGATTGATTTGTTTTCTATTGAGAGTTATTTCCAAGCCAGATCATTCCAATTATTTTGTTTATATTGCTGCTCCACAAACAATTATGTTTGGAGGGTTGGTGAACTTCAGCACAGAGACGGGAAAATGTATCTGGGGGAAGTGAGGGCTGAAACTCCCTAAATCATCTTTGTCAAGAAATCTAAGAAGTCAGGTAACTGCAATCTGACCATGTATACTAGGTGGGAGTGGGGGTGTTGTGTTTTCCTTTTTTCTCTTAGCATATGAACTGCTACTATTCCTTGGTTGATGTGAGTTGTTCTAACTGACAACCTCCATCCCAGAAACAGATCAGACAATGACTCCTGACACTGTGTCTAATCTACAGGTTTTCAAATCTTTCAGTGTTGGTGTCAAGCATGCTGAGATGTTCAGAACCTTGTATTTTTCATCAATATTCAAGTAGCTGGCTATATGTCTTCCCATCTTGTCTCAAAGCCAAGAGTTCAAGAAATCTGAGTTATGACTGACAGAACTAGGTATAGCTGGCTCTACCTCTATCCATCCCATCTCCACAGAATGAAGGAAATCCATCTGAAGGAAGCTAACGTTTATCTTCCCTCCTTCAGGATAGTTTCATCACTTTGTAGAAACGAGCACATCACCTCACACATTAGTGATAAAAGTGCTACACAAGATATCCTTGATGGCAGACCTGAACTCAACTGACAGCACAGATAGGTCCTCAAAGTCACTTCCTGAATTTTCATTGCTTAAGTTTAACCCACCTTAGTCTGGACATTCAACAGAGAGTGGTGGCATTTAGAGCTGTTTTTTGGAATTCCCCCTCTTTGCTGACAAGAGGGGGAAATGTAGGTTAACTGTGCCCTGAATGAATTGTTTATTTTACCAGTCAGGATGTATGCTAGCTAAATTGATGCCTGGCATTCTTGTAGCTAAAATAAACTCCTCCTTTGCTAGCAGCTGTCACTATTGCATCACTAATGAGATTCTCTCTTCCTGTGTAGCCTGCTACTGCCACCCTTCCATCTACTTGGTCTCCAGAGCACTGTTGGTAGAGTGGTCCTTGCTTTGCTCTGAAATTAAAGCCGTAAATGTGATAGATAAGGGAATAAAAATAAGTTTAGTTCCCTATAATCACCTTATTGGTCTAAGAAAGGGCTGCATAATTAGTCTTTTACATAATATTTATGCACCATGGAGATTTCACATCTTATGCTGATGCTGCACCAGTGCAGGAAGGCCCAGAAGTCCTTGTCCCACAGCCTTCCAGAACATTGTATATGTATCTCAGGCTTATCCAAATGTATGATATGTGGGAGCAGACCTGGAAAGCTCATGGGACATTCACACTTTGGCTATACTTGATCTAAAGATGACACATTAGCAGCTTACTTTGCCGTCTATAAGTACTATCGTACTATCAGGAAGGGTGGAGGTCTCAGAAGATATTAAATTGTAACAACCCCCCCACCTAAATTAATTTAACTTCAAAAAAAGTTTCTGTTTTTATTCAAAGTTCAGGTTATGGTTCAGGCTGGTTGATATTTGATATAGCTGTTCATAACTTTAACTTAAGCTGCATTCCAAAGAAAACCGCAGAGTCTGTAAGATTACATTTTAGTGGAACTACTTTGCTTCATTGAAAAAACTTCCAAACACAAGTCTTGCTTAGCCCATCTTCAGTTTCCTGGATTTGTTTTATCTTTTACTCTACTATCTTCCTCTTTCTATTGCCAATAATTCCTATGCAAAATAAATAAAAGATAGGAATAGCCATATAAGTTCTCATTTGGGGATGTTGTCAACTTGTTTTGCACAAGTGTAAATGATGAAACAATGGAAACAGTCAGAGGCCTCATATTTCCTTAGCCCATTACTCTTTCATGACCACATTCAACCAGTCTTCTACTTTCTCCAAACTAGCCTTTTTCAAGCCACCTACTAAAAACATCTCTTTGAACTATCAGATCTTTAACCTTATGCTTCATCACCAGTGCCACTCAAAGGTACCTCTTCAGAGAAGCTCCTGGAGGGTATTGAAAAGTCAGTTTCCAGTCACCCACCAAAAGCAACAGCTGCCTTCACAGATCCAGCATCTTCTTGTCACCATTTGGGAGACTGGAAAATTTTAGGAAGCTCTCAGTCATCATCACAGTCCATCCAGCTGAACTCATTCTTCATCTGTGGTATTTCTGCACACAGAAGGAAAAAACAAGGGAGGGAGGGACTGCCTGTGGATTGCCACGTATATAGGATAGTGTTCGAAAGGGGAAGGAGGATGCAAGGTGGTCCTATTGCTCTACATGAAGAGGATTGAAACTAGGTTTGCAGATGTTTAAAGTGTGTTTTAAGAACTTATAATACAAATTAATCAGCTAAGGAAAAATGGTCAGTGCCTCACTCTACAAAGAAGTTGGATTTGGTCCCAGAATCAAGTGGTTCTTATGGCATGCTATGTTTGGATCTATTGCAATACTGCCTTGATAATACATACGGTACTCTGTCAAGTTGTCTTTCCTAACAAATTGCTTGACATAATTTCACTCAAGATCTAGGATATTTTGTACGTTTTTTGCTTCCCATCACCAGCGTTTTTATGAAAACTTATGACATTTGGAATTAGCACACAGAATTATGTAAGTGCAATTTTTCACTTCTGATTTTTTATAGTCCCTCCATGCAGAGCAAAACAGCCAGTCATCTTTCTCTTATCTTGTCTTTACTATAATGATCACTTTTGCAAACTATAAAAATAAAGTTTATTTAAGTTAAATATATTTGAGTTCTATTGGAAGTAAGTTTCTCAACTTTGGGACCTGTAAAGAGAGTACATGTATAGCTACGGGGCACATCTCAAGTTGATATTTGAAATGTTTTTAATTATAATGAGTTGGAAACGGTTTGGGTATTGAAAGCTATGTTTTTACAGTGGATGTGATCAAAGGACATTAGTTAGATTTGTTGAAGTTTACAGAGTTACAGCTGTAAAATAATGGTGTTCTATCTGTTTTAAAACCATAATGGAAGTGACAGCACTTTTTTAACCATTTTGTTTTCCTTTCCAAGTTCCTAAAAAGCATGGAACCAGAAATGACTAACTACTAACAAGAATTTTCTTCTGAAGAGTATTAATATTTTGTAGTGCTTATTATCAAGCCTAATTACAAGTTACATTATATCACAGGAATTATTTACTTTACATGTTTTCTGGGAGTGGAAAATTTTAAGGCATGAAAAAAAAACACAAGCAGTAATATAATATCAGTTAAAAGAAACATAGAAGGAAGTATGTGGAAATGCTTTTTTTTTTGGTTTCAGCCTTCACAGAAAAGAACTAGGAGCTCCAAAGAGAAGCTAACAGTGGTTGGAAGAGAAAAGGAACAAAATGAAAATTAGTTGGATGATTCATCAGATTTCTGCTTGATAAAATTTACTCACTTTCCTGAGTAGGCTGGCCAAGCCTCTAGAGATTCAGCGTGAAAACTTGAGGAGAAAAACAATTCCCCACTTATCTGAGGAAGTAATAAATATAATACCTGCCTTTTAAAAAAGAGAATAGTGTCAAGGGGATGGGTATCAAGGGGATAGGGTCAGTCTATTTTCAGTGATGCTCCATGACAGGATGAGAAGTAAAGGGCATGAGCTTGAACACAGGAAGTTCCATCTAAACAGGTGGGGAATCTTCTTTACTTTGAGGGTGGTAGAACACTGGAATAGGCTCTCCATAGAGATGGTGGAGTATCCATCTACTCTTTCAAAACCCACGTGGGCACCATCCTGTACAGCCTGTAGATGAACTTGCTCTGGCTGTGGTGTGGACAAGACGACCTCCAGATGTCGCTTCCAACCCCTATCATTCTGTGATTCCATGATCATTGGTGATGTGATCAAACTGATAATAGCTCCAAAGAGTTCAGCTACGATTTGCTCTGGTTAAATAGCATATTTAGGTGTAATCAGGCTAGTTACCTTGGATATAATATAAATGTAGTAGCATATCTCTTCATCAGCTCCTTTCAGCTGCCCCACTGAGAATATTATGGATTATAATATTGCAAGAAAACTTTATCAGAAAATACTACTATATTTTAATGAATTATATAAATACTTCTGTTGCTTTGACTTAGGTACTGTACTGAAAATCAGTGTATCTCCGTCATTCAGTTGCAAACACTGAAAATTAGTTAATTCAGTGCAAGTTTCTTATTTAACTACTGTTCTTCAGCTGCAAGTGTAATAGTCAGCTGAAATGATCTAAGGATGTTCTTACAAGAGTATGATAAGATATAACTCACTTTAATCCATCTCAACATAGACAGTAATAATGGTGCACATTATACCAGTATCTTTCCTGGGTTTTGGTGGTTTTGTTATGGCACGTGTTAGAAATGGACCCAGTCTAGTTTTACTAGTGCCATGCTTTGGGTTACTGCAGTTAATTTCTGTAGAAAGAATTAACTAAATTCTTCTCATCACTTTTTGGCATGGAAAATACAAAACCCCCACACATTACTCATACAAAAAGAAGTGGGCATTGTAGCAGTGTTCGCACAACATGCTTGCTCTGTGGTAGCTTACCATCCACATAACTTAGGGCATACTCCTTAACAATGTATGATTTTGAGCCCAAATGCTTTAGGGCATCTCCCACGGGAGAGAAATATTAAAGATTACTGCTCTGCATTATTTCCCTTAATCTTACATATGGAACATGGCATATGGCTCATTTGCAATAGCAGACAGGTTAGCCTTAAAAGTAGAGAATGGGTCTTAAATAACTCTTCCCTCACATTTTCTGGGTTTTCATAGATTACAGAAATCCCGTAAATTATAGCTCCTCTCATTTCCACCTAACCACCTTGTACTACATTTCAAGCTGACATTGCATACAAATAACTAACAGAAGCTGTGTTTAGAATTTGCATTTAAATAAGCAGCTATATCTTTTCTACTTGGCAGAAGTTAGCCAGCTCACGATATCAGAGGGACCTTTGCTGCTGCTAGTTTGCATACTAGTGATGACAGACTGAGATGATTTGGGGAACTGTTATTCTAATCCCCAGAAAGGTGGCAAACTGACAGTGCCATATGTAATTGTGCATTCAGTGCTTGTTTCAAAGCAGTGTCTCAAGCCCAAGAGGCAATTAGTGAAAAATTGTTTTCACATAGCTGAGGAAGTTCACTGGATATTCACATCTTTCATGGCATAGGTGAAGTTTTCTTAGTCTACATGTACAACTCCATTCTTAGCATTGATGTTTTGTCACGCTGCAACTAAGAATCTTACAATAAAAGTCTCGGAGAAAAAGGCTTTATCGGGGATGTGGTTTTTGATAATACATGATCATTTGTGTCTTTCAACATTTATATGTTCATTTTTATATAAATATTTGAAATAATCCTCTACTTGCAGCTCTTTATAGGTTTGGACAAGAAACCTCTTTTTGAAAATGTAGTATTTCTGGTTTAATATGGTCCATTTTCTGAAAGGCTTTACTAAATTCTAGACCTACTCTTGCATTTCTCACTGAAATGTTTCCCATATGCAAAGACTACAGACCTGTAACTAGGCCAACCTAATGCTTTTTGCTAAGTAAACACAAAGCCTGTGATAACTGAACTGTAATTTTTATATCTTCATATCAAAATTTATGTAGTTTATATAAGTATAGGATTTTGTATATATTTTAGACATTCATCCCCAGGATATGTCACTTTTCCTTTCTCAACTAAGAAAGGAGGTCTTTCATGTTAGATATTCATGTTAGATATGTTAGAGGTCTTTCATGCCTAGTTAGATATTCTTTCTTTCACATGCATAAACTATGTCATCATTTTACTTTCCAATAATAATCAGCTATTAATTTTTCATGCTTGATTCACAGCCATTGCCCAGCAAACACCAAGGCCTTTATCTACCTGCAATCACAGAACACCCTTGCTCTTGAGTTGCATAAACCAGTTCAGAATGGCTTTTGCATTGTATGTAGAACAGCCTTAAAAAGTAAAAATTACAATGACATTTCAAAAAGCTTTAAAGTGATCCTCCTCTCTTCCTCTGTGCACTAAAGGCTGGTTCCACAGTCCAAACAGACTGCATTCAGTTTTTAGGGAGAGAACACTAACATTCCCAGAAAAAGCGCTGAATACCAAGTTACACTATTTGTGTCAGTTATCTCATATTTGGTTATCAAAAGCTTTTTAAGTAAGTGGAAAAACATATCCTAATCTTGTAATTTCCCCACCAGCAGACATTAATTACAACTGAGTTAGATGAGCTGTCATTCTGACTCAGCTGTCATTCTGACTAATGCTGCTTTAGTATCAGGAGAATTGTTGGAGTTAGGTGTACCATCTGGATAAACCACTCGGAAGTTTGTTTGTTGGAGTTGCATTTGTCCTGTATTAAGACTCAATACCAAAACAACACAGTCATCCAGTTACACTGGTAGTAGTTGAAAAGGGATCTCTAAAGTCATTGTGTAAGCTGTAGTAACTTCTACTACTCCCAAATCAGAATGCTCATAAACAGAAAATACAGAGATGAAAAACCCCTTGAGCTGTCCAGTACCCAAGAAAGAGCCTGGTTTAATGCAAAAAAAAAAAATCATATTTATAATAAACAGTGGACAATGTTTCTGGTATCTGAATGGCAAAGATAATGTGACTGTTAAGGTTAGTCTTACTATATCCCAAAATGTCAACACACTTGCTAAAAGTGAATATATGAGCTCAGTGCAGCCAAGACATATAGTTTATCTTAATATCTTGCAAAGAATATATAGTTTACCACTGATTTTGAAGACTGAGGTAAATGTAACATTCTATGGACACATACTATAGATTTAATGTAATTGTGTGGTTCAGATGTCTCTTCTGACAAATTTCATTAAAATCTCTAGTACAAAGAATGAAACTGCTTCAATATTTACGGGTTTTAAAATGCAAAGTTTAGCAAAAGAAACGTATTCATTGAAACAATATTTGTGTATATTCTTGCAATGGTTCGGAAAATAATTGTGCTAAAGTTCATTGGTCAGCTGGTTCTAAGTATTAGAAGCTTAGTATTTTCCAGGTTTCTTGTATTTTCTGTAGTGAGAACATCCTCTAATGAAGTGTTTAAATGGCTCTATTTTTGTTTTTTAGGTATACTGGAGATAACATCTGTAGAAATCGGAGTTGTGGCAGTTAAGTCCATTAAGAGCAACTATTATTTAGCCATGAACAGGAAAGGAAAAGTCTATGGCTCTGTAAGTACTTTTAAACTTCCATAATGGACTGCCGGTTTAGTTCTCTCTCCTACCTACTGAAAATCCCACTTCTCTGTGTTCAATAAGACCTCTTCTCTACACCCTTTTCCATCTTTGTTTCCCCTCCCTGCACATGGTCCAGCAACTAAATGTCCTTATTGTAGTGGAGGGCCCAAAACTAAACACTCTATTTGAGGTGCAGCCACACCAGTGCCGAGTATGGGAGCACAATCACTTTGCTACACATGCTGGATACACTGTTCTCGATACAGGTCATTATGCTGTTGGCCTTCTTGGCCATCTGAGCATACTGCTGGCTCATTTTCAGCTGGCTGTCAACCAGCAACCCCAGGTCCTTTGCTTCTGGGCAGCTTTCCAGCCACTCTGCCCTGTAGCACTGAATGGGGTTGATGTGACCCAAGTGCAGCACTTGGCACTTGGCCTTGCTAAACCTCATACAACTGACTGTGGCTCTTTGATCCGGCCTGTGCAAATCCCTCTGCAGAGCCTTCCTACCCTCGAGCAGATCAGCACTTCCATCCAGCATAGTGTCATCTGCAAACTTACTGATGGCGCACTCAATTCCCTTTTCCAGATTTGATAAAGATATCAAAGAGAACTGGAGTACTGATCCCTGGGGAACACCATTAGTGACTGGCAGCTAACTGGATTTAGCTTCATTGCCCATCACTCTTTGGGCCCAGTTATCTAGCCAGTTCTTAATTCAGCAAATCATCCACCCATCCAAGCCATGAGCAGCCACTTTCTCCAGGATGATGCTGTGGGAAATGGTGTCAAAGACTTTAGTTAACGAAAGTCCAGATAAACAATATCCACAGCCTTTGCTTCATGCAGTAAGCAGGTCACCTTGTCATAGGAGATCAGGTTCATTAAGCAGGAACTGCCCTTCGTGAACCCATAATGACTGGGCCTGATCACCAGGTTGCCCTGCATATGCTGCTTAATGGCACTCAGGATGACCTGCTCCATGACCTTCCCCAGTACTGAGGTCAGACTGACAGGTCTTTAGTTCGCTGGCTCCTCCTTCTGGCCCTTCTTGTAGATGAGCATCACATTTGCCGGTCTCCCATCAGCTGGAGTTAGCCAGGACTGATGGTAAATGATGGAAAGTGGCTTGGGGTGCACTTCCCCTGGCTCCTTCTTGGGATGTATGCCATTGGGCTCCATAGACACATGCAAGTGCTGCAGCAGGCCACTAATCATCTCCTCTTGGATTGTGGCGGCTTCTTTCTGCTCCTCATCCATATCCTTCAGTTCAGGGATCTGGGTATCTGGCAAACAGCTGGTCTTACTACTAAAGACTGAGGCAAAGAAGGTATTGAGTACATCTGCCTTTTTTCCCTCCTTCACCACTATGTTCCACTCTGCATCCTCCTTTTATTGCTAATATATTTATAAAATGTTTCCTGTTCTCTTTAACAGCTGAAACCAAACTAATTTCTAGTTGTGTGTTGGACGTTTTAATTTTCTTCCTGCACAGTCTCACAACAACGTAGTAGTGCCCTGCCCCTTCTTCCAACAACCACAGGCTCTCCTTTTCTCCTTAAACTGCAACCAGATCTCTTCATTCATCCAGGCCAACTTTCTTCCCAGCCAGCTTGTCTTGTGGACAATCTGTTCCTGTGCCTTTAAGACTTCCCTCTTGAATAGTGCTCAGCCTTCCTGAACTCCTCTGGCCTTTCAGGTCTGCCTCCCAAGAGGCCCTGTTGACCAGACTCTGAAACAGGCCAAAGTCTGCCCACTGAAAATCCAAGGTGGCAGTTCTGCTGAGCCATCTCTGCATGTCTCCAGCAACTGAGAACTCCACCATTTTGTGATCTCTCTGCCCAAGACAGCCCCCAAATGTCACAGATTCACAGACTGCATTGGTTTGGAAGGGACCCGCAAAGGTCATCTTGTCCATGCCCCTGCAGTGAGCAGGGACACCTCCAAATAGATCAGGCTTCCCAGGGCCACATCAAGTCTGGTTTTGAATGTCTGCAGAGACAGGACCTCAACCACATCCCTGGGGCAACCTGTTCCAGTACTTTACAACTCTCGTTGTAAAGAACTTCCTCCTTATGTCCAAACTAAACGTACCCTACTCCAGTTTAAAACCATTGCCCCTCATCCTATCACTACAAGCCCTTCTAACAGTCCTTCTCCGTCCTTTCAGTATCCTTCAGATATTGATCATCTTTGTGGCTCTCCTCTGAACCCACTCCAGCAGGTGTATGTCCTTCTTGTGTTTGGCATCCCAAAGCTGGATGCAGAACTCCGTGTGAGGTCTCATTAAAGCAAAGCAGAGAGGCAGAATCAACTCTCTCAATCTGCTGCCCATGCTTCTTTTGATACATCCCAGGATGCAATTGGCCTTCTGGGCTGCAAGTGCTCATTGCTGGCTCATGTCCAGCTTCTTATCCATGGTCCATCTCAAACACTCATGATAAGCCTTCCTACCCAAGTTGTTAGCCATATTGGTAATTGGTAGTGTATTAGAACTAGTGTTGGTAGGATGATAGGAATATTGGAAGCCTTTTTTTAAATTCCAGCTGAGATAATTCTTCAATATTCACATCATAAAATCACAATATCATGATTTATCAAAACTCATTCCATAATACTTCAGAGATTTGAGGAATGATTCTGTTACTATTTTTCCATCCTCCTATGACTTGCAGTTAGACTCGTATTACTACAGCGTGGCAGCTTGCAGATGAATATGAAAAACAGAACCAATAAAAATTTTAAAAACACTCTTAAGCATGTGCACAAGAGA
The DNA here is from genome assembly GCF_027791375.1 of Indicator indicator. Classification (NCBI taxonomy): domain Eukaryota; kingdom Metazoa; phylum Chordata; class Aves; order Piciformes; family Indicatoridae; genus Indicator; species Indicator indicator. The sequence continues at coordinate 24,076,993 of NC_072053.1, read as the reverse complement.
CATTGATGCAGGGTTATGTTGAAATTTGTTTGAAATGAGGAAAGCAGTCCTAGGCTAAAATTCAGGTTCCTGCCAATAAGACTTCTTAACCACATCACAACAGCATCTGTTCTCTCTTTATTATCTAAGAATAGAGGTAAAAGTTTGGATTTGAGTACAGTTCTGCATCTGGGAAAACAAGTTAAATAAGACTGTTTCTATGTTTATCAAATGCTTTTCCATTTGACTGACTTTGGTTAGAATGAGGAAGCAAAAGAAAACTCACTATTTGGTTTCTCTAACAAAATAAGCTGCTGGAAGACAAGAGAAGTTAGCGTGGTTTAGAACTGTGTTTGCTGATCATCTGTCTTCCTAATATCTCAATGCCAGAGCACTCAATAATCTGTATGTATCAAGGGGCATTTTGTAGAGAGTCTTCCCTTTGTATTGTCTTTCCCACCAATCACTGTTCAACTAACTAAGACTCCCAAAATCAGAGATCATCTGGGGAGCCAAACTGAGTTTCAATATGAACAATTCTTTTTGGGAAACATAAGCATGTGCTCTATGGTTTTAGCAGCAACTACATAAAACAATTGTTGACCTGAAAATTCTTACTGTATCTAAGTACTGAACATCAACTGGTTTAAGAATTCTAATTTAAATTAATAGGAATAGAAAAATATTTTTAAATGTTCTTTATGCAATCTTTATTAATGTGAATACTTTCTGTATCTTTACTAGCTGGATGTCTAGGAATTCTACCATAACAAAAGACAAAATATCCCTGAAATTTGGATCTGTACCATGAAAATTGTTTTATTATTCAGATATATTTCTTTTCTTATTCATAGACACATTAAAAATACCACATGTAGTTGGTATATCACGCTTTGGTGTTCTGGCATGTTTCTGCCTTATTTTTGAAGTAACATCATCTTTTCTGGAATGCAGAAACAACAAATTCTATTTTTTTGGTTGTAAGATGTACATGTTGTAAATGTCAGACTTTCAAAAGCCTTCTAAATGGAATATAAGTAAGTTGATGAAACTATAAGGTTTTCTATGTGGGAGTTACTTTTTCATAAAATCAAAACATTCTTGGCTTCGTTATAGAGAAAAAGATCTGTGCAGAAGTGCATTTAAAATTACAGAAGGAAAAAAAGTCTCCCCCTACATGATTCTACATGTTTGTATTTTTCTTTCTTTCTAGCAGACTGACATTTGGTTCTCCTTTAAAAATAGAATTTTATTCAGTCAGTAATATACAGAATCATACTTTTTTTTTTTTTAAGCTAAGCTACTCTGTAGGTCAGCAAAGTAAACAGGCCTCATATCCATTGTAACAGCTGCGTAACAGTGACTAGTATGCATCCTAAAATCCTCTTTTACATGGACACAGTGTTGTAAAGTATCTTACTTTTAAGTATGAAGTATGCCTATGCCAAGCATGTTTATTTAACATATGGTATCAATAATCTGGTTCAAGATATTTAAGGCTAATATTTGTTAGAACTGAAATATGATGAATGACTGCTACTCATACATTAACTATATGACTGGATTCTGATTTACTATGTTCATTCTAAATTTGTGCATTTGTTTTTCTCTTTTAACAGAAGGAGTTTAACAGTGACTGCAAACTGAAGGAAAGAATAGAAGAAAATGGGTATAACACATATGCGTCCTTAAATTGGAAGCACAATGGAAGGCAAATGTTTGTGGCCCTGAATGGAAGGGGAGCCACAAAGAGAGGGCAGAAAACAAGAAGGAAAAATACTTCAGCTCACTTTCTTCCAATGGTAGTAATGTCATAGATGAATGAACCATTTTATTGATTCAGTTGAACCAAAGGCTATTATGTCAAGAATATTTGGTAATCTTCTTGAAAAGCAAATGCAAAGAAATAGTACAGCCATCTGCATGTTTGAAAAGAGAGCGGGGGAAGCGTTTGAAGGTTTTGTACTCATTGCTGGCACATGAAATGCTTTTATTTAGTTTGGTGTCATACCTTATAATCAAGATACAGCCTGGATCAAATGGGATGGAAGTTATTGCCAGTGTGAACATTTTTTTTTTTTTTTCATTTCTGCAACAGAACTTGAGGGACATCAGACAATCTGTTGAATATGTGCATGGGGATCTATTGAATCCCATGAAGTTTTTCATGGGGATTTCATGGTAAAGTTATTTATGGAATACTAATTCATATCAAAGACCTTAATTGCTTGTTCAAGCCTAATGATCCAATGAACAGTTAGACACGCAAGTATTTACTGGAAGCACTTGGGTCATATGCACAAATAATGACATTTCTGGAGAAGCCTTGTGGATGAGTGGGTAGGATTAAGAAATCTAAGCAAAGCAATGTAAAACTGTTCTAACAAAACGAATAGTATGGTTTGCTTGTATGTTCTAAATTCATTTCTTTTTATTTCTAAGTTATTTATTTAATAGGATGTTAAATATCTTTTTGAAATGTTTTCCTGATTTGCTTCTTTGTTATTTTTCCTTTTTCTGAGTACTTCACACAGAGGCTAATAGGTTAAAATACCAAGACCTCTGAAGTACTCTGAGAATAGGTATTAGACAAGGCTTTAAAGGCAGAATTTAAGGTGTATAATCCATTTCTTTCCTAAACTTGCTTGCCCTTAAGCAAAAAGACCAAACAAGCCGTGCTTGGATTTATGGTATTGGGTGATTTTATGTGAGAGAGTTTTTTTTTTACTTAGCAGCACTCAAGAACAAATTTCAAGACATACTTTGTTCAAAGGGTCTCTCTGCTATTTCGAAATTAAGAGAAGGGGTCACATCTGTACTTGGGTTTTAGTGCACCTGTGTGTATATTCATCTGACTTTGGTTGCCATTTGGAACTAAGATTGCATGAGCATTGAGATAAGTGTGATATTCTGCAGCAAGCTTTGGGCTTGAACCTAGGTGTGGACAGACCTGAGACTGTTAGAATGCAAATGTTAGAATTCTACAGTGTGTAATTCCCAAGTGTAAAATTTGGCCTTTGAAAGGTAAATAAAAAGGTAACACAGCCCTGCACTCCTTGTTCAATTAATAACACCCATTCAGCACATTCCTCCTTGTTACCAGCTTTTTTAGGATCACAGGCATATTAGGGGGAGCAATACCTAAGTAAGGACTGAGGGACAAGAGATCCGAAGTCATGCGCATGCTTTTGTCAGAGATTATTAGTCACATGTATATTATATATGAGAGCCAACCAAAAAGCTGTGCTGGTATCCAGCTTTAGCATGCCTTTCATATCCATCATAGTAACTGAAGGCTCAAAATACATAGTATCCAGCACATTTTTATGAAGTGTTACTAGTCCCATGGCTTAACTTGAGCGACTGCAATATAATAAAGTTAAGCATAATATGAAGTCTGTTCAATTAAAGGTACATAAGGTTTGTTTTATGTTTTACTTTACTCTGTAATTTTAGAGAGCTCTGGATAGCTCACCAGTGTAACCATATTGAGATTTCATTTTGTTAGAGCAGATAAATAGAAAACAGTACATCAAAGAAGTTGTACCACTGTCTTCACATTGTATTCCACTAAATAAATAAATAAGCCTTTGCAGTGTCTTTAGTAAGAAACAAAAGTAGTATAATATTATTTTGTTCTAAATACTTTAAAGGATAACTACGAGATTATATTGATGCTGCAGCTTTATCTTCATTATTTCTTGTTGTGAAAAAGTTTGTTTTATTTTTATTGTTTGGAAGTTGTATTTTGGTACAAAGGAGAGCCTTGCTTAATGTGTCTTTCTGAGAATGTTTAACCTCTATAAAGGCTGGTGGTGTTGAAATCTTCTATAACTTATTTAAGTCAGTGTTTAACCAGCACTTCAATCTTAATCTGTTATTTAAATATTAACTGTTTAAAAAAAAAGGGAAAAAATATTAGTTTTCCCATAAATTACAAAATTGGCGGATTGTATTTCTGATCCTTAAATAAAGTCAAATGTTTTAAAGCCAGAAATTATTTGAGAGACAACATAGCTGACATTGTATGCCACAGTACTTTATCTACAGTTTTATTCTTTGCAAATAATATTTTTCTAGAAAAAAAATGAGAATTTAAAATTTAAAATGCAATTTCAGGTAACAGCAAAACTTAGCAAGTTTCTGTTGTTTAAATTTGTAATTGGTGATTAAAACTGACAAGACACAGTGGACCACCCGCAGTGTACATGCAACGTAAACCTGGATGAATACAGTATTGGATGACCACTTAAAGAATGTTTAGGGTACAAACAAGTTATCTTCTGACAGAATTACCTAGATGACTTTGTCAGTGCAGGAATTATGCATAAATAACATCGTAGTAGTCAAAACACCATACTGCTCAGAGGCCAAAACTGGGAAATATCACTTTTCCAAACTGAGTCAGGAGCCATTTGTAACATAAATAGTGGTTTCTGAAAATTAACCAAAACAAACAAGACCTTGAAGGAATCAATGATTTCTGTGCATTTGGTGTGCTGTAATATTCACCGTAGCAGGAGCAAACTGCAGACATTCTATCTAGTGTATCATAAATGCTTAACCTTAGGCTCTGTCTTCTGTCACCCTCAGCATAATGGACTCCTGAGCAAAAGGAAAATGGGGATTTGTAAAAGAAAATGGAAACAAAAATCATTGAGCAACAATGTATAGTATGTTATATTTAAATAAAAATAATAAAATCTGGGGATTAGAGAATAAGAGTACAATAAGAGTATTGTTTGTTTTTATTAACCTGAAATGATACTGCACAATAAATAAAAAAGAAAGAAAAAGTGAAAAGATCTGTTGTACTACAGGATGTGGTTTGACACTGTATAGCCCTAAAACAAAACAAGAAATGACTTGAACATTTGTAAGTTTCCTTAATTTTTTGCATGTGTGAGTTAGCTATTGCTACACTAATAACAACAAAATGCTTTGTGTTTTTCCTGTAAGTATTCAAATACACCTAGTTTATACAGTGAAAAAACAAACAAACAAAAAACAACTGATTTAAGCAAACATGTGAGGAAAGAATGAAGAAGTTTAAGAAGAGGAACATGCACTCACATTTTTAAAGTAAAGTTTAGAAATGGAAAAATAGTTATGTATTATATAAGGCTTAAGACATCTCACGTTATAAAATTCACTAAAGTTTAGAAAGCTTTAGTAATATAACAGTACCAGTGTATGACCAGTTTTGTAATTCATGTCCCTGCTGAAACATTGTATCTGTTCACACAATCAGTTGTAACTGCTTCAAGGAGTCACCCTGAAACTGATGCCTGAAGACAGCCCCTCTTTTGAAGTATCAAGTATCATTATTTACTCTCTTAAGTCTGATTGTGGGACAGAGTTCATCCTCCTAATTTCCAATTAAATTGGAGAGAGAAAGAGAAATGCAACAACACATTTTCTGCTGCAGCTAGTCAATGTGTGATTACTGATTGTATTTTTTCAATAAAAGCTCATGAAAAGAGTTTCAGTGCCACTGAAAATAGCAAACACGTGCAAACACATTATAAGTAAGAAACAGAATATGAAAAATTAATTGGCTTTGCTTTGGACCTATCAGATTGGGATTTACACTTAAACTGACCTGCATATAGAAACATTATTGGAATAATGATTCCAGGATTTTCTAATGGAACATGGTGAATCTCAGATACCTGATTGATGACTTTTCACTCATTAATCCCAGGAAAAAAAAAAAAAAAAAAAAAAAAAGAGTGGCATATCCTTTGCCCATCCCAACCAGGTAAAGAAAATATATTCCTGAGAAAGGCAAAATAAAGGAACCATTTGAGCCTCCACTAACAGTTATAGGAGCACTGATCTCTTAAGTTAGTGCAGTATAAATGAGGAGAATTTGCGTTCTTGGAATTCCTCACCAGAACCTTTAGTAATGCCACTGTCTCATATTCCATTAATGCAAAATACTACCTCATGCAATTGAATAAATGGATATGCTGGTGGTGTTATCAGAAATGCATGTTTTATAAGACCAGTGACCAAATATGAGGATATGAGAATTGCAATAACTGGAAACAAAAAATGAAAGAAAACAACAACACAAGAAAGTACCAACTGTACAATTCAGTGCATTACACAATGTAGCACAACAATAAAAAACAGCCTCCAGGGAGAACTTCTGTTGGCCTTCCAGTACCCGAAAAGAGAGCTGGGGAGGGACTGTTTACAAGGGAGGTGCCAGGGGAGGTTTAGGTTGCATATTAAGAAAAAATTTTTTGCAAAAAGGGTCTCAGGCACTGACCAGGCTGCCCAGGGAGGTGTTGAAGTCACCATCCCTGGAGGTATTTAAAAGATGCATAGATATGGTGCTTAGGGATGTAGTTTATTGGCAGTGGCTTGACAGTGTTACTTCTAGGTGAGTGGTTGGACTTGATGATCTGAATGGTCTCTTCTAACCTCAACCATTCTGTCATTAAAGCTCTGACAGCAGTAAATGAAGAATCAAGATATTGCAGGTTCTTTATTACTGCATAAATGTAAAGCACCTTTCATGTAGCCATTCATCCAAACTTTTCAATGGCTTGGTTTAATTTACACTATATAATTTTTTTTCATTATGAAACTGTTTCTATAATTAATGAACTTTTGACCAAATGCCCACCAAAGCCACCCTATCACTCCCATTCTTAGATGGACAAGGGAGAGAGGAAAATACCACAAAGGCCAGTAATAAGGTACAAGCAATTTAACAGTAATAACAATAAGCACAAGCAAAAACACCACATACAGAAGCAAAAGCAAAGACAGATGCTATTCTCTACTTCCCATCAGCACACCAGGGTCAGTGACTCCCAGGAAGCAGGGTTCTACATGTAGTGGTTTCTCTGGAGGACAGACGCCATGGATGAATATAGCCACACTTCCTTCTCTCACCTGGTTCTTATATCTGAGCTGACATCATATGGTGTGGAATACCCCTTTGGCCCGTTTGGGTCATCTGGTTTGGCTGTGTCTCCTCCCAAGATCTTGCAAACTCCTCAGCATACTCTGGGGTCAGGGAAATGTTGGAAAAGCACAGCCTCGATGTTTCTTCAGCCATAGCCAAAATACTGGTGTACAAAATACTTAGCAACAGCACTGCAAAACAGCACTAGAAAGATGCTTTGAGAAAAACTAACTCCAGCTCAGCCAAACCAAATGCAATCTCCATCCCTTATTCCACAGCATTTGCATCATGCTCCAGTTCCACACAGTTCAATCCATTTTACCATCTCATTTTATTCTCATACTTAAATCCCTTCATGGTTACACTCACAACTTGAATTACATACTTAAGCCATCTCAATATCCAACACACAGAGATTTATACATTTTGATCAGTATCCCAGTCCTTTAATAGGAAGATACTCTTCCACTCTTCCACATGTTACTTATGACACTGTTCAGGATGGGAGAAGCAAGATATTCCACTGTCAGGTGCCAACCCCAGCTTGGTTTCAGCCACTGTGTCGCTCTTGTTTCTTGTGAAACTCCATCAGTCTGTGTCCTTCTTACTGCATCACTTCCTGCAATATACAACTCAAGTTCCAAGTTATTTTTCCCCCAGAGTTAAATCTCTTTGAAGTACACACCGAGTTTTCCCATCCTTTCTCATTACCCACCAAGTACATCCAGGTCCTTGAGCAAGGACAATCCCAAGAATGGGTTTGCCTTTTCCCATGGGAGGAACAACCCACGCTGCCTTTCTCAGCCACTTTCTCATGTGCAATACAGGGACCTTATCTCCTCCCCGCAGTGTGTAAGAGTTCTGTTTGGGCAAAACCAGGATGGTTAGCAGATCCTCTGGAATTAACCAGCCAAGTGGCTTCTGCTAGATTTGCATGCCAGTGCTTCCATGCCCCGTTACCAATGCTCTTAACATGGTCTGTAACAGTTCATTATATCTTTCAACCTTCCCAGAGGCTTGTGGGTGATAGGAAACGTGATACACCCACTCAATGCCATGTTTCTTGGCCCAGGGACCAATGACATTATTCCTGAAGTGAGTCTTATTGTGGTATTTGATTCATTCAGGGGTACCATGTTGCCACAGGATTGTCTTTCAAGGCCTAAAATAGTGTTCCAGGTAATGGCATGGTTTACAGGGTATGTCTCCAACCAACCTGTAGTTGCCTCTACCATGGTGATGTAGTTCTTGCCCTGGCCTGTTCATAGCAGTGGTCCAATACAGTCAATCTGCCAGGTCTCACCATAGAGAAAACCCAGGCACCGCCCTCTCTTCCAGGGAGACTTAGCTCTGGTGGCTTGCTTGATTGCAGCACAGGTTTCACAGTCATGTGTGACCTGTGTGATGGCTTCCGTGGTCTGGTCCACTCCTCAGTCATGAGCCCATCTGTACGTTACATCTCTCCCTAGATGTCCAGATGTTTCATGGGCCCATCAAGCTACAAACAGCTCACCTTTATGCTCCCAGTCCAGATCCACTCAAGCTACATCAATTCTGGCAGCCTTGAATATTTGCTTATTGTTTTGGTGTTCTTCATGAGCACAGCTCTTAGGTAAACGAGCACCAACATGGAATACCTTCAGTCATGTTCTCCACCTGAGCAGCAATGTCCTGCCACAATGAAGCAGCCCACATGGGCTTACCTCTGTGTTGCCACTTGACCTTCCTCCACTGCTGCAGCCACTCCCACAAGGCATTAGCCACCCTCCAGGAATCTGTATAAAGTACTGGCCACTTTTCTCTCTCAGTCTTTAGAGCCAGACAGCAGTCTTTAGAGCCAGTTGGACGGCTTTCACTTCTGCATACTGACTTGATTCACCTGTCCCATCAGCAGCCTCAACAATTTGTCATGTAGGACTCCATACAGCAGCTTTCCACTTCCTATGGTTTCCTACTACACGACAGGATCCATCAGTAAACAGAGCACAATGCCTTTCATCTTCAGATAACTTGTTGTATGATGGTGCCTCCTGAGCACAAACCACTTCCTGAGGCGACACTCTGAAATCTCTGTCTTCAGGCCAGCTCATAATCTCTTCCAGAATCCCTGGGTGGTTGGATTTCCCCAGGTGAGCTTGCTGCATAATTAGTGCTGCCCACTTACTCCATGTGGTGCTGTTCACGTGATGTGTAGAAGGGATGTTCCCTCTGAACATCCAGTGCAGCACAGACAACCTGGCTGCTAAGAGGAGAGGTGCTTCTGTACCCACTACTTAAGAAGCAGATCGAACTCCTTCATAGGCTGCTAAGATCTCCTTCTCAGTTGGTGTGTTGTGGGCTTCTGATCCTCAATATCCTCTACTCCAAAACCCTAATAGCCAACATCAGGTTTCACCTGATGTCTTCTGCTAGAGACTCCAAGTGAGGCCACGTTCCCCAGATGCAGTGTAGAGGACATTTTGCACTGATGGTCCCGTTCAGATAGGCCCAAGTGCTACTGCACAAGCTATCTCTTTTTCGATCCACTCAAAGGCTTGTTGTTGCTCAATGTCCCATTTAAAATTATTCTTCTTCTGGGTCACTTGATGAAGAGGACTCACAAGCTGTCTATAATCTGGAATATGCATTCTCCAGAATCCCACAAGGCCTAGGAAAACCTGTGTCTCCTTGTTAGATAGTGGAGACATGGTTGCTGTCTTGTTGACCACTTCCATAGGTACATGAGAGCATCCATCCTGACATTTTATTCCCAAGAACTGAATTTCCTGTGCAGGTCCTTTGACCTTGCTTTTCCTTGTGGCAAATAGAGCCTTCTGAAGAATCTGAATGATTTTTTCTTCCTTCTCAAATACTTATTCTGCCTTGTCACCTAACACAATGATGTCATGGCTGTACTGTAGATGTTCAGGGGCATCACCCTTTTCCAGTTCAGTCTGGATTAGTCCATGACAAATGGAACTATGTTTCCACTCCTGGGGCAGCCAATTCCAGGTGTACTGCACATCACTCCGTGTGAAAGCAAATTGTGACCTGCACTCTGTTTCCAGCGGAATTGAGAAGAATACATTGGTGATGTCAATCATAGAGTACCATTTGACTGCCTTCAAGTCCAGCTCTTACTGGAGCTCCAGCATATCTGGTACAGCAGCACTCAGTGGTGGCATCACTTCATTCAGGCCATGATAGTCCACTGTTAATCTCCACCCTCCATCAGATTTGTGCACTGGCCAGATGAGACTATTAAAAGGTGAGTGAGCCTTACTGATCACTGCCTGGATCTCCAGTTGATGAATCAGTTCATGGATGGGAGCCAGGGATTCTCAGTTTGTGTGATATTGCCATGGGTGCACTGTCCTGGTAGCAATTTGCACCTGTTGTTCTTCAACCGGCAGCAACTCCACAGTGAAGAGGTCTTCTGAAAGACCAGGCAGGGTTAAGGCTGTCTGATCTTCTCTGTATTCACTGTAGCCACACCAAAAGCAATAGCCCTTTGGGTCCTTGAAGTACACTCTCTTGAGGTAATCTATGCCAAGAATACAAGGGGCCTCTGGGCCAGTCACAATGGGATGCTTTTCCCACTTGTCCCCTATTAGGTCACACCAGCTTCTAATACAGACAACTCTTGGCAGCTTCCTGTCACTCCAGAGATCCAGGTGGATCCATCACCTTTATGCTCTGATGTCATCAATGTACACTGTGCACTGGTATCCACTGATGCTTTATACTTCTGTGGCCTTGATGTGCCAGGCCATCAAATCCACACATCAAATCCAAAGTCCGGTATACCTTGTCATCCCTTTCCTCCTCTTGGCCAAAGGCAAAGACCCTCTACTCCTGGTCTTCATCAGAGTATTCACTATCTGACCTTGGTGGTGCCTGACCAGAGGTCCCCTCACCGGGATCAAGGGATGTAACCTCTTCTCCTCCTGGAAGATCATTGATTACCTTCTTGACTCTTTGCAGCAGCTACCTTGACTGCTTCCTTAGAGGATTCCTTCCTAACTACCATTTTCTCTCTCAGTTCACATACACGAACTTCCAGTTTAGAAGTAGGTTAACCATCCCACTTTCTCATGTCCTCCCCCTGGCCATGCAGAAAAAACAGAGTGCTCCACATGGCATGCACCTGGGGTTCCCCTTCTCTCTGACTGGGGCAGGAGAGGGCTGATTTCTTGGGGAACTCCTGGAATTCATGAGGCACTGGCTCATGGGAATGGTACAGAGGTTATCCTAAAAATTCTGGAGCTAGGCTGACACTGTCTCCACAGGCTGTGTATCCTCATCCATATAGCACAGCATCACTAAGATGTTTGCATATGATGCTGGAGGACCTTGGATCACCTTTCACCACATGGTCCTTGTACACAGGACATTTTCTGGATCTGTGGAGACACTCTGACTGTTTAGGTCACTATAGATAACTCCCAACACCACTAATTCTCTTAGGCATTGGATGCCTTCCTCTGTGGTGTTCCACTTCCCTGGAAATCTCATAAGGTCTTCCTTGAATGGCTACCTTGCCCTCACACTTAACAGGAGTTGTCTCCAGAGATTGCATATATCTGTTTCTTTTCCAATTGCTTTCCTAATCCCGCTGTTTCTGCTGATGGGTCCCTGTGGTAGTTTCAGGCTCTGCCTAGAAAATTTTCCACACATCTTGAACAGAAAGGAATAGAATGTAAATAAATTACTATTGGATGTAAAAAGGAAAATAATGATAAGCATTAAATAATCCCACTGGACAAATTATAAACATAAGCTAGTTGCATAGACTAACTTTTTGTCTCCTTCTGGTTTCTTCACTCTAGCAGATACTAGCTCTGGATTCTGCCGGCTTTGCAGACCTTGTCTGCATTACTTTGTTGTGGCTGAGTATCTCTGCTCTACTCTATCTTGTATCATGTACATAGGGTAGGGAAGGGAGCAAGGAAGGGGAAGCTATTACAAGCTTCCCCCTGGTTTGTCCAGGAGGGTTCCTGTCCTGTTTATAAATTGTAAATACCTGTAAATATAATAAATATTGTATATTTTGTACATATTCATTGCATTTCATTTTAGATTGTAGATTTGCTTGTAAATACAGCTTCATTTGCTTCCAACTGAGATGGTCTGTCAAATTTTATATTAAGGGGAATTTTCAACCCACCACAGTCCCAGTTGTTGGGCTTCTTTCCCTTCTGACATCCGACTGTTAGCCCCTTTAACCCAGGACTGGAGCAGCCAAGCAGCAATCTACTCTCCTGGCTGGTGGCATATCCCTTAGCTCTGCTGAGGTCAGGGACTGGGTAGTCTCTGCTTCCTGCTTGATCTAACTTCCTCTGATCTCCCAGTTTATGGACCAGCCTCTTGATCAGAATCTTCTTCATCCTTTACTAATCAGTGACAGGGACCTGCTGACCCTCTTGTCCACTGCTTCTTTTTCACTACTGAGACAATCACTCTGGTTGCTGTTTGAATCCCCAACTCAACCATAGCATCCTCAGGTGGCATTTGAGTGCCTGCCTAAGCCACAGTCCTCTTAGAGTACTGAAATGTGGCTCAGTAAGCACAGGTGAGGCCCCAATAAAGTGCAATGAGCTGCTAGTTTTCACTGGGGTAGGTGAGGCACCCATTTTTCAGATGGCATGTCAGTTTACCAGGATTACTTGCCTCTTCTGGGGTAAAGTCCCGGGCTATTGGAGGTGCAAAAAATCAATAAACACCATCTAGGTGTTACAGTCAACAGGACCTTTCAAACAAATCACAATAAAAATGAAGTTATTGAGTGCAAACAAAAATTACCATATAAGTATTTATCTGAGATATCTTAAATTTTTAAATTTGTATTAAAAAGGTGAGCTCAAAACCTGCATTCTTCGTTTAATCCTTTTCTTTAAAGTATACTTTTCAATTTACTTTTTTATGTCTATGTGCAGTTTATTTTTTGCCCATTTATGGTAATTTCCTGTGATTCTTTCCTTTTACACATAGTGATCACAGAATTGCAGAAATATTCAGATAGGAAAACACCTTCGGGATCACCAAGTCCAACCAATAATTCTACTCTACAACATTCACCCCTAAAGCATAACCCCAAGCACCACATCCAAACAACCTTTAAACACATCCAGGGTTGGCGACTCAACCACCGCCCATTCCAATGCCTGACCACTCTTTCTGTGAAATTTTTTTTCCTAATGTCCAGTCTAAACCTACCCAGTCACAGCTTGAGGCCATTCCCTCTTGTTCTATCACTAATGACCTGTGAGAAGAGACCAGCACCAGCCTCTCCACAACGTCCTTTCAGGCAAGTTGTAGACAGTGATGAGGTCTCCCCTCAGCCTCCTCTTTTTCAAACTGAACAGCCACAGCTTCTTTAGTCATTATTCATAAGAATTATTCTCCAGGCCCTTCACCAGCTTTGTTGCCCTCCTCTGCACTCTCTCCAGCACCTCAACATCTCTCTTGTACTGAGGTGCCCTAAACTGGACACAATACTTGAGGTGTGGCCTCACCAGAGCTGTGTACAAGGGGACAATCACCTCCCTGCTCCTGCTGGACACAGCATTTCTGATAGAAGCCAGGATGCCATTGGCTTTCTCAGCCACCTGGGCACTCTGCTTGCTCATGTTCAGTTGCTTGTCAATTAGAACCCCCAGGTCCCTTTCTGCCAGACAGCTCTCAAGCCACACTTCCCCAGGCCTGTAGTGTTGCTTGGGGTTGTTGTGACCCAAGTGCAGGACCTGGCATTTGGCCTTGTTGAAGCTCATCCCATTAACATTGGCTCATTGATCCAATCTATCCAGGTCATTCTGTAGAGTCTCCCTACCCTCATGCAGATCAACACTCCCACCTAACTTGGTGTCATCTACAAACTTACTGATGACACACTCTCTGTCTTTGTCAAGATCATCAATAAGATGTTAAACAGAAGTGGTCCCAACACTGAGCCCTGAGGAACACCACTTGTGACTGGGCACCAGCTGGCTTTAACTCCGTTGACCACCACTCATTCACCCAACCAGTGTTTTATTCAGCAAAGTGCATGCTCATCCAAGCCACAAGCATCCAGTTCGTCCACAAGAATTATGTGGGAAACAGTGTCAAAGGCTTGCTTCCAAGAAAAAAAAATGGTTCACTGAGTGAGCTTGCATGACTGATGTCTGCAGTATGGTGTCATTAATGCCACAAAATTAAGACTCAATTCTGGTTTCATGCAGAACATGACAAAGAGATCCAGTAATCCTGTAGTGGTGGATAATCCTTGGCTCCCCTGAAACTACACATATACTTACTAGTAAACATGGAAATTAGGTTAAAAAGTTAAATATGCATTGTGAAGACAGCTTGGGTATTATAACAACCACCATGCACAATATACATTGCAAATTAAAATGTATTTTTCTCCTTCTTGCCCTTTCCATGGTCAAATCAAGGAAAGAGACACAAAAGGAAAGGATTTTGCTATTTTTATTTACATTCTATTTATTTTCTTAATTGGTAGCCAATACATGACATATGCTGGCCTTTGACTAGGTCTTATTTCAGTGATGAAATACAATAGAGATATCAGCAAACTTTTAAAAGAAGAGTCAGACTCTTTCCTTTCTTTATGGTCAGCCAAGTTGATTTACTGAGTGCTACTGATATAGCATACAGTTTATGCTCACTTAAGTATAGATTAAGCTAAAAGATTCCAGCTCTAGAAAAAGATATATGATTCTGCTTATCCTATTAAATGAGTACTGTATCCTTTGCCTGACAGAGAAGGATAAGATTTAATTCATTCATTTATTTGATTGCTGCTTAAATGCTCTGAGGTGAATGATATACTGTGAGAGAAAAGTCTTGCTGATAGCTATAATTATTACATTTCTATGGTAACTGGGAAGTGCAGTAGGAAGGTACAGTGTCAGGGCAATAAAAGTACTTACATGCAAAATCCTGCAGCAAGGTTCAGCCTATATTCACACTGAAAAAAGGAACTACCCCACAGGACTTATGTACAGGTAATGTGCTTGGATTGTTAAACCTTACTTACATACATTAGATTTTCCCCAGACTTGTCATTTACTTTGTCATAAAGGACCTCATTGAGCTTTGGACCGTTGTCTCAGCTTGTCCACTGAGTACCGCTAAGTCAAGACACCAGGATCCGTTCCAGGAGCTACTTTAGCTTCTTACTACTGGACTTTGGAAGTGTACTTCAAGGAAATACTATAAATCTGCTGACTATTGGAGGTAGAACATTTCAGAGGGTAGTTTTCAGTAGTGTACAATATGGCTGTTCTCACACTTTATTTGACATGTCAATAATTCCATTTTGGCTTTTAAGCTTCCAAAAAACACCTTTCTAGCCACTGGTCTTCTGCAGATCAACACATAAGCAGTACTGCAGCACCTAGCTCCATTCTGACTGACCTCAGGCACGTCAGTCAGAAGATCACAGGATGTTAGGGGTCAGAAGGGACCTCAGGAGGTCATCAAGTCCAACCCCCCTGCCAGAGCAGGACCATAGAATCTAGCACAGGCCACTCTGGAACACATCTAGATGGGTCTTGAAACTCTCCAGAGAAGGAGACTCCACAACCTCTCTGGGGAGCCTTTTTCAGTGCTCGGTGACACTTACAGTAAAGCAGTTCTTCTTTACGTTGAGGTAGAACTTCAGTAGTTTGCATCCGTTGCTCCTTGTCCTATCACAGGGCACAAGTGAGAAGAGCCTGTCCCTTCCTTCTTAATGCCCAGCCCTCAGATATTTATAACCATTTATTAGATCCCCTCTAAGCATTCTCCTCTCCAGATTAAACAGTCCCAGGTCTCTCAGCCTCTCCTCATGAGGCACATGCTTCAGTCCCTTAATCATCCCAGTAGTCCTCTGTTGGACTCTCTCAAGTAGCTCCCTGTCCCTGTTGAATGGAGAGGCCCAGAACTGGATGCAATATTCCAGGTGGAGCCTCACCAGGGCAGAGTAGAGGGGGAGGAGAACCTCCCTCGATCTGCTGGACACACTCTTCTTAATGCGCCCAAGGATACCATTGGCCTTCTTGGCCACAAGGGCACATTCCTGTCCTGTGGACAACTTGTTGTCTGGTAGGACTCCCAGGTCCTTCTCCACAGGGCTGCTCTCTAGTAGATCACCTGTCCTGGTGCAGTTTATTTTTCCTTCCCAGATGCAGGACTCTGCACTTATCCTTGTTGAACCTCATTTGGTTCCTTCCTGCCCAGCTCTCCAGTCTGTCCAAGTCTTGCTGAATGGCCACACAGCCTTCAGGTGTATCAGCCAAGCCTCCCAGTTGGGTATCATCAGCAAACTTACTGAGCAGACACTCTGTCCCCTCATCAATGTCACTGATGAAGATGTTGAACAGGACTGGACACAGCACTGATCCCTGGGGAACTCCACTAGTTACAGCTCTCCAGCTGGACTTGGCATCATTGATCACTGCTCTTGTGAAAAGTAGGCATGGTACACACAGCCTGTCCCTGTACACACAACTCAGACCCTTAACTTCAATTCTACCTGCAATAGCCATGTCAAAGA
Source organism: Indicator indicator (assembly GCF_027791375.1). Lineage (NCBI taxonomy): Eukaryota > Metazoa > Chordata > Aves > Piciformes > Indicatoridae > Indicator > Indicator indicator. Next base: position 24,060,572 of record NC_072053.1, on the reverse strand, counting down.
AAATGAAGAAACTATTTCACTGCATAACAGACACTTAAACATTTCTGGCCTTATGTTTGTATTAGATTACTAGATCCAACTGCAATGAAATAAGTATCCAGTAACAAACTCTGCAAAATAACCCTGAATTCCTAATCCTACAAACTAAGCTCTTCTTGAAAGTTGCTATAATTGTGACCATCATATGATAGCATTTTGATATCACATCTAGCCTCATTTGACTTGCAGGGAAAACTTCTACTCCTGTGGAATCTCTTCTATTTCCAGAACCATTAGATTAGATTAGTTCTACAAATATGTTGAGACCAGTGAAAATTGATTGTGTTGATTTTTGATCCATGTCCAGAAGAGCTGTTCTATTCCATTATGTTATGTTAATAAACAAAATATCTTTCTTTTTACCACAGATTATTTAAGAACCCAATTATCAAACTGAAGTAAGGGAAATTTCAGTCTAAATATTTGGAAAAACATTCTTAACACTAAGAGAGCTCTGAAGTAAATTGACTAGGATAATTGTACAACTTTCTTTCTGAGTTTTAAACTTGTAAGTGTTATTCAGGAATTGTTTACTTTGCTGGTTCCTCAACAGACAGGAGGATGGACTAGCTCTCTTACAAGGTCCCTTAGAGTAATATTTTCTATGATTCTATGAATCACCAACAGAATATATATAAAACACTAGGCAGTCAGGTGCAGTCATACCTTTCAGTTACTGCCAACAGGCTCCAGCTCAATCCAGTTTACATGTAGATATCCTACCAAAAAATACCCATAGCCATTCAGTTGCCCCTTCTTGAATTTAGTTTACATAAATGTGTTGCAGAGCTGAAGAGGAAACATAGATATCTAAAATCTAAGTAAAGAAATCAGTCACTAAAAACAGATCAAAGTTAAGTTGTTTCAGCAGAGCACAAACTTCCACAAAGCATCAGGGAGATGGTATTTGGTCCCTTTTAACTGACCATTATAGAGATGCAATCTGAATTTGACTCAAGCTCCCATTGCACGCTGATTGCAGGAAACAAGACTGACCTGGGGAATTAAAATATGCAAAGGTTAGTAAGCCACCTCCTTTTGACATTTAGTAACTTGCATGAAAGGCAATAGATACTTTTCATAGATAATAGCTCAATTTTCTTGCAAGAATAATGGCACAGTGAATAAACCTCTCCATTAACCCACTCCTCAAAATGTGCTGTCTCTTAATATTGGTTGACTTACACATATTTTGAGAGAGCCTTTATGTATTTCAGCTATCACTAACAGCACTACAAATTAGCAACTAAATCAATTTGTTTTGTTTAATGCAAGTATTTGATCTGATACAGTTTAGTAATTTGCTTGCTTATTTTATGTTTATTTCCTTTTAGTAATTTTTAAAATAAATATGGTAGCTTATCAAATGACAGACTGACACTGCCCTCTATTTATACTGGAGACAGATTAGCCACTCACAGTTTCTTCTCACAGTCTGTAACACCATTTCATATAAACTCTGGAAGCAAGGACTGCTCTAAGGTGTGCGTGGCAGGGGGGAATGCACAATCTTCATGACAATTCTGGTACCACTAGGACATTGCAAACATGGCAAAGATTCAGCATAAATAAAATACAGGAAGAAGGTAAAAAATGTTCTTGTAGTACACTGTAGCGCTAACAGGATATGGATATATAAACATAATATAAAATATATAGTCTGCTCCACGTCATAACCCCAGTTTTTTTTAATTAATTCTATGTTAATGTGTATAACATGTAACAATATTTATACCCAGTAGTCATAAATACTACACAGATGCACACAGACTTAAACTACTGGCAGTTTCCCACCAACTCATTTTTTTGCACCCCGTAACATCACCAGTGTTAGCTCCTGCCGTTGCTTCTATAACTTTGGTTGGATGCTTATTCAGCAGCTTTCAAAGACAATGCCCATTTCTAAAGTGCACAAGTCTTACAACTCCATATGAAAAAGCTTTGTAACTCAGAGTCATTAGGACAGGTGTTCTCGTCTCTGTGTATTTAGCATCTATTGGTTTAATATTTAATTAAATTAGAGTTGTTAGCTATCGCTACTGCTGTTACAAAAAATTCCTTTGTTTAAGGTGCCAAACAACAAAAGGTAAGAGAAGACATATATCTGCTGCTCCAGTATAATTACAGCTCTTTTCTGATATGCTAGAATGTGACCATGAACAGTAAATATAGGAAACTGTTAATATTAAAATATTATTATGCATACTTCTAATCCATATCATGGAGGATAAGGTTATGGTCCTTAGTGAAAAGGTGTCATAAAATTTATGAGAACGTAAATTAAAAACTATGCAGATTTTAATTTGAAGGATTATTCTTTTCCTTAGTCCAAAGGAAGGAACATGAAAAAAACCCACCTGCATACATACTGAAGGCAGAGACAACAATCACAGCTAATATAAAGAAAGGAAAAGTCAGGGACAGTCTCAGTGAAGCTGTGTTCTTAAAGCACGGTCAAAGACAGAAAGACAAGCTTGTGATAGAAGAATGACTTCAGCAGGTGTGTCGTTAATACTCATAAAGAGGGGACTTAGCACAGCTGGCATCTGACCCAAAGAGCAATAGGACATAATCCTTTAACTATGTAATCATGATGAACTTCTCAGAACAAGTCACATATTTCTCACTTAATAGGTTCAGAAAGGAATTAGAGGTAAATTGATATTTACCTGTTTAAAATTGTGTCTAAACAGGATGTCCTGGTTTGGGCCCAGCTGGCAGCTGAGCCCCATATAGATGCTCACACGACCCCACCCCCACCACACCACCCTGTGGGATGGAAAGGAGCATTGGGGGAAGGGGGAAAGTCAAAACCCCATAGGCTGAGTTAAAGAGAGCTTGGTAAAACAATACAAAGAAGGAAGAAATATCAGGAATAACAATACTAATGAAGTAATATATAAAATGAGAGATATAAAATGTGATGATCTCACACAGTAACACATGCACCAGAAAACTTCCATGCCTGCCAGGGCCAGCTCTCCCCCTGTAAAAGTGTACACCAGATCAGCATGGAACCAAATACCCCACGGGTTGGCTCATCTGGCTATCCTTCCTGTGGGCCCTCCCAGATGCCTTTGGGAAAATTAACCCTGTCCTAGCCAAACCCAGGACACAGGACTTTATTATTTTCATTTAGAAAAGAAAGTTACAGATAAAAACATTGTAATAATGCAATCCAGTGGTGCTTTGGAAGGAAATAATACGTGTATTTCACAGGAATATTAATATGAATCTTGCCATCGTGCTGTAAAGACCAACTTAAATTCTCGGTGTTCAGAAGTGGCAGGATTAGCTATGCTGACTAAAAGCTGCAGAAAGGAGAAAGTGCAAAATATAAATCTACACATGAAACTTCTGTTCAAAATATTTTACCTTTAAGTTACTGCTTTAAACAAATAGTTATCTGAGAGCTATATTACACAAGAATAAATGGATCGTATCAGTAATATAGAGCAAAATTATAGCCCTAATTTTTACTTAGAAGGTATGCCCTAAGTGCAGTAAGGAGATATAAGGAGTTTTATGCACAGGGGATCACTGCAAGAAACTGCTGGTCAAGGACAGGCACTATATCACAAACACAACAGAAGAATTTAAATGTGGCTAGGCAAGGAAACACAGAAGTGAAATAAAGAGTATTGAGGGAAACAACTTAAATTTATTTTACATAACCTCATAAAAAAGGTTCAATTTAAGTTTTGGACATGGCATGAATCTTAGAGAGAAGTCAAAATATTTTTTTCAAATTCAGCTGGAGAAGCAAGCTGCTATTTGGTTCTAATTATTAAATTAAATGTGATTTTTGTTTGTTTCAGGCCCTCACAGATTGGCTCTGCTGTAAACATCTTACTGGTAACATTATTGTGTTCTATGTAAATACAGAGAATTTTCTTGACTTGAGCCAGATCACATTTAAAACGAGCACCATGTAACAAAGACAGCCCTAATTAAACAGAGGACAGCTGGCAGTACTATTGCATACATAGGAAATCTTGTGCTGTTTTCTGTCTTTTTTTATTGAGCATGAAATGCACAACAGATTTCTTGCCACCTAGGTTGAACTGAACAAGACATACTCTTGCCCTTGTTCTTCCCTATAATGCATATATAGCCAGTACTGCAGGGAGCCATAGCATGGAGTGTGGGACTGTGCAGCAGACTGCATTTACCCAGGCACAGGATACGAAGCCTGTGCCAACCCATGTACTTCTACAGCAGGCACTGCAGAGAAATGCAGGCATGGGAAAACAGACTTCTATCACTGAACATGATTTAGAAAATCCATTAGGGAAGAAGTTCTTCACTTCAGCAGTCATTCTCAGCTGCCATACAAGATCAGACTGAAGTCTGATGCAATATAAAGTGAGAACGGAAGTAGTTTACACAGTGGAAAAGGGGAAAATGGAGGTGATGTTTTACATGTTATGGTTTAACACGTCGTGTTCACCTCAGCACTCCACTTTGCTCTAAATATTGCTTCCTACAATGACCAGTATAAGAAGAGAAAAGAAAATGGTGAAAATTAATGAAGTCAAGACAGAAGAGGAAAAATTAAGAGGTAGAAAAGGCAGGAAGCTGGATCCACAGTGGTCTGGTAGACATGGATTGGTCTGCCAGTGACCAAGAGAACTTCATCTGTACAAAAATGATCTAATCATTCACTGCAAACACCCAACACTGTTTAATGAACCACTGCTTCCACAGTCCCATGAGTAATTTTTTGATCAATTCTTTTACTCATTGTCCTGGATTTGGCTAGGATAGGATTCATTTTCTTCACAAGAAGTTGGGAGGGGGCACACCCAGGATAGTCAGCAGAGACAGCCAGGGGGTATTCCATGCTATAAACTTCATGCTCGCTGTATGAGTAGGAACTGGTGTGGAAATTTCATCAGCTGTAGTGGTTCTCTGGTGCTGGCCTTCAAAGGGTGGGTGCGTGGGTGTGTCACATTATATGTTATTAATTTCACATATTATTTTCTCTACTATTCTTGTTATTCCAGCTGTTCATTTGTTCTCTGTACTGTCCTATTAAACTTTCCTTATTTCAGTGAGTGGGGTTTTGCATTTTGTTCAAAATTTCTCCTTCCATCCTCCTGGGGGCAAAGGGGTTGTGGGGGAGTTGTGACAGTGACTGCATGGTACTTGGTGGTGACCAGGCTTAAAATCATGACATAAACACATTTGGATATAGAACTTTTCAGATATCTGCAAAAAAAGACAACTGTCTTGTTTGCCTTTCTCTTATTTGTCCTCAAAGCATAAAACTATAAGGGAATATCACTTCATCTTAACAAAGTTCTCAGTTTGTGTTTGACTAAAGTATGTCCTCTTGACAATGAGTTTGTCTTGTCAGGAGTATCTAAAGAGAGCCCAATTTTGTCCCAGTTCTGTACTTTCTTTTAGATTTGTGTTTCTCTGGCTTTAATGAGAACCTTAGTTTCCGTTCTACATTTTTCTGCTGGTGCTCTGTGAAGGACCAGAATCAAGTCACTCTCAATGTTTCTGAATAGAAAAGAAAATCTTAGGTTTTGAAATTAAGGTACATTGCACTTCCTCTAATAATTTTGAAGGCACTGTTTTGTGGCAGTGTCCATAGACTCTACTATATCCTACCATGCAGAATCAAACTAAAACTTTCTAGTTCTATCACCCTATTTATAAGTCTGATGATGAGTGTAGATTACCTTTAGCCACAGAATGCTTTTTAATGAGGTTAGATATATAAGAAATTTTTGTTTATGTCCACTCCTTTGACCAAAATCCTGACTAAGATCAAGGCCAATATGCTCTCTACTCAGCTGGTTTTCTCTGGTTGCTAGCTTTTGCCAGCAGTGTATAATCTAACATGTGTTTACTGCTACTTCACAATGTTGGCTTTTTTATAAAATATAGTATATCTACACAGGTGCTTTTATCTATCAAGCTTGTTATCTTATTGAAAAAAATCTAATTCACTTCATAAGGTCTAAATTTCCTTTGAGGCCTATTAGCTATTACTATGCTTTCATTATGTGGCTCCTGTTCCAGGAATTATATGATGCTGGCTGGCTTATATACCTATTAGCTATTACTATGCTTTCATTATGTGGCTCCTGTTCCAGGAATTATATGATGCTGGCTGGCTTATATACCTCTGAGTTTCTCGACATGTGTTTCAGGTGATAGTCACAATTTTCTGTGTTATGTATAAGAAGTCTGATTTGTTTCAATAATCATTGAATGTATTCTCTAGATGGTTACCAAAAATTCCAGCATATTCATAAAGCCAAATCTATCATCAGTCTGCCTAATTTGCTGAACGCAGGTTCACATCTCTGTTTCTACTGAATCTGCAAATGGGCTGAAAATTATTCGCCTAATCATTAAGACATTTAGTTGCTGTAGAAACATAATAAATAAGAAAATTCATGATGCTTTTGCTATTTGTGAATCACTGATAATGACTCACAGGAAATTTGGCATCTTATCCCGTAAAACAAGAAAGCAATTAATAACTCCAGAAATTTACAGATAATTTTTTGTTTGCCTGATACTTATCATATTTATCAGTGAACTGATAATTTTCTATTCCAGATCTTTTGCCTAAGGTATAATCCATTACTTAGGCTATCCCTGTTCATCCAACAGTTTCAACATATGTATTTTTTTAAATTCTGCTGCTTCTTCAGGTAGCCTTCTTGGGTGTTGAACTGATCTTTTGATGTGAAGGTTTCTGTTAATATCTAATATAAACAGTCCTTGCTACAAATTAATCTAACTAATTCATGTTCTATCTTTTGCAAGGATGAAAACACTTAATCACCATCTTCTTTGCAATAACCTTTTATGCATTTGAAGCCTGTTATCATATCTCTTCTTCATTCTTCTCTTCTCCAGACTAAACAAATGAAATTCTTTCATGCTTGCTTTGAAGGTCATGTTTTCTAAACTGCTTATCATCCTTATTATTTATGATAAGTTGTCTCCAGGTTCTGTATCTTTCAATAAAATTGCCCCCTCTCCCAAAAGTGCTTCACTAATACCAGGTAGCATGAAATAAACACATCCTAAATCTAACAAGAGACATGCTTTTTGATAACTTTCAGGAATGCCATTTGCCTCTTTTCTAAATGAATATTCTCTTGCGTCTCAGACCCAATGTATTTTCTGTGTTTGCGAAGCCAGTCTTTACCCATTTCCTATTCATGTAGTCAGTGAACAATACATAAGATGGTTTTCAACCATCTGTGACCTCACTTTATGTTAGTTTCACTTGTATGTCCCTAGTTTGCTTGATCATGAAACAAAGGAGTGCTTGGAAAGTATCCAACCAGTGAAGATAAATATTAACCCAGACTCTGATAATTCCCATTCAGAGCAAAGTTCATATAAACTACAAATGTCCTTTCTCTGCCCTCCAACCTTACTCTCTATGTACTCCTCTCTACCTCCTATCTAATCCTGCTCTAACAATTTAGTTAACAGATTTACTTCCTGAGATCCAGAAAGTAAGAGTCAAGCTAAATTGGCTGATTCATATAAACCTCACATAGGCAAGTGTTTACTTTGAGACTCACCAACCCTGAGTGTCTAACAGACGGCTAACTGCATGTAAAATATCTAGGTACATGTAGCTAGCCTGTCTGCTGCAATAGGAATTTTTCTGAACATTACATCTAATAAAATATGATACATAAAAAAATATTAATATCTGTCATGGTTATGAGCTGCTAATTAAATTGAGGTAGTACTAGAAAGCTTTTCAGTTTTTTTTTCTTCTCTGCCTCAGGACAGGATGTACCTCCATAAAATGCACCCTATATACAGCTCATGATTGTCTTCATTACTATTCTTCTTTTAATAAGAAAAGGCAAATCACAGGACTTAAAACTCCAGCAATAATTCTGTATTGATCTCATGAAAGAAACAGGCATTTCAAAATGAAATAGAATAACACAAAAGCAAAGAAGCAGCTGTTTGTGCTCAGACAAAAAAAGCCCTTCTTTTTGGAAACACAGGTCCATCATGCCAGACACTGAGCATCAACTAAATCACATTCATAGGTTTTTCATAAAGGCACAGCTTTCCTTTACAGTATCCATGTTGCTGTCCTCCACTTTAGCTGTACTTTCTTTTTATCTGCTCCTCCTATTTGCTAATATAGTTGGGTCAATTTGCTTTTCCTGATCCTTTGACATAAAGAACAATAAGGTGACCAGGCCTAGTTGGCATAGGCTTATGAAAGACAAATTCTGCTTGACTAACCTGATCTCCTTCTATGAAAAGTGACACAACTAGCGGATGAGGAAAAGGTGGTGGATGCTTTTCGCCTGAACTTTGCTACAGCCTTTGACATGGAGAACAAGCTGCTCATGGCTTGAACAGGCACAGTCATCACTGGGTAAAACTGTCTGCACTGGGGTTCAGTGCTGGCATCCCATCACAAGGTGGTGTTCCTCAGGTCTTGGTACCGGGATCTATTCTCTTGAATACCTTTATCAGTGGTCTGGACAAGGGGATCAAGAGCACCCTCAGTAACTTTGCAGATGGCACCAAGCTGAGTAGGAGTGTTGAGATTATGAAGGGTGTTGAGATTGAGGTTATGAAGGGTCTACAGAGAAATTTGGACAGGCTGGATCAATTGGGACAAGGCCAGTGGTATGAGATTCAACAAAGACAGGCACCAGGTTCTACACTTGGGTCACAACAACCCCACACAATGGTATGAGACTTGTGGAAGAGTGGCTGGAAAACTGCCTGGCAGAAAAAGACCTGGGAGTGTTGGTCAATGGCTGGCTGAATATGAGCCAGCAGTGTGCTGAGTTGTCCAAGAAAGCTAGTAGCAGCCTGACTGATATCAGAAATAGTGTGGCCAGTAGGAGTATGGAGGTAATCATCACTGTACTCAGCACTGGTAAAGCCACATCTAGAATACTACATTCATTTTTGAGCCACTCACTATGAAAAAAGATATTGAGCTACTGGACCATGTCCAAAGAAGGGCAATGAAGCTGGTGAAGGGTCTAGAGAACAAGTCTTATGAGAAGAAGCTGAGGGATTGTTTAGCCCAGAAGGCTGAAGGGAGACCTTCTTGCTTTCTACAATTACCTGAAAGGAGATTGCAGCAAGGTGGGTATCAGTCTCTTTGACCAAGAAACAAGTAATAGGACAGGACAAAATGGCCTCAAGGTGGACCAGGGGAAGTCTAGTTTGGATATTATAAAAAAGGGTTCATCAGAAGGGTTGTCAAGCACTGAAACAGGCTACCCAGGCAAATGGTTGAATTACAGTCTTTGAAGGTGTTTAAAAGACATGTATATGTAGCACTCGAGACATGGCCTAATGGTGCACTTAGCAGTGTTGGGTTAATATTGAAACAATGATCTTAAATGTCTGTCTTTTACAACCTAAATGACTCAATGGTTCTATGATTCTATTATTCCATAAGCTTTCTATAGAAAATTAGTGTTACATCTCAGAATTCTTATCTTGGACACAATAGAAAAAGTTCTCATCATTGTACACTACTGAAAAGTTTTGTTGGCAACGATTTTCCTGCTGTTTTTAAATCAAAATGCAAATTACATTTCATTACACTCGGTAAACAAGATGCCAGACATCAGAAGTGAAAAAGAACATAGCTCAAACAATATTGCACCTTAAATGTAAGCTGTCTTTAGAAGACGTTACGGCAGCTTAATCTGAGCGACTCTAGCACCACTATGCTTTAAAGAAGTGATTTGAAGTTTGGCAAGAAGTTCAGATTTCATTCTGTTATTCTCACTGTGATGATATGTCCAACTGGAGCTAGTTCATAATGCTTATTATGCCTCCATTATCTGTTTTTTAATGTAAGGAATGTCCTGGAATCAAAGAGCAGAATTTAGGACTCTTTCCATCACTGAACACATCCTTATCCTTGAAGTGGATAGATGCATGTTTCCCCTTGCTTCTTTCCTTTCTAGCCACACTAATTTATTCTCTTGGCTCTACCAGTAGTAATCCTTATGGAGAGGTGAGACAATAGCCACCTCCTGCACTTTTACCTTTATCCAAATTCTTAGTGTATCTGTGAGGTACTGGTCCTGTATTTTGAATCCTATTTTCACATACTTGTTGAAAGCAGCGGAGATATATGTGTGGAGAGGAGACCAATGGGATCTGGGATACCTCTTTATTGAGTCAAATAGGACTCCACCACACTGGTGTGCAGTTTCCTTTAATTCCCTTTAATTTTCAGGGAATTTACATCCCTCACTCAGGTTTTGACCTCTACTTACAAGGCCACATACCAAGAAATTGCCTTATTTCTTCAGAACTGGTAACTGTAGTTACTAAGTAAATTCTTTAAGTAATGTATTACCCAGCTTTCTTTTCTTTTAAGATTAGACCCCATACACTTCTACACCTGCACCCTACAGTGTCAGCCACCATTATGCAGAGCTTGTTCACATTATTCACAGGGAAAAAGAAAAATAGGGGAAAAATAAAACAAGACAAACAAACAAAAAAAAAACAACAACAAAAAAAAAACAAACCACACCAAAAAAACCCAAAGAAATCCTGTTTCTGACAAAAGTGGTAAAGTGGGGTTTGCCTATATTTTATGTTGTTTATTAATAAACTAGTCTTTTTTTACTCCAAAAAGGTATTTGGGGTATACAGTTAAAAGTAGAAAGTCATTAGCTGCAAACTCTTTACATTTTTGCAAAATTTATAGATGAAAAGAAGACAGCCTTCAATTTTGGAAGATGAGTTTCAGAAAATATGGTAAACATGTCTGCTAATATTCAAACCACATACAATCTGGGGTGTTTTCTATGTCACTGCTCCAGTAAAACAAAAGGTTAAGGTATTCATGACACAGGGGGAGCAGAAGGGATTGAAAGCGAGACAAATCTTTAAAACACATTGGATTATGTTTGGATGATAAATGAGCAGTATGAAGATTATTTTATCTTTGAGAACAGAAATCTACAGAGGCTCTGATAGCATGATACATGCTAAAAGCAGGCTTCTGCATATAAACAATGTCTTACTGAAACCTGCTTGCTATGAAAACTAAAATGCCAGGGCTAGTGGTCTGATGTGACTTAAAAGTATGTTTTTAATTACAAAGTAATAGTTTTGCAGATATTTAATGCTGAAGTTAGGGGCACAAACAAGCATGTTTTTCAACTCTTTTTCAGTGTGTTCTTTAAGTTACATGAGCACTGAAACATTAAGGAACCTCAGATGAGAAAAGCAGGTTAAATAATATGATACTTCTGTTTTATTGGGCTTTGACAGAATGAAATTGTCTTTCCAGCCTAATATGAGGAGAACAAGGGAAAAGCCATATTAAATGTTTTATTACAGCCTTATGCTCCACTTCTGAAGGGCAACTGTTGAGTGATAGATCCTTGTGTCACCTCAAACAAAAAGCTATCTCTCTTTGAAATGTTTACTGTGGAAGACAGGAAATCTGTTTGCAATCTTAACCACAGACCAAACTTTTCAAAAGATATCTCTAGTGTCTAAGCATAAAGATAATCTTGTGAGTAAAGCACTGAACTGGAATTCTGACCTCATCTCAGCTGCCGGGATGGCTATATGTGACCTTGAGAAGCCATTCAGGGCCAAATATAAATAAAAGTGCTTAAAATAAAGATTCAATAGCACATCTGTGGCAGCCGATAGGTGGCTGCTTCAAAATTTGTAATCTGACAACCTTTATTTTGATGCTGCTTAAATGTTATAGGCACTTTTTTGGTCGAGATTTTCTGCAATGTATGTGTTGTACCCCTTACTCTGATCCATTATCTCAGTTTCAAGATCCCTCCTAAATGTGTTTTAATTCTGTGTGAGGTATTCATGGAAGCTGAAGATTTGGAGAGCTGATCTTATATCAGCAAAACCAGAATAACCAAAAATATGCTTGCTGTCTTCCACAACACAGTGATTGGCAGAACTGTTTTCCTTATCTGTGCCTCAGGGCAGTGTTCTCTGAACTTTGGTAAATACGATCTTTTCAGGGATGTATCCATCATTGTGGGAGATACCTCTTCTCTCTGTCCATCCCATCACAATTGCAAGTACTAAGGAAACAGCTACACACTTTTAATTCACCTGATTAAATTAAGAGTAACAACTGATTGCACTTTTTTGGTCTGGTACTTCATAGTAATTAGCTGCCCCTGACTAGCATTAAAATTCCACAATTCCCTGGACACACCAATGGCCCATTTGATGATTTACTTACTGCTTAGATTAAACTATGAATTAGATCATCTGCCAAGGAAGTAGAAAATATATGTTCAGATCTCATAGAGATAGAGATAGAGATAGAGATAGATAGAGATAGAGATAGAGATAGAGATAGAGATAGAGATAGATAGAGATAGAGATAGAGATAGAGATAGAGATAGAGATAGAGATAGAGATAGAGATAGAGATAGAGATAGAGATAGAGATAGTGATAGAGATAGAGACAGAGACAGAGACAGATAGAGAGGTAGACGTAGACATAGACATAGAGAGATACAGATATATATTTCTTATAGATTCAAATGCTGACTTGTGAAAATTTATTTTGAAACTCCAGAATTAAGTCTTTTCTATTAACTCATTCTTCTAGTATTGCAACCTTTTCCTCCTGCCACAGACAGAACCATGTGTGAAAAGGATGTTTTCAGGGCTCCCAAGAATAACCTCTATACAGGTTAACAATAAGCTCTGAAGAAAATTTTCTTAGCTTGACATGTGTGGTCTGAGAAGTCATCTGTCTCCTCGTTAGCTACAAGAGAAGCCTAGATATCCAGCTTTGGACTAGTTATTAATTTTCATAAGGCTAAAGGCAAACTGAACTGTCTAAAGACTTTAATCTCTTCAGGAGAAGTACTGTCTTTATTATGTGCCACTTCCTTCCACAAAATGTCCATAACCCTGATACAAGCTTCTGTGGCAACAAAAAGCAATTTAGGTGTTGTTATTAAAAATTATGACTCCTCTAAGTTTATGCATTATTTTAAGCAATGCATTTTCATAGAAAAAAATACTAATGGACATTTTCTACTACTTGGCCACTACAGACAGAAAGTAGCTGCTCATTTTTAATTTCTTCTGTCCAACTGAATCCACTGGTATGAATTAAGTCTTCAGATCAAAATGAGATTAGTTTAACTAAACACAGTTAAATGTAATTCATTAATCTCTTATTAAAGCTTTAAAGTGCAGCTCTTCCAGTCTGACCCCAAGAAGGTCTGTATAGGTTTATAAGCTCTTGTATTTTGCAAGCCCTTCCTCAAATGCCATGCTTGATACTGCTGTTCAAAGCTTAGGAACAGTACATTGTTTCTGGATGTTCATCCCAATTCAAAATACCACGACATTAAATATTTTCAGCCAAACATAACATCTAGCGAATGTTCCACATGTTTGGCCCACAGAGAAGAGGTTGTAACACTATTGCAGTTACATCCTCTACAGATGGCACATGCTGTGTGGATTACAGTGTTGCTTGTTCTGTTGCTGTGGACTTGGTTTGAATTGTCTGTGAAACATTGAAACCATAAATCGATTCTTCTCCTTCTCAAAGAAAAGAAAAATATTTCAAACACAAGTTTCTGCAAGATGGCTGGAGTCAGGGAAGCTAGAGAAACCTTCCACTTTGTATCAAGGAGTGGAAACCTTCTGAATGAAACAAAAACAAAAAAAAAAAAAAAAAAAAAAAGGAAGCTACCTGAATAGAACTACCTTTTTTTCCTGACTTCATACATAAAAAGGAAAATCTTCATTGGAACAAAATATAATAAAAAGTAGTCTATATTCAGTTACTTCTTGTATGCACCTGAAGAGCTAGCAATTGTTCTTAAGAACAACTTTACCAGCAACAGTGGAACAGTGAGAAAAACTACACTTAATCTAACACATGCTTTTTAAAGCCAAACAGTTCATGGCTATAAGGATTGTAAAATATTACATCAAAATATTGTAATATTTTGTTGAGTGTATTGTAATAAGTTGTTGAGTGTTGAACCAGATAACAAAGTAATGGTTTGATAAAGCCTTATGCAACTCTCTTGGTGTGTGACAACATTAAATGTCAGCTACTCTTGCTAAAATTTACATGAAGTGATTGCTAGAATTACTGTATTTAGATAAAAACTTTTGCTAATAATATCAGATTTTTTTTCAGAATTGTATCATTTAATCTTAATTTTGTGTTGCAATTATTCCCAGACTTTGTTGTTGTTTCCTGCATAAAACTAAATCCTTAAGCATAACAGTCCACTATTTAATACAGAGACAGGACAATAAAAAGTCAGCAGCAGGAGAGAATACATTTTATACATGCAGTTAACTTTACACAGTGCTGGAAATACAGGCACTTAACTATGGCACTCCTGGATTCTTACAACATATCTCAAAGAAAACAAAGGCACAAAGAACTTATTTAATGTACTTACTTTCAGTAGCGACTATTCAGAGATACAGGCTTTGCATCTTAGAATACAATTTCAAGATCTTCTCATTTGGCTAATACAATTATTCATTCTCATTTTCATTCTTTACTTTTTAAAATTATTCCTGATTAATAATTGCCTTTAAAATTATTCTTGATCAATATTTGTATCAGAAGTGATTTCACTTGAGACATCTGAAACATAACTCCAGACAAAGAGCCAAATCTAATTCCTTTTTTAAATTTGTTTTCTCTGGTTCTGTAAGTTTTAAACAACACCAAATGTTGATGATTTTCTCCTTCACTGCACAATATCTAGGTCTGAGACCAGGGATAGAAAGAACCCTAAAATTTGAAACAGGATGCAGAGGATACCAGTAGAATATATCAGTTTGTGGCCCATTCAACCTACATAGTAACAGGAAACTACTGGAAGGGCTGGGATGAAAGTTCTTCAGCAAAAGAAACTGAGAAATTATCTGGTCACTAACCCTTAGTAGTGCACTCTGATTCCATCTCTCCCCATCTAGCTAACACTGACCAAACCTGCATGGAGAAGCATTTCATTTGTTTCACGTCCCAGTAAAGTGTTCTACCAAGAAATGAAATTACCTTTAATAGTCATGTGTCTAACTAAATGCAATGAGAGCAAGAATTTAACAGCTGACAGTAATCTGCTGCTTTAATAGATTGTGCAAGAATAATTTTGTATACCAACATAAACAGAAATACTTGGGACAGTAAGCACCTTCTAAAAATGGTAACTACTACCTCCACTGTAGTGTATCAGTGTATAGCGTACTCTCTCTGTCTGAGCAACACTAATTCAGGGTGTTATTCAAAGATCTCTGGAGACACTAAGGGAAATTCTGGGAAAATATTTATTCAGAAATTTGAGGTTAAAAGTTAAAATGGTAAAATACCTTATTCTCATTTATTAAGAAAATTTGCCACCTACGAAAACCACCTAGAGGAATTTACTTACTTTTTTTTTTTTAATTGGAAATTTTCTTAGTTTCATGACGAAATTTTATTAGGAAAGTAAATCTGTGATGCAGTAATGGATTCCCTATAACTTAATAAGGGTGTACTTCCAATAGTATGAATGTATCTTAAACACTGCCTTTACTTTCACTGAGTGCTACAGAGAGCATTGCAGCTCAAACACTGTTTAATAAACCACCATTTTTGTTTCTATTCTAGGAGAAATGTGCTACTGAGTTATTACTAGACTCAGTACTGCTAACTTTTGAGTCACATGTGGAGAAAGAGACCAATATTCTTTCTCACCAGCCCAAAAGTTTGACTTTACTAACAACATATTAGTTTTGCCACTTGGTTTTAATATACTGGCGTTTGTCTCACTGTAAAAACTTCATGAAAAATAGCCATTTCTGACATTCTTTTTTAAATTTTTCTTATTATTACCAGGACTGCACACAGCCACAAAATTGCTGTTGGCAATTCAGAAGCACATCTCCCACCATCTGGAGTTGTGGAGCATGCATGACACAAGGCTATGTTCATGTGTCTACAGTTTTGTTAGCCCCTCCTGCTGAATAATCCATGCTGAGTAGCGGAGTAATACAAGTTTGGATTTGCTTTATGTTTGGATGGTTCTTAGCACATTTGCGTTTAGTTTCAGTTCTAAAAGAAACAATGGAGAAACCTTTGACCAGATCCTTCTCTGGCATTAGATACTGTTTCGCTCACTTTTGTGGCATCTATGTTGATCTATACCTGCTTAGGATATGTTTCAGCATGTCTGTGCCAAACGAGCATAGTGAAAAGAGCATCACCATGAGAGAAACAGGTATGTGTCCTGTCTTCCAGCCTCACTCAAAGAAAAATGGCTGTCATCTTTGTATACAAGTAGATGTTTTCAAAGGTCAAATTGCAGTTCACAGAAAATGAAAACAGCATAGATTTAAAGTTATATAAACCAAACAACTTTTTAAAGGTTTTTAATTCTTCAGCAAATAGTAATGAAAAGTTCTTTGTTACAAGCTTGCACTAAAATCTTGGACGAAATTAAAGAAATGTCTGCCCTGTACCAGTCTGTTAAGAACCTTCCAGTATGCATCTGCACTCACAGAGTATGTGGTTTAGGGAAAATTGACCCTCTTACACTCTCATTTTACAAAGAATTTGTGGTTAAGCTGGCAGCCCAGAAGATGAATCACATTTTCCAGACGTTAATTTAGTAGATTATGACACATTAAAATCTACTTTTTGTTTTTTCGTTTATACTCTACTAACAATTGCTTACAATTTGAGAACACATACATACTTTTCTGTAGCCATTTGCAATATGACCAGTTAATGTAATTTCACAATATTGTAAAAGTAGGAGGCAAATTTTGATGCTTACCATATAAACTGATATTAGCCAGTCTAACATTTGCTTATGACATCTGGAAGAATGGTATTCTCCTTTGTAGGAATGATACAGTAGTGCTGTGGTTTTACTTCAATTACCATGCACAGTCTGTGAAACTGCAAGGATATAAGTAGTTCAATTTTACTTTGATCCTTTAACATGGTTTTATCTTATTGGGAAGATACATTTGCAGTTTCCACTTCCTTTTCAGAGATGATACATGCTTGGTTTTCCTGCATCTTAATTAAATAAAGAGTGTGTTAGATAGGAAACTCTTTCCTTAAGTACATTTTTAAGCCTGCTAGTTCAGATAAGACAAATAAATTTACAGATAAAAGTTCACCTGATTTATCTTAGCCATCTCAATGGCAACTGGGACACATCTTTATTCAGTGCACAAAGTTACATATTATGCTGGCATGAGTCACTATCCAGAGGTGACCATGTCCTACCATTGAATATCAGAGGGAGACACTCAGACTAAAATAAATGAGAAAAAAAATCTCACTCTTAGTTTTCCAACAAAATTAAATGTATACTTTAAGATATACCAGAAGGCATTCTTTGAACACAAACCACTTCTGTAGCCATTAAAATTAAGTGATACAGAATTTCACAGTGCTACAGTTTTTCTGTGGGAAATATTTTGAGCAAACAATACCAAATTTACAGTTATTCAGCTTAACATAAACAGATTTAGCAAGGGAGATTACAAAATACCTCTGATATCTCCACACTTTGGTTACCCCTGTGAAAGTCACTTCTAAGCATGTTTCTATTCTGAAAACTAAAGTCTTGCTCCTACTACTTCTCACTTATAGTATCAAGAACTGGTGATCCAGTATGAGTTCTGTTCTGCCCACGCAGCATTTTCATAGATGATGCATTTTCAGGAAGTTAAATCTTCCTGAAGCATTTGCAGAGCCTTAGGTGTAAGGCAGTTTTAAATCTCTATCTATGTGGAAATTGTGCTGAAACATAACATTGAGCCCATAATAAGAGCAAGCATTAATAGGCAGTTAAATTTACACAAGCAATTAAGCAGACCTCTTCACTATTCCAAACTGACTGTTGATTTATTTTTTCTTTCCAATAGCTGTTGCATCTTAAACTTCTACTGAGAGGAGAGGCAAAATGAGTTTATTGAAAAGGGGCTGAATAAGCCAAGAATGATGAGAAGAAAAATATTTTAAATGAGAGAGTATACTGAAAATCACAGCTATTTTTTTCTCATTCTTCTTCTGGTCTTTATATTTAATAGTTTAAGGATACAATACATGAAACTTGAAAGAATTCAATGAAATATTAGCCACAAGCAGCATCTAAGCCCAATTATTTATGCGTGCTGTAGCCACTTCTGAAGATGCTTGAGTCTCACCCTTTGGTCTTCAGGCTCACATCACATCCAAGAAGGCTAGCAGAAATTTGCTAATGTGCCCTCTTATTGTAGCATATTATGATATATCTCAGTGCAGATTCCAAATGTTCAGTTTTCTAATAACACCCAGTATTTAACATTCAAGACAACAAGAAACTACTAGCTTAACAATATATAACAGGATGAGAGTGTTGTTTCCAGGAGTCTTTTTCTTGCACTGAAAACATCACTAATCTCTAATATAGTTCTTGCTTCTATCAGTATGTATCTTATCTCCCACTGTAGAAGGAGAAAAACACAGAGGGAAAATGGTAAAAATAAAAACAAACAAAAAAAACCTCCCACACTAAAAACAAACCCCCACCAAACTTGTGAGAGATTTAAACATCAAAATAATGGAGCCTGGATGGGAATGGAAAACGTAAAGTTGCGGAAAAATTGAGTTAGTAACCATTACTGTATCTGCATCTTGGCAGTGTTCAATACTCACTGGTAAGTCTGGATGTTTCAGACAGCGTAACCAAGATCACCAAGTGCAGTACTTTGTGTTTTGTGAAAGACTCTTTATTTAATTGTGAGCCCCCTCGAACATTGTGGCTATCACGTTTGCTTTCTTTCTAGAAGAATGAGAGAGGGGGAGATAATCCCTCTATAAGTGAATTAAAAATGACTCACAGAATACAGACAGAATAAAAAAAAAAAACCAAACAAACAAAGAAAGAAAGAAATACACAGAGCAAAGTAAGAAATACACAGAGCAAAGAAAGAACAAAGACAATTCAAATGGAAAATAGATAGGAGGAAGCATCTGCTTTTTCTATCCCTGGGATGTACCTCACATGTTATAAGCCCAGGGTTATTTTTATTTTTGCTAAAAAGCTCTCACATATTTTTACCTACAAAGTTTATTATGCGCTTTCTAAAATGCATAAATTTTCAGTGCTTACCATCTCAACTGATTTAAAATACAAGCAATATAATTGTAGCTTTTCCTTTCATTTTCCAAAGCTTTGTACATCTGATCAGTGGGTCCATACATTGGTCACTTTGCCCCTTGATTTGGAAACATTTTTTTGTTTGTTTCAGCATGTGATTAAGAAGCTGAAGTGACAAAAAATTTGCAAGGATGTGCCTGAGTTACCTATTTCCTATTGTGGAAGTTTTATAAAAGAAGAAAGTGTGATTTTAGAGTCACAGTGCAGAACACCACCACGTTTCAATATGCATCGTAAATTATGATTCATGGCTGCTTGTGCTAGTATGAGTGATATGATAATGCACACAATTCCCCAAGCAAATTGCTCAGTTTTTAATGAGTTGTCTTGCTAAAATGGTCTGAAAAGAATACAATGTAGGAAAAGAATACAGTATAGGAA
Organism: Indicator indicator; assembly: GCF_027791375.1. Taxonomy (NCBI): domain Eukaryota; kingdom Metazoa; phylum Chordata; class Aves; order Piciformes; family Indicatoridae; genus Indicator; species Indicator indicator. The sequence goes on along the minus strand of NC_072053.1, from coordinate 24,040,971 downwards.
AGCCTACACTGTATATTTCACAAGTAGAAAACAGGCATCCTATACTGCACATGAATATACATCTTGGTCACTGCTAGAAAAGTGAAGATCAAAAGGTACCTTGCATTAAAATTAGAAGCCAGTGAGCTTTGTGATGTTTGACCATAGTTTTGGTCTATTTCAGACACATTTCCTGCACAAAAGAGAACCAGCAAACCGGAATTTTGTATAATATGATAATCAGGATCTTCTTCCTGGAACTTTTGAAGGTCATCAGCTACCCTAGCCCAGACAAGAATAATCTGATACCTAGACAAACATGAAGATCACTCCACAAAGGCACATTGCAGGTTACTGCTCTGTTTTTAGAATTAAGACAGTTTATTTGTGTAGGCAAGAGTCACATCATGCTGGCTGGGAACAGTCTCAGTGCTTGGAAGCATTCCACTAAGTGGTAGGGAATGAAGGAGAGAGGAAAGGTACAAGAACCTGGCAGTCATAAAGTGTTATCACAGATATTTGGCTGTCAGGCTAATTTGCAAAATACTCTAGCTGTAAGTTCATCAGTCACTGAAAGAGGATACTTGAGAGAATTTAGAATATCAGGCTCAATAGTGCACTCATTATCTAAGAAGAAAATACTTTTTTTTTTTTTCCTCTTAAATGACATTCTTCTTCAACTGTAACTAAGGAAAAGGAAGGTCCACTACTGAAAAATAGAGCAGCTGACTTTGGCAATACAGAAGGGTCTAATGCAAATTTTTTAGATCTGCATTTTCAACATTCCTCTGCAAAACCTAGATCAGCTTCTACAGTTGTTTTTTACTGTACCTGATTCCTCGCATTAGAAAATCCTTACTGATTTTTGCAGACTTTCTCACATCTTATGCATGAAGTTGGATATTGGCACATCAACAGGATTTGATGATGACTGTCCACTTTTATCTGACAGCCACGAGGCAAACTAATGCAAAACTCATCAAATATGAAAAAGAGAGCAAAGATAAAATAGAAAGAAAAGGAATACAAAGCCATTGTTGCAGGTGGTGACTTTTGCCTTCCATCCATTAAAAGACAGAGAGTATTTTTCCCTCTCTACACATCTAAAAAACTTTTTCCTTTACAATCCTTCTTTCATAAGATTGCAATTATTACAGAAACAGAAAAAAATACAAATATATATATATAAAGATTCATTTGCTCCTCTAGAAGAGCTCAGGTCAGATAAAATAGCAGTAAATAAAAACTGCCACCAAAAATATGAAATTTTTCAAATATTAAAAATTTGAGTGGCAGGCTTGCTAACCAATTTTCTATTATTGTAGGTTTCTAAAATTTATTTCCTTCCTAGGTCTCATTCTAAAAATCACATGAAGACAGGCATTCTCCAGAAGTTTTAGTGTCTTTGATTCTGGATGGACAGATAAAAATAAGCTTTTTTGCTTGTGATCTTTTAGCACATCTGATTCTAATATTTTTCCAGTTTGGTTTAAGCTTAAACCAGAAAATACAAATATTTCAGAAAGCACAAGCCTTTTTGTTATTTAAATATTAATCCTCTACTAATCACCACGGTATCATAAGTGCTTTTAGCGCTAAATATCTCCCTCAGATATTCAAAACATGAGATTGTCTTTCATCCTTTACAAAGCAAAAAGCAGAAAGAAAGGAATACACTATACAACATACAAGGTGGAATGCAGTGGTCTTGTTCTCATTCAAGAGAGTACTATAATAGCTACCTGCAATAATCTAAATTTTGGTCTCCTTCTGTGACCAACACTCTGAGTTGTCCTGATTCCCCGTCCAGTGCTACTGTACTTGTAACAACTGACTCAGAGCATTTGTTACATAATACTTGTATGTGTGATATCTCTCTGCACATGATATACACATTCATCTCAAAAGCCATTGATATGGTACTTGTAGCTCATTTATCAGATACTAAAAGTGTAACAGTTCAGGAAAAAAAGCTATGGGATTTACATATCAGTGACTACAGTCCTAAGATTAACCTGCACTGCTGGTCTTTCAGGTAGACTGTGATGAAGTAAGGACAAGAAGTCCAAGGGTGATTAGGAGAGATTTCAGGGCCTTAAGACAACTGGTTAAAGCATCAGGAGTATAATGAATGTTCTCCTCCATTCCTCCAAGTCATGGGGTGTGATGAAGGAAGAAACAGGAAGAGTCAGGGTATCTCCAAGTCTGGTGTCTCCAGCAGGACTTTGGGTTCCTTAATCATAGGCTGATTTACAGGACACCAGCTCTGCTGGCAAAAGACAGGATATATAAACAGGAAAAACTGCGAGATCATCATTCGGTGATGGTCTGGAATGCAGAAAGCAGCACCTGCTCGGTAAGGTGACAGTTCAGATGCTTCAGAGGTAGCCTGAGTGAAACAGACAGCAGTCAGGTGGGATTAAAAAAAAATTTTAAAAGATTACTTTTCACCATCTCAGTGAAAATATAATGGTCTCTACCCAGCAGAAGAAGATCATGCTCCTGATGCCAGCCAAAATGGAGGTAGGAACCCAGACAGAACTCCCACAGGAGGATGCAATGATACAGGCTGCTGGCTCTAGTGAATGCCTCAGTGTCTCCTTGGTAGCAGGAAGTTGCGCACACTACGAGCAGGTGGATGTTCTACTCAGTCATGCAGCACAGCTTCAAAGCGAGGTTGAGTGATTGAAAGAGTTGATAAGCTTAGGAGCATCAGGGAAGCTGAGGATGAGACTGATAGGTGGAGCCAGGCTCTGACTGACCTGAAGAAGAGTCAGGAACACCCATTAAAAAGTACTGAAGGTCAAGTACCCCCTGTAGCCTTCCCCCACCAGACTGAAGGCAGTAACCTAAGGGAGAGGAGGGAGTGGAGACAAGTCCAAGGTCAAGAAAAATCCTGCCTTGCCCACCTCTTGCCACACCCTCAACAGGGGGGAGTGGCAACAAGTTCCTGCCCGGTATGGCAGGAGTTTTGCTTCAGTTATTCCCCCAGCCCCCCAGGTGCCCTTGCAGAACAGGTATGATGTCCTGCAAGTGCAGCATGACAATGAGAAAGATGAATTATCTGTCTTGGAAGTATTACCAAGATTAAGAAAGCCCAAGCCTAGCACACAAACATCTTCTATCAAAAATAAGAGTCATTGTTATAGGTGACTCCTTTCTGATAGGAACAGAAGGCCTAATATGCAGACCTGACCCACTTCAAAGGGAAGACTCTGCACTAGTCAGTGAAGAACAGGTTAGGGATCAGTTAGATAAATTGAGTTTGCATAAGACCATGGGCCCTGATGAGATGCAGCCAATAGTGCTGAGAGAGCTGGCTGATGTTGTGGTTCTACCACTCTCCATCATTTTTGCAAAACCCTGGCAGACAGGAGAGGTGCCTGAGGACTGGAGGAGAGCCAATGTCAATCCAGCCTTCAAAAAGGGCAAGAAAGGGGTTCCAGGAAACTACAGACCAGTGAGCCTCGCCTCCATTCCTAGAAAAATGACAGAGCAGCTCATTCTGGAGGTCATCTCTAGGCACTTGGAAGAGAAGATGATGATCGGGAGTAGTCAGCATGGATTTACCAAAAGGAAATCATGCTTGACTAATCTGATATCATTCTATGATGTCATAACTGAATGAGTAAACGGGAGGAGACCAGTGGATGTAGTATACTTTGACCTTAGTAAGGCTTTTGACACTGTCTCAAATAATATCCTTGTGAGCAAGCTCAGGAAGTGTGGGATAGAAGAACAGACAGTGAGAGGGATTAGGAACTGATAACACAATAGAGTGCAAAGAGTGGTGGTCTGTGGTGTCAAATCCAGCTGGAGAGCTGTAACTAGTGGAGGTCCCCAGGGATCAGTGCTGGGTCCAGTCCTGTTCAACATCTTCATCAGTGACATTGATGAGGGGACAGACAGACAGACAGTGTCTGCTCAGCAAGTTTGCTGACAATACCAAACTGGGAGGCTTGGCTGATACACCTGAAGGCTGTGTGGCCATTCAGTGAGACCTGGACAGACTGGAGAGCTGGGCAGAGAGGAACCTAATGAGGTTCAACAAGGATAAGTGCAGAGTCCTGCACCTGGGAAGGAACAATAAACTGCACCAGTACAGGTTAAGAGGTGGTCTGCTAGAGAGCAGCCTGTGGAGAAGGACCTGGGAGTCCTACCAGACAACAACAAGTTATCCATGGGACAGCAATGTGCCCTTGTGGTTGAGAAGCCAATGGTATCCTGGGGTGCATTAAGGAGAGTGTGTCCAGCAGATTGAGGGAGGTTCTCCTCCCCCTCTACTCTGCCCTGGTGTGACCTCACCTGGAATATTGCATCCAGTTTTGAACTCCCCAGTTCAAGAGAGACAGGGATCTACTGGAGAGAGTCCAGCAGAGGGCTACAAGGATGATGGCAGGACTGGAGGAAAGGCTGAGAGCCCTGGGGCTGTTTAGTCAGGAGAGGAGAAGACTGAGGGGGGATTTAATAAACGTTTATAAATATCTGAGGGCTGGGTGTCAAGAGGGAGGGGACAGGCTTTTCTCAGTTGCACCCTGATAGGACAAGAGACAATGAATATAAACTGCAGCACAGGAGGTTCCACCTCAACTTGAGGAGGAACTGCTTTACTGTGAGGGTCACCAAGCAGTGAGAAAGGCTCCCCTGAGAGGTTGTGGAGTCTTCTTCTCTGGAAACTTTCAAGACCCATCTGGATGCATTCCTGTGTGACCTGTTCTAGATTCTATGGTCCTGCTCTGGCAGAGAAATTGGACTTGATGACCTCCTGAGGTCCCTTCCAACCCCTAACATCCTGTGATTCTGTGACATTTAAGAACAGCAGCTGTATTTTTGTTTCTCTAAACTAACTCAAACTCCTATTAACACAGCTGAAAGTGCCATATTGAAATTAACCTTCAGAGTCAAGGATGTGCTAGAATTTGAGGCATCTGTATACCTGTTCTGTATTCTAAATATTTGGTTTATTTTTTTAAAGGAAACACAAAAACCAGAACAAGCAAGAAAATGGAGATCTATGTTCCAGCTTAAAGCAATTTCCTTCTAATTTAAACCTGAAATGCTGGGTTTCAAAGTGACTGAAGACAGAAAGAAATTACCCTGATTCAGAATTTTATAACACTTGTCCTTAATTGTCATGGTCACACACAATCTGTGCACTCAGTAAATGACAGAACTGACAGAGAATAACACAAGAAGAAGGATGATTACCTTTTATTCCAGCAGATAGGAGAACTGGTCACAATTTCTAATTTAGACTTTCTATGTAAACAAAGGCAATTATGTCAAAAAACCCTTTGCCTCAGTTTTCACAGAAAATATTAGGATTACCTCATAAGTTTCATAGAAACTTTCTGGGGATAAAATTCATTCATATGAAACATTCTGACATTGTAACACTGAAAGCTTTGTACCTTGTTTGCCATTCCAGTGAAAAGACACAAAGTTCATTTTTTTGAGGGAATGAAACAGGGGTTGTGTATCAACATCATGCTTGTGTGTCATGATGACAGGCCAATATTACTAGAAAAGAACTACCTAAAATGATTTCTACACCTTCTGACATTAAAAATAAATAAATACATAATACTAATCCACGACCAGCATGATTTGTTAGAGCACAGCACAAGTCTCTCAGAGCCAGAATCCACTCTGAGCCTGCAAATTAGGTTCTTTTTCAGTATTCCAGTTGGGGAAAAAATAGTCTTGTCAAAAAGCTCAGAGAAGGATTATAATAACTATTTTTAATGCTGTGCATCAACCTTTCCAAAACAGCTTGACTTAATGACTTAGCACTAATAAAGGCTGGTCTTACTAACTTGCTAGGCAAGTGTTTATTCTAAATAAAAATTAAATAGGTTAAAACAGCATGTGTTTAGAGCTATTCACTTGTTCAGGTTTTTCCTCTCCCTTGCTCTTACTTTATGTCTCACAATCCAATGACAAAATGAGTTGTCCAAACTTTGAAGCTGCTCCATATGTCAGGGGGTTTTCAGAAGCAGCTGAAATGCACCCAGCGTCTGTGTCAGCAGGCATGGGATTGGAAAGACAAATGTTGCCATAACCTCCACCCACTGGAATCTGGTTGTTGCTTTAGTTAACACATCCTCTGGCTATTTGAACTGGTCACTTGAGAAGTCAACAGTAAGTCGTCATGCATTCCTTATTAGTCATTTCCTCCCACAGCTGGATCTTCTGCATTCATGTTTACAAATCAGCTGAAGTCTTGTCTGTGCTATGAAGATGAACTGAAGACATTACAGGAGTATCTACCATTCAGGTCAGCAAACGAAATAGATTTAGGTTCCACCAATTTGCTGTTTTCCAACTATCTCGATACTGCTATGTTGTTTTTCAGGGTTTGTTTGATTGTTTTTTGTTTGGTTGTTTTTTCCAGGGGAGAACACATCCTCTGATCCAGTCTGCATAAAGTACCCAGGCAGGAATCTCAACTATTTTCAGTAAAGGAAATGCTTGAGTTATTTCACGTAGTTCTGCTTGATGTGGTACCACTGAATGGTTGTTTGCTCATAGAAAGAAAGATGTGTATATAATAACTCTAAAATCTTAATGCAACAGCTATTTCTGGACAGTATTTCCAGCTATCTGGGCAACTGTTGAGATTCTGAGCCAACAAAAGTGCTACTTTCACTTACTTTATAGAAGAGAATAGAGTTCTACTTTTAGGAATTTCTTCTACCTGTTAAATGCAGAACAGGGAGCACATGGGAGCAAGCAAATGGACATGATATAAAAGAGGAATCTGGAAAAGTTCTAGCAAAATCCAACCTGTTGTCAGTGTTATTTCTTTGATGTACTGCATTTCTTGACAAAATTACTTTTTCTCTTCCCTAAAACATGTCCCTGTTCTGCCAACCTGACTGCTGCATCAGTCTTTTCACAAAGATCTTCACTCAGAAAGCACAGAATATTTCATCTATCAATGTTTTTGGTTTGTTTTGTTTTTTTCTCAAGTATTCTCACTTGATATATCTGGGTTTTGACATACCAAAAAAAAAAAATTATTCTGTCAAAAAATGACTGGAGAGAATGTAGAATTACCGGGAGAAAAGTTTAATACACTTGCATCAAAACAGGTATATTTTGTTAATCTATTCTGAAAAGAACACTGCTTATGCATAAGTCAGTATATTTTTTACAAATATGTCCTTTAAATATTGTAAGTAGTTGTTTATAAATGACTACTACCCAGCCATCTTCCTTGTAGAGAAGTGTTTGCAGTCTACATTTACTTTTTTATGACATCCACTTCCCAAGAGATCAATAGATAGAATTCATCTGCTGTGAAGGTCAAACCTGCCTACTGAGTTGGAACCACAGAAACTAAAACCCACACTTATTTTTTAGAACAGTTGTCCACATATTATACTTTGACTTTACCTGCAGATAGAAATGCCAAGACTGACTGATGTTGTTTGGGACGGGGACAGAAATTACTGAATCACAGAATACATCCAGTTGGAAGAGACCTCAAAGATCATCCAGTCCAATCATTCACCCAGCACTGAAGGGTCAACACTAAACCATGTCCCTAAGTGCCAGGCCTACACGTTGCTTGAACACTTCTAGGGATGGTGACCACACCACTGCCCTGGGCAGACAATTCCTATGTTTGATAACACTTCAGTGAAGATTTCCTAAAGTCCAGCCTAAACCTCCCATGTCCCACCTAACCCAAGCATATAATCCATGATGGAAAGTCTGACTGATGGCTCAGAATTACAGAACTTATTTATACAAAAACCAACTCTGTAGTAGGTGCAGGGATGGCTCTCTAGGGTAACATTCCAGTGCTTTAGCTGTCCAACAAACTTTTTTGCCTAAAGTTCCCCCACTCCTGTCATTCAGTGGTGATATGCTTACTATTAACAGGCTCTTTAAACAAGCTAAAGAGATGCACACATCACTGTCCAACCATTATGTATCTCCATGCTCAGGACCCACCCACTAACAAGTAAGGCTTCCCTAACTAGCATGGGGAAACATAATTAATTATCTCTGCTTTAACATGAAAAGTGATATTACATATTATTACTTTATGATAAGACCTCTCAAATTCTCCTGCCACAACAGTCTAAAGCACTGTCAGATTTACAGGAGAGGTGACCAATAATTAGTTTGTGGTGGTTTAAAATTGTCTTTTTAATTTCTCTTGGCAAAGTTCAAGCAGAGAAAGCTAAAGAATGTAAATAAGTTACTATTGGGTGTAGGAAAGCAAAATAGTGATTGTTCTAAACACTTCCATTGGAGAGATAGAAATGTTTAAGAACCACTACTCAAAACAAAGTTGGGGCAGTCATAGTCTGAGTTCAAAACTTGCTGGCCTTCTGTCTGGCTGCTGCTTCTTCTCTTCTGGCTGAAGATAACATGCTGACCTTGGTGAGCTAAGTCTAATAGCCTCTCTGCTTCTTAACTCTCTGCCTCTTAACTCTCTGCCTTCTGCCAAGGGGGTCTGGGGAGCAGGCCCCTTGGGAGGTCCCCTCTTTGGGAGAAGCAAAGGGAGCTTGGTTGTGATTTTTCTGTTGATTGTACATATTTGTAAATGTTGTGAATAGTGTATATTTGTACATATTCATTGCATTTCATCATAGATTGTAGATTTGCTTGTAAATACATCATTCATTTGCTTCCAGACTGAGCTAGCCTGGTTATTGTTGGTGTTGGGGGATTTCAGCTCTCACACGGTTACACGGTTTCAGAGGTGAAAAAATATTTCATGGAAGTTTTCTAAAACTATGAAGTGCCTTATATAATGCTTAGTGTATTTACTGCCAGCCTTCTTTAGTCTTTTCTAATGGGATGCAAAATAATCCCATTGTTCGCAGTGACAGAGTTGCAGCAAAATAAGCACCAGTTTCATTTGCATGTATTATGAGGAGTTAGGTATATTTTGCAAAAGTACCTCTTTGCATTGTCAGGAATCTCATTAAGTTATTTCATAGCAAACTTTTTCTTAGCTCCACATGAGACCTGTCTTGAACCAATAAAATCTATTCCTCTGCCTGTATGAAGACAGGTTCACTCTCAACACCGAATGTTTTCTTGTGTCCTTGCATCAGAAAAAATATGTCTGTTAACATTAAGAAGTGTTTTACCTTGACAGTAGAGGCTTATATTCCCACATGGGAGACCCATTTAATTCATATTCCCATTTGTGCTAATGATTTCACAACCACTGCTGCTGCTGCTGTGCTTAAGCAATTACCTTTCTTGCAGTCCACTGCACTGTTAGGCTTCTTTCCAGTAACTAATACAAACTGAGTCACGGGATGTACTTGGCCAGCAGATGGAAACAAGAAGAGGGAGGAAGGAGAGATGGTTTCCAAATCTTTGTTTATGAGAACATCCTTCCTGTCATCAATATACACATTCCATTAACGTATGGTTTCAATTCTGCCTTTGCAATGTGGTTCAAGCACTATAGTCAAAGCATATATGCTCCAGTCAAGTACCTTTCATTTTATATTTAATCAAGTAAGAAAGGATACCATAGCAGTTTCTGTGAAACCTCTAGCAGCTTACTAAGCTCCTGCTCCTAAGCCATCTCAATGATACCACCAAGATTTTCCATTACATAAAAGCAAATTCAACCTCTGATAAAATGTATAATATACCTGAAAAATAAGAGGTACTCCAATATGGTTATGGTGTGCTTTGTTACTTATCTGGTTGTTTAAAATTTACATGATTTAAATGAGTATTCTGTCCAAAAATTGTTTCAAAAGGGAAAGCAATCCTGAAAAAGTATTACTAATCATTAATAAATCAAAAGCTCTATATATGTTCTTTCATTTTCATAGCATATACACTGTATCCAGGTTCATGGTCTGAGAAGAGCCTTAAGAAAATGTTGTAACATGAAATGAAATTGCAAAGGAACTGAGAAATCTATTAAGAATATAGAATCATAGAATTATTAGGGTTGGAAGGGACCTTAAGGATCATCTAGTTCCAGCCCCCCTGACAAGGGCAGGGATACCTCACATTACATCAGGTTGCCCAGAGGCACATCCAGCCTGGCCTTAAAAACATCCAGGGATGGGGCTTCTACCACCTCCCCGGGAAACCTCTTCCAGTGTCTCACCACCTTCATGGTGAAGGGCTTCTTCCTAACATCCAATCTGAATATACCCACTTCTAGTTTTGCTCCATTCCCCCTAGTCCTATCACTACCTATCACATCCTAAAAAGTCCCTCCCCAGCTTTCTTGCAGGCCCCCTTCAGATACTGGAAGGCCACAACACTGCATCTAGAGTCACCGAGGGTCAGCTAGAGTATGCTCTAGGCTAGCAGAGCCCTTCAGCTGTGATACAAGTGCACAATTTACATGCAAACATCTATATGTATCCACCTAAATGTAGGCATCTCTATGTGCAAGATTAATTCCACATTAATGGTCTGAAGACCGAATATAATCCACCTGGAGATACATCAGATGGATGTCTTCTATTTGTCAGGAAACTGATGCCTATACAGTCCTAGTAATGTTTACACAGGCTATTCTGGCAAAGTTTACTGCTTATATTAATTCCCAAGAATTGAAGGCAATTTCTGCTTAAGCAGTCTTACATATTTCTGCAGAGCACTGCATCGTCACATGCGTGTTTGACTGCAAATACAAGCTGAATCAGAACGAGGGACTGCCCCTGCTAGATTCTTTTAACATACCTTGAGTTTATGACATTGGAACAACCTATGGCCAAGGAAATAATGTTGCTCTGATCTGCAGCTCTTACCTCTTTCCTAAAAATTAAATGTTCTTGATTAATGTAGAAAATTTTCCAAAGACAATCATCATAATAGGTACTATAACTAAATGAGTGATCCTGAACATTGCATTAAATCTGTAACTAAGTGTGAATCCATTAGGCTGCCAGAAATCAGCCGCTGACAACAAATAATATACATTCCTCTGCAGAAAAAGGCTTGGTGTGATCTTCATAGAAGATGTTCTCTCTTATAATAGAATCATAGAATGTTTTTGGTTTGAAAGGGACCTTTAAAGGTCATATAGTCCAAACCCCCTGCAGCAAATAGAGATATGAGTAATTAGTTTCTCTCTACAGCTACCTGAAAGGAGGTTGTAGTGAGGTGGAGGTCAGTCTCTTCTCCCACCTAAGTTGTGATAGGACAAGAGGAAATGGCTGCAAATTTGCACCAGGGGCAAAAAATTATTTACAGAAAGAGTAGTCAAGCTTTGGAACAGGTTGCCCAGGGAAGTAGTGGACTCACCATACCTGGAATTATTAAAAAAAATGTGTGCCACTTTGGGATATATTTTACTGGGCATGGTGGTGTTTGGTTTATTATTGGACTTGATTATCTTTTTAATTTTTTCTAACCTTACTGATTGTGTGATTCTAGATCAGGCTGCTTTGAGTCCCATCCAACATACCTTCAATGTTTCCGGGGATAGGGCATCTACCACGTCTCTGAGCACACAACCTACAAGAAGCACCTGAGGGAGCTGGGTTTGTTCAGTCTAGAGAAGAGTAGGCTGATGAGAGACCTTACTGCTCTCTACAAATACCTGAAGGGAAATTGAAGTGGGAAGGGGGCCAGCTTCTTCTCCTTGATGACAAGCAACACTGCTAGAGGAAATGGTTACAAGCTGCATCAGTGGAGGTTTAGGCTGGATATTAGGAAATATTACTTCCCTGAAAGGGTTATCAAACATTGGAATGGCCTGTCCAGGGCAGTGGTGGAGTCACAGTTCAGAGTCAACCCTTCAGTGCTGGGTTGGGGTTTGGATTGGATGATCTTTGAGGTCTCTTTCAGCCAGATATATTCTGTGATTCTATGTTCCCATCCACTAGAATGGTAAACCATTCTCATCATAAAAAGAATATCTCTTCTATCTAACTTAAATCTACTCTCTTTCAGCTTAGAGTTACTACTTCCTCTTGCAGCACTCTACCAGGCTGAATAGATTGTCCACCTGGTCTAACTGCACACAACTGTTCTCCCTGCTGCCACCTGTTACCATTGAAAGGCTCTGGTGCTGCCTGCAACCTGATACCTGGGCAGCTGCATGTTTTCATGGGGCCTTCACCCACAGAAGGTTATAAAATTAGTTAAACAGGAATTTCCCTTTGTGAATCCAGGCTGACTGTGCCTGATGATTGCATTGTTCTTTAAATGTCCTTTCAGTAGTACCTAGTATAACATTCTTCATAATTTTTTTCCAGGACCTGAAGATAGACTAGAAGTCTGTCATTCCCTGGGTCTACTCTCCCACTCTTTTTGTGAAATCAAATAAGACTGACCACCTTCAGTCATCAGGGACCTCCCCAGGTTCCCAAGATCTTCAGTAGATGATCAAGTGAGGTCCTACCATAACATCTTCTAGATCCTGCAGTACTCATGGATTAATCTTATCAGGCCCCATGGATTTGTGAACAGTCACTGATACAGCTGGTCTCTTACAAGTTCAGTATCCGCAAACGGAAAGTCACTGTTCCCACATTCAAGGTCCTCTGGCTTAGGAGACCAGGCAGCCTAAGGTCCACCAATATTACTAAAGACAAAGACAAAACCACACTGAAAGGCTCTGCTTTTTCTTCACCCCTACCATCTTTAACAACTATCTGCTAATGTTTTCTTTAGACATCGTATTACTATTAACTTAGTTTAAAAAGCTCTTCTTGTTATCTGAAACAACACTGGCCAGCTTCAACTGTGATTGGGCTTTGGCCTTTTGTGTCTTCTCCATGTGTATACAAACCACAGATCTGTAACCTTCCTGCAAAAACTGGCCTGGCTTACAGAGACCATACAATTTCTTTCTTTAGAACTCCACAAGGAAGTCCCTCTTCAGTCAAGTTATTTTTCAGCTCTACTTGCTTGACTTACAACACAAAGGAATTGTCTTCTCCTGTGCTTGTAAAGCATTTGTGGATGAGCACTTGTGAACTCCTAGGTACTCAAAAACAGATTCCCAGGGTAATCTGTTAAATAGCTCACTGAATATCTTAAAAGTTGCTCTCTTAAGTCCAGGGTAGAAAGTCTGCCATCATTTTTTTCACATTACACTAAGAAGTTTAAATTCAACCACTTCATGATCATTCTGGCCAAGACAAACATCTACCATTACATTCCCCACAAGTCGTTCTCTAAACAAGTAGCAAGGCTAGTAGGGTACCTTCCCTACTTGACTCACTGAGTACTTGTGAGAAGAAGTTTTCACCTACAAAATTCAAGAATTTTAATAAAGACATAAAAAGAGGGAAAAAATTATGTCCCCATTTACCAAGTTCAGTTGCTGAACAGAGCCAAGCATTCTGGAATATAGACAAAACAGTTTTAAATAAGCATGTAATCTGAAAGTTTCTTGTGGGCAACATAGCTGTCATTTCCTGGAGTGGAGCCTAACTTCACTCTAATAAAAGTGACTCCAATACTATGACAAAGAACTGGAGGCTGGAAATTTAAAAAAAAAAAAAAAAACAAAAAAAAAAATTTTGACCACATTTCAATCTTGCAGTGCAGGAAGCGATGGGGAGACACAAAATTACCTGAAATGTTGCCAAATCTTGCAGAGGATCTGTCGGTTCCTAAGGAACAGGGTGTGCCTCAAAACCATTGCATGGTTATTGTAGTAGTCAAACAGTTGGACTTGAGGAGTGGGGGGTGCTATTTCCACAGTTCACCTTCTTGGGATTATACCAGTTGACTCCTAAACAAAATGTTCCAGCAACATGCGTCACAACTAAGAATTTGTAATTGATAAAGTATATGACTATGTATAATTTTCTATTAATACTTGTTCTTTCTACAGACCCTGAAAACATGCATGTACTTGACTGAAGGAATTCAGATATTGTGATGAAGGAATTGTGACTCAGATACCAAAAACAACACAAAAGACCTGAACTCCCAAGTTGTTTCTATTGCTTTGAGTATTGATTAGGTTCCTAGTGGCAGCAGCAATTACAATGCCTCAAAACAGAACTTAGCTTACACTCACACGTAAAAGAAAAAATTGCATTCTACAAACTCGTAACGCTTTGACTGGAACAAATCTTGCTCCTGACACTGTGAAATCTCCCTGACAGTAGTGGAAGTGATGTGAGTTCGTTTCATGAAAGCAGGGGGTTATGGGCACCAGGATTCTGATATAAGCCACAGAAATTAGGACTCTGTGGACCACAGTTTGTGGAGCACTGGACAGTGAGTCAGAGAGTTCTGTATAATACCCATCATTAAAATCAAGCCAGGAAAATAGCTGCTGGAACTTGTACAGCTTCAGGGTTTCTTTTCACACAACTTATTAGTTGGAAAGAAATAATTTAAGAAAATAGGTTACAACTAGCCTCTGAGGGATTTTGTAGATTTGTAAATGATTGCTGTTTCATACCCATAACTAAAGTCCTTATTGCTTGTAGACCAGCAGGCTAGCCGAGCAAATTATACAGTAGGCAAGACAAATTAGAGTGGACGTGACCTTTATTCCAGTTTTTGCACTACAAGAGAACTGTGGAATTAAAGGCTAAACCTGAAAAAATGCTAATTTTTCCTATTGCTTCAGAATTATAAGGCACAAAAATTTAAAAGATATGAACACTGGGAGGTGCTGGTAGAAGGAAGAAGGCAAAAAATGCTACTAGAGAGAAATGTAACCATTCATAAGCACCTGGACAACAGAATGATGCCCAAGTAGTCAAATGTGGTATGTCACTGTAGTACTCAGAAGAGCTGGCCCAAAATATCCATAGTTGGATGTTGTATGAATAGGAATTTTCCTAGTGAAGATAACACAACTTTATCCAGAAAAGAGAAAGAAAAACAAACACACACCAATAAATAAACAAACAAATAAAAAACAAAACAACAACAAAAAACCCACAGTGAAAGTAAGTTAGGTGTTCAAGGGAAGAATCAAACAAAAAAGTGACAACTATAAAATATCCTTTTACTAGCAATGATTGAGGAACATCTCATTACTAGTGTTAAGTAATGAACTGAACAGGAACACTGGCAGTTTCCTCTTAAAACTTCATTCATTCGCATTAAAAAATCAGATATTGCCCATAGCCAGCCAAGTCACTGATCAACAATCACTGACTTTTATAGAAAGCTTTGTTAGCAGTAACATATTCTCTGCCATGTGATGATGATTCTTCCTCTTCTCACCTTTTTCTGCCCTTCCTCAGGCAATATACCATTGTACAAAGGATCTTGCAGACAAAACCAGAGGTGTGTTCTGGGCACATGTCATACACTAGGCAATCCTCCATTACCTAAGAACATCAAAATTAGCAGCTGAGACAAGTGGCTTGGTCAGGAAGGTACTGTAATAAGAATCCGAAATTCTGAATGGAATTCACAAATCAGTATGGGAATTTTAAGCAGATTGTTTAATAGTGTATTCAGGTTTCTATCCTAAATAAGTGTTTATTTTGTCAAGAAGCAAACAGAAAGTTATGGTTTGGAGCTTTTGTTGTACCTATGTAAGACAGTGTCATGGAAGAGGCATTAATGATGCAGCTAAACCTGTTTGGCCACTGCCCTTTCTCCTCCCTCCCTATTGCGGGGTCCTGGTTTGAGGTCAAGGATCCAATAGGCAGGCACCACTGAGGCTGCCTGGGGGGGTGGAAGCTGGAGCCCGTGCCTCACGTTTCGCATAGACAACTGCAGGTGTCAGAGGCTATTCCAGAAGGCGTGTGCAGTCTGCCCACCATACAGCACTTGGAACTGATTGGCTGTATTTGAATGGGTAATCTGCCACTGGGCTGTTCAGTTTCCAAAAGGGGAATTCACAGGGGATGATTCCAGAGCCCACACCCTGTTCATTAGTGAGACTCGAGGCGGCGATAAGCACTTTGTGCCTATCTTCAGAGCAATTCTCTGCCTTTGTCCTAGTAGCAGTGTGTTGGGTCCCAGGTCACCCCACAGCAACGTGCTCTCTTTCTCTCCCTCACTTCTTCCAATTTTGAGATTTGTCTTTGTATTATCCCTGCCCTTCGGATCACAAATTGCAGCTCCATGTATCTCTTCATTCGGCAAAGGTTTTGGTGACTCGAAGCTCAGTGGTTTGTGAGTAACTCAAGATCACTTACTTGGTTATTTCTAAAGTTCACAGACTGTTCCTCTGTGGCTTAACTCCACAGCAAGGCCGAAGGCATCTATCCTGCCTCCCGAGGTGGTTTAGCTGTTTGTTTTCATGTTATAAGAGTTTCCAGTTTGTCCCTCTCGTTCCAAGTTTCTGATTTTTCTGGACTGTTATTCCATTGTTCATTAGCATCCTATTGTGTGTAATCAACTTATCATCGACCGGGCAAATGAACCTGTGTGATGGTTCGAAACTGTCTTTTTAATGTTTCTTTGCAAAGTTCAAGCAGAGAAAGCTAAAGAGTGTAAATAAGTCACTACTGGGTTTAAGAAAGCAAAATAATGATTGTTCTAAACACTTCCATTGGATAGATAGAAATGTTTAAGAACCACTACTCACAACAAAGTAGGGGCAGTCTGCAGTCTAAATGGGGAGTTCGCTTACTTGCTGAGCTGTCTGGCTGTTGCTGCTTCTTCTCTTCTGACTGAATAGCACACTGACCTTGGCAAGCTAAATTAACAACCTCCTTGTTTTTAGCTAACTCTTCTTTCTGCCAGGGAGGTCTGGGGGGGAGGCCCCTTGGGAGATCCCCTTTTGGGGAAAGTAAAGGGAGATTGGTTGTGTTTTTCTGTTGATTGTATATATTTGTAAATGTTGTGAATTTTGCATATTTGTACATATTCATTGCATTTCATCATAGATTGTAGATTTTTGCTTGTAAATACAGCTTTCATTCACTTCCAGACTGAGCTAGCCTGGTTATTGTTGGTGTGGGGGGGATTTCAGCTCACACTGACACAACCTGGATCGAATTAGCTTGGAAAAATTACTTTGATATCTAATAAATCATATTCATATTTTATCAGATTTCCAGCTTATACATTTGATCATAAACTATATCAGACAGATGCATTTTTGCTTAGCTTTTCCAAAAAATATCAGTTAACTGGTCTATATTTATAAGAGCAACCTCCAAATAACATAATTGTGTTTGGACAGTAAATACTGTATACATCAGGCTTTGAGGACCTTCCACTCAATTTCCATGGGAAATTTAGTGACATTCAGATAAATCTCCTAACAAAGCAAAAAACACTATTCAAAGGTACACAGATGAACTACTCAGATGCAATAACATTCTCATAATTTTTGCCTTTTCAGATGCAGCCAAGATGGTAATGTGCATGATTATGATTGCGTTATGTGTTATCGTATCATGATTATGGTTACTCACATCACAAATGAAAGAGCTCTGTAAAGCATACATTAATTTTCATTTCCTGGGAAAATAATCAAAGGGAGTCACTGTATCTGAAACCAGCAGCTGAAACAAAATCAGATGAAATCAATAAGGGTTAAGAAAAGGAAAATTCTCAATATACATAATATGTAGAGAACTAAATCTCTAGGCTTTCACCAGGGGTTAGATTCATCTCACCTCTGTTTAATTATCTACTCCTTAACTCCTGAAGTCACAGGGAATCAACATTTAGGCTCCTTCTCTAGGTCATGAAGAGTAATAAATTGTCCCTAACGATGTGCATTAACAGAGACGTGAGCCTGAACTGCATTCAGTTACTTGGGTGCAATCATATACTCCAGAGAGGGTGTCAAAAATCACCTTCCCTGGAAAAAGTTGTGGCATTTGACTCCCTTGAGGTGGCTACCTGTTAGTTACCCAAATTGGACAAATCAATCTGCCCCTCAATTGCTTAATTCCCACTAATAAAATTAAATAAGACAATTAGATATTTATATAGTTTATGCTCAATTTTATCTAAACTAGGGGTCTTAAAACCTAGGTTACATGCTACTTGCTTACTCCATATAGTTGCCAGAACGTCCCTATGGTGTAGTCTTCCGCAATCTTAAATCTAATCACTAATGCTCTGAAGGAAATCTAGAATCCTCTGAGTAAAGGTGATTAACCTCATTTACTTAATTTTGGACTTTTTTTTTTTTCTCCTTTAACAGATGGTGACCTTCTCCAACTGCCAGGAATCCTCAAGTATGTGTTGACCTGTAACTAGTCATTTCTTCCAATGAAAGTGTGCAATAGTTTGACATTCCACTTTACACTGGCTGACCTACAAAGTCTTTCCCAATGTCTCTACTCACAGCAAACTGGACTTTTCACCATATGACAGTGACCTCAGTAGCCAAGAGCATAGTCTGCTAGACAAACAATATGTTTTCAGGATAAACATAATGGTGGATCAAAGTGTGATGAGTGTTTCTAAAAAGGAGAATGTATTAGTTGTGCAATCATCCTGAGCTGCTTGCGTCACCGATTTTCCCTTGCATATTATTATTATCTGTATTTTATATATTAATTTTAAACCACTGTATATTTACTATAGCAAAGCTTAAATGCCTCAAAGATGGATTTAAGTGTATGATGTCTCCTGTTCCTCTGTAAATATATTGCCTTCCGTGCTGCAGTACTGGTCTCAGAATAACTCCTCAGTTCCCTGCAATTACAGCTCCTAAACTAGTTCAAGCTCCAGGAATTCAGCCTCCAGAAAGCTCAAACTAAACAGACTTTAGCCCAATGGAAATCAGGCACTTTCCAAAAACATAGTAAAGGATAGCCACCAGATGGTTGACCAAAAACAAAACAAACACAGTATGTGCCAAAAACGAAAAAATAGGGAAGGGGGGAAGAAAAAATAAAAAGAAGATAATAAGATTGGCTTCAAAGGAAAATGACAAAACGAGCAGTAGGTAGTGTGTCTGCAATAGAAATTACAGTTTCACACATTGAATTCAGTTAAAACTTTGCTGCCATGCTTCTTAAGACACCCCTCAACCCACCCCTCAGAATCAGCTCTTATAAGCACTTTGCTGCATACCCTCGTCTGAACTGGTCATCCACTTCATCTGCTTAAGATAATTCAGTCCTATAATACAGAGTTAATGATCAAAGTTTCATGTAATGTCATGATGACTGAATAAAATAAATTTTCATTAGCTTTGCAGACTCTGAGGATCATAGAATTACAGATTCATAGAATACATTGGGTTGGAAGGGACCCTTGAAGGTCATCTTGTCCCACTCCCCTACAAAGAGTGGGACCTCTTTACCTAGATCAGGTTGCTTTGGGCCCCATCATGTTTGACCTTGAACTTCTCCAGAGATGGGGCTTCCACCATCTCTCTGAGCAACCTGTTCTAGTATTTCAGGGACCTGGGGGCACTGGTTGATAGTAGGCTGAACATGAGCCAGTAATGTGCTCAGGTGGCCAGGAGAGCCAATGGCATCCTGGCCTGTGTCAGGAATAGTGTAGCCAGCAGGACAAGGGAGGTTATTCTTCCCCTGTACTCAGTACTGGTCAGGCCACACCTTGAGTACTGTGTCCAGTTCTGGGCTCCTCAGTTCAAGAGAGATGATGAGGTACTGGAACATATCCAGAGAAGGGCAACGAAGCTGGTGAGAGGTCTGGAGCACAAGCCCTATGAGGAGAGGCTGAGGGAGCTGGGGTTGTTTAGCCTGGAGAAGAGGAGGCTCAGGGGTGGGGTGACCTCATTGCTCTCTACAACTACCTAAAGGGAGGTCGTAGCCAAGTGGGGGTTGGTCTCTTCTCTCAGACAAGCAGCAGCAGAACAAGAGGACACAGTCTCAAGTTGTGCCAGGGGAGGTAGGTATAGGCTGGATATTAGGAGGAAGTTCTTCACAGAGAGTGATTTGCCATTGGAATGGGCTACCCATGGAGGTAGTGGAGTCACCATGCCTGGAGATCATAGAATCATAGAATCAAGAAGGCTGGAAGAGACCTCAAAGGTCATCGAGTCCAACCTGTCACCCTAAACCTCATGACTATCTAAACCATGGAGATGTTCAAGAAAAGACTGGATGAGGTACTTAGTGCCATGGTCTAGTTGATTGCTTGGGGCTGGGTGATCATTTGGACTGGATGATCTTGGAGGTCTCTTCCAACCTGGCTGATTCTAGGACTCTATGACTCTATGATTACCCTCCTTATGAAGAACTTCCTCGTTATGTCTTCTCTAAATGTACCCTGTTCTAGTTTAACACCATCGCCCCTTGTCCTATCACTACATGCCCTCCCAAACAGCCTTCTTGTATGTCCCCAACAGATACTGAAGTGAAAGTATAAGGTCACCCCCCAAGCCTTCTCCTCTCCAGGCTAAACAACCCAAACTCACACAGCCTGTCTTCGAAAGAGAGATGCTCCAGCTTTCTGATCATCTTTGTGGCTCTCCTTTGGATCCTTTCTATCAGATTCATGCCCTTCTTGTGTTGAGGACTCCAGTACTGGACACAGTACTTCATGTGAGCTCTCACCAGAGCTGAGTGGCAGAATCACTTTTCTCAGTCTGCAGGCAGGATATGGTGTGTCTTCTGAGCTGCAAGTGTGCACTACTGGCTTATGTCCAGCTTCTCATCCACCAGTACCCCAAATCCTTTTCTGCAGAGCTACTCTCAGTCCCATCATCCCTCAGCCTGTATTGATAATAAGGATTGCCCTGATGCAGGTGCAGAACCTTGCACTTGGCATTAATGAACCTTGTGAGGTTTTCTTAAGCCCAGTCCTCTGGCCTATCAAGTACCTCTGGATGGCATCCCATTCCTCCATCTTGTCAATCACATCAATCAGCTTGGTATCATCAGCAAATTTGCTGAGGGTGCACTCAGTCTTGCAGTCAATATCAGTGGAAGACACAGATGCAGACACAGCTCCTGCTTGTCTTCCATATTGTACTGAGGAGCTGGCTTCTCTTTCAGAATAGGCCATGAAGCCCAGGGGAATCAGAGCATATGGGAGGTCAGAGGAGCAGCAAGAGTGAAAGATTGAAATTCTCTTGGTGCTACTTTCTCAGAGTTCACTGAAACCAGCCCTCCCTAAGTTGCTGTGAGACTGTCATTGAAAACACATATTCAGCATCCTCAGGGCAGCAAAACACACCACTCTCTGTATGGGCAGCCTTGGTCTCAGCCAGCTTCTCTGTGAGGCTTCTCCTGGTCTAGAGTCTCCAAACAATATAAAGATGGACAAAACCTTAGCCAAAGACAAAGAGACCAGACAGTCAACTATATCAACAGGAATGTGGTGAAACACAAAGTGAAAATGCTTCCAGGCAGGTGGAACAGGCCAGAAAGTTGAGAATCAGGAAATACTCTGATGCGCTGACAGTAGAGGCTCCATGCGCCCTGAAAGAAGAGAGATGTCAGAGCCATTTGGTGGCCTGGCCAGGCAACACCTATGGCTGCCCTGAGAAAACAGGGAAGACCATGTTGTGGAGAGGCAGAGGAGGATCCAAGACCTGGCAAAAAGCCAATTCTTAACAAAGAAGTGTATTGTCCAGTGTAATAGGAGAGGCTTGGGGACAATTGCTGCCACCTGAGAACCCACTTCAAATGTCTGAAGAGGGAACAAGACAGAGCCAAGTCCTTCTCTCTTCTTCCCACAACACATCCACAGCATCTGTGGGGAAGTGTTACCCCACCTCCACCAGCACAATTGTGCTTAGGAGTAGTTTGCTTTTCTGCATTTTTTAAATTGTATGATTTTATTTTAACAAACAGTTTGGGGGTTTAAAAGACTATTGGTGTTTGCTTGCTTTCAGGGCATGTGACACAAACTACCTCAGAGATTTGCTTGACTACGATTTCTTGGGGGAAGACAGAAGGAATTCTCTGAGCACAAGGAAATATCACTACTACAATGAAAGAGATTGCTGAGAATATTACCCTTTTATTCATTCTAAAATAACCTGTCTGCATGATTCAGAAAAGGCATCAGAAAAAAAAAACATGGGCTAAGCTCACACTCAGTGCAACTACAGGTAAACTTACTGGATTCTGTGACATGTCTGCAAAGGTAAATTACATCTGATCCTAATTTAAATATTCAAGCAGACAAACAGAGCATCAAAGGAGTTGGAAAAATTCATTATCCAACATAAAATAACTGACTTCACCATACTTAAATACTCCAAAGTGGAACTGCAGATACCTATGCTAGTTTGAAGAATAAATTCTTCAAGTGAACAGAAGATAAAGACAAGTCCACAGACGGCACGAGCCTTTGTGTATTTCACAGAGGTTCTTCCTTCTTCTATTTAGACTAAAGAATTTTAGTAGACCTAGATTATTTTTTAAAAGGAAAGACAAATTAATAGAGTATTCCTTCTGCCATTATAAATTTTTGTAATTTTTCATTTTAGAAGCTGTACATTCAATGTATATTGGCTACCACCTTAAACAAAGGAGACTGTAAATTTTCAAGACAAGTCTACCCTAAAACATTTCTATGTCTAACAGGCCTATTCATTTAAATCAGTTGGTTTAAAATCTCAGAACTGAAAGGTGCCAAAATACAGAATTTCCACAGCTGTAAACAGCTGAAATGGGGAGAGTAAGAACACACGAAACTTCCAGTAGAGTGTGTTTTACATTAATGTACACAAAACAAAGGTATTGCGAACAATTTAAGTAAGTGGATGAAACATCAGGAATGAAGCAATATAATCCAGTAAAGTAAAGCATGCATACCCTGAGGCAGCAGTCTTTTTACTTTCCTTGTCATACCATGGCGTTTTGTTGTGTGTTTATGGAACTTGAGGTAGGGAACCCTTGAAACAAGGAGCTGAGCAAAATTTTGGGTCTTTGCAGATATTACATTTGCTAAAGAGCAGATCTCTGTTTAGGGTCACAAACCATATGCAAAAGTGCCTTGAAAAAATTCTACTTTCTTTCACATAGTTTTTGCTTTCCACTCTGTTCTAACCACCAAAAATATTCCCCTGCCCTCTCCTGTATGCAAATATAATGCAGACTGTAGACAATATATACTTCAAGCATTGCTTGTTTAATTTTGCTGCCACACTCAAACTTCTATTTTCACTTGGAACCACATTCTTCTTTATTCTCTTTTTCCCTAGCTCTGCACCAAACAAATTAGAAACTGAGGCTTGTAGCATTATCAAGGCTAGGAAATACCCATAGATTCAGTCTTTTTTCCAAACAGGTAGTATGGTGAGAATCCAAATAGCTAAAAGATTTTTTTTTTTTTAGAGCATTGCAAGATCATATTTTATTAAACAGAAAAAACAATGCCTCTGTAAACAACCTGCCACCCACTGACCAAGCTTTGCAGAGCTCAGACTTTTGCTACAAAGTGCTGTTTTTGTAAGAAATACTTTTAATTAGTCTTTACTTCCTATCTTTGTTTTTTTGGATTAAACATGTATGTATTGTTTCTTTTCACAAATCACCTCTGTATTTAATTTCAGATTCAGATGTTGTCTATTACTGTAACTACCAGTAGTAAAATAAGCAGCTGAAGTTATGTCTTTTTGAGGGATTTTAAAGTCACTGTGCATTATACCATCCTTAGGGGTAGAAGGCTGGCACTTTCCAAAATGTTGTTTGGGTTTAGCACCTCTGCATTAAAAACTTGCACTTCAGGTGCTCTGCCTTAGTGCAAAATAGTCTCCCATTTAATTAGAAAAGTAAAGAATAGTATGTTCCATTAGTTTTCCTTATAATTTTTCCAGTTTTTCTGAGACTGTGTAACACGCAAATAGTTGTAAAAAGAACAAGACCTTGGATATAATTCTGCATACTTCAGTTTCATCAAATTGAATGTGAAATGTACTTCATTAGTAGGTCATTGTGAGGAGGAATAAAACATATAAATTTTTGCCTGTTTAAGCAGTCATTTTTTCAAAGGGAGCAGGCTTATTTCTCTTATGATTTACCTTTCCCCAATCATACATCCATGGTATTTTCATCCCTGTCATATTACTGTATCCTCCTGCCTTACAGGCTGGTAAGTGACTGCAAGCCTGGAAACAAATTTTTGCACATTATTAGAGGGGCAGGACAGAACCTCACAAGAATTTTCTTGCAGAATTGCTTTGAGCCGAGATGCCCAGCGCTGGGCTCATCAGAAGGCAACCCATGATGTGATGGTGCAAGTTTTCTGGTTAGTATACAGCACTTTCCATGTTGTCATGGTGTTTTTAACACTTCTGTGTGATTCTGCTGAAAGACTGCTATCTTTGATCTCTCACAGCTTTGCAGTTCAATGGTGCCTATATTTAGACACAGTGGAAGTCAGCCATTGGCATTTTGCTCCTTTTTTTGAAGTCAACTTCTCATGTCTTGTTTACTCTCCTTCATGTCCATGAGCTTTAGTGAAGTTTTCTTCTCCACTGAGAGGAACATGTTGTTCACGTGCACTCTGTCTCCTGTTCATGTTTGTGTTGCCTGGAAAAGACCAATTTTCCCTAACTGCATCATGCCACGCACTATAAATCACATTTGTGTCCCATTTAAAATATAAACCACAACAGACACAGAAGAACAAAAGGAACCACACGCCCAGCTTTTGTGACAAAACTCCCACACATTGATAATTAGAAGCACATAAAACCATACACAAGCTAGGAGAGCTTGAGCAGTTGTCATGCTTCATGCTGTCTGTCTCAGCCTCCTCCACTTTCATTTATGCCACAAAATTGCCTGGAACAGTAAAAAGGGCAGGAGAAGATTAACATAAACAATCTGTGAAGCAATGGAGATTAAAATAATAGTGAAGATTGCCTGACAAGTGTGCTTTCATGAGACTGTGGGAAATAGAAACATAGAATAGTCAGGGTTGGAAGGGACCACAAGGATCATCTAGTTCCAACCCCCCTGCCATGGGCAGGGACACCTCACACTACATCAGGCTGGCCAGAGCCTCATCCAGCCTGGCCTTAAACATCTCCAGGGATGGGGCCTCAACCACCTCCCTGGACAACCCATTCCAGGCTCTCACCACTCTCAAGGTGAAGAACTTCTTCATCACTTCCAGTCTGAATCTCCCCACTTCCAGCTTTATTCCATTCCCCCTAGTCCTATCACTACCTGATAGCCTAAAAAGTCCCTCCCCAGCTTTCTTGTAGGCCCCCTTCAGATACTGGAAAGACACAATAAGGTCACCTCGGAGCCTTCTCTTCTCCTGACTGAACTGCCCCAACTCTTTCAGTCTGTCCTCACAGGAGAGGTGCTCCAGCCCTCTGATTGTCCTCATGGCTGAGTAAAGGGGGAGAATCACCTCCCTTGACCTGCTGGCCACACTTCTCTTGATGCAGCCCAGGATCTGGTTGGCTTTCTGGGCTTCAAGTGCACATTGACTGCTCCTGTTGAGCTTCTCATCCATCAGCACCCCCAAGTCCCTCTCCTCAGGTCTGCTTTCCAGCCAGTCACTGCCCAGACTGTATTCGCTTTAATTAATTATCTGCATTGTCCAGGAGATATCTGAAGTATTTAAACCCTAATAGGAGACGAATGCATTTTAAAAAGCCATCTCTAAGACAAACAGTTATTGAAAATATTTCAGGTATGTTAGTATATATTATTAACTTAGTATATAGGCAATGTGGATAGGATATTCTGGATGCATGTTTGTTTTATATTTTGAAATCAGACTAAGTTGCTATACAGACTTAAACTAGAATACTACAGACTTGCAAGTAAAAGTATTCCTGCTAGGCTGAACAGGACTATTCAAAAGACTGGACTGTCCAGTTTGCTTTATAAATTATTAAACGTAATGAATAGTCCTCATTACATTTAATAATATTGCTGCTGTTGCAAGGCTCCACACATTCGAGCTTAAACTATGCAAGTCGTGGTGAATCCCCATGCCTCATATTGCCTCATATGCTCCATTGCCCTGTTAGCAGTTTAAACACCTAGGAAGGAACTGAACATATTAACAAAATGTGGAAAGAGAAATAATAGTTTCAAAGGCTAAAGGGCTTTACTCAAGGATGTTTAAAGATCAAAGGCAAAGCTCAGATGGAAAATGAAGCCTTTTCATTTCCCACACAACATCACATACTGACAGAGAGGGCTGGAGTACCTCCTATAAAGACAGGCTGAGAGAGTTGGGGTTGTTCGTACTGGAGAAGACTGGGGGCACCTTATTTTGGTCATTAGTACTTAAAGGAGGCCTATGGGAAAGATGAAGACAGTCTTTTCAGAAGGATATGTTGTGACAGAACAAGGAATAATAAACTAAATAACTAAATAAACTAAAAGAAGGTAGATGGAGACTAGATATAAGGAAGAAATTTTTTACAGTGAGGGTGGTGAAATACCGGAATTTGTTGCCCAGGGTGTGGTGGAGGGCCCATCCCTGGAAATGTTCCAGGTCAGACTGGATGGGGCTCTGAGCACCCTAATCTACTTACAGATCCTCCTGCTAACTGCAGGGAGGTTGGACTAGATGACCTTTAAGGGTGCCTTCCAAACCAGGGCATTCTATGGCTCTTATAAAACCCTGTCAGATCCTGCCACCAAGCCATCAAGAAATTCAAACTGCTCTTTGTTTATAAATTAAAGAAACATCTGAAAACACAAGAAAAAAATAGAAAGCTTTTCAAGATGGATTTCTAGAGAGTCTTTAAATAACTTTTATGAAACAAAGGAAGAAGAAACAAGATTGCTATGAACAGGGGGATTATTTTCTAGGGTACTTTGGTTAATCCCCATCCTCCATTACAAGAAGAAAAAAAAAAAGGTGGCATATTTCAATCTATGCATTTATTGTATTATCTGAATTAATGATGCACTGATATTTGATTTAAAAAGTTAAAATTACAATAGATGTGTATATCTTTGCCTTGCTGAAAAGAGTAATAGATTTTGTATGATCTGAATTTATGTTTTTCTCTCTAGCTGTCTAAAAATCAATGATTTATACATTAGCTGGAGTACAACTGAAGTCATCATGAGTTGTGCCACTTATTTCAATGAGACATTTTTATGTATATATCCAGATATTACCTTCTATTCACAGTATCACAGTATCACAGTATATCAGAGGTTGGAAGGGACCTCAAGAGATCATCAGGTCCAACCCCTCTGCCAGAGCAGGATCACTTAGGGTAGTCTGCACAGAAATGCATCCAGGTGGGTTTTGAAAGGCTCCAGAGAAGGAGACTCCCCAGTCCCCCTGGGCAGCCTGTTCCAGTGCTCCATCACCCTTCTGTCATTCCTTCTGTCTTTACTTCCAAATCTTAACCAGTTTGAAAAATATAAATAGGTTAAATAGAGTATTGTTCAACAATTTAACTGGTTTTAATGTATAAATAAGATATTTGTTCTATCCTAATTTTTCATGTTATTTACAACAAGACAGTCTATGTTTTAAATTTTCAAATTATGTGTTATCTGATACAGTTTGTCTAGAAATTGATCAGAAAATTATACTCTGTTAAAATAATTTTATACCTTTCTAATTAAACTTATGCAAAAGTAAGAAAATTTATTTCCTAGTATTTTTTCAAACATTCTTTAGGGAATAGAAGAAATAATTGTTCTGTTTTCCAAGTGAAAAAGAGGATGAGAGCTGTCAATGTGCACTTGAAGCCCAGAAAGCCAACCAGATCCTGGGCTGCATCAAGAGAAGTGTGGCCAGCAGGTCAAGGGAGGTGATTCTCCCCCTCTACTCAGCTCTGGTGAGACCCCACCTGGAGTACTGTGTCCAGTTCTGGAGCCCCTGTTACAAGAGGGATATGGACGTGCTGGAACGTGTCCAGAGAAGGGCCACCAGGATGATCTGGAGAAGAGAAGGCTCCGAGGTGACCTTATTGTGTCTTTCCAGTATCTGAAGGGGGCCTACAAGAAAGCTGGGGAGGGACTTTTTAGGCTATCAGGTAGTGACAGGACTAGGGGGAATGGAATAAAGCTGGAAATGGGGAGATTCAGACTGGACGTGAGGAAGAAGTTCTTCCCCATGAGAGTGGTGAGAGCCTGGAATGGGTTGTCCAGGCAGGTGGTTGGGTCCCCATCCCTGGAGGTGTTTAAGGCCAGGCTGGACGAGGCTCTGGCCAGCCTGATGTAGTGTGAGGTGTCCCTGCCCATGGCAGGGGGGTTGGAACTAGATGGTCCTTGTGGTCCCTTCCAACCCTGACTGATTCTATGATTCTACGATTTTAAGCTTTCCATAGTGGTCTTTGGAATTGCAACAACTGAGCATAGTGCTAAATAATATTTGCAAACAATTTTCTTTTTTTTTTACATAGTTCAGATATACCTATGTTCTACATATGTACCTTATATATATACATATATAATACAATATATCATATTATATCATACCTTTCTGGTACACACACTAATTTTTGCTTAGCTTTTAACACTGTGTTTTCACTCTTTTGTTGACTGCTCTCATTCATTTCTCCCTTTCTATGAACAGTGGGGTTTTGTGTGTGTAACTCTAAACTTGTTAACACAGATCTCTTATTCTACTTCCAGTTTAATGTTGCAATATAAAAGTATTATGACTATACTGAATTAGTCCTGTAAATAAATATTCTATGTTGTATCTGCCTTTACCTTTGACAGTTCACTATTTCTCATACGTTGCAAGATGACATCCAGGAAAGAATCTTGACTGACAAGTCTAAGCTCCTTCATATAAGCCATTTCCAAAAAGTACAGTAGCACTTCCATATTTTTATTTACTTTCTATTCATTTCCCTGTAGTTAAGCAGATGCTGGTGAAGGCAACTCACTTCAAAATCACTGCAAATGACCCAAGTTTTCTCAGATCCTCAAAAAAATAATTTCACTTACAATTGGGGAAAAAAAAAAAAAGATAATCCTGAAATCAGTAAAACTCTTGTGCATTTTCAGATGAGGCAACCAGAACTGCTTTTTCTGTTGGGCTTAAACAGATGTCGTACTTGAGGTCTCCAAATATGGACAAAAAGAAACTTAAAGTAGTCTTTCACTCCTTCTTCAGTCTCTCAGTAATTCCTATTCATGAACTCGATGTGAATTAATTTTTTCATGGAATTTCTTCCTAAATAGCAAACTGAACAGGCTCTTTCATATGTTTTTCTTAACACAAAATGATACTACAAGGCCCAGTCCAAGAGATGGATATTTATTACATGCTCAGTAACTTATTTATGCAAAGATAAGTGAAGGAACATCCTCATTACCTATGCAACAGAAAATTCTATCCACGAAAATTGTTCACCAAAGACATGACACTATAAAATTGCTACATTCAACCTAGAATCTTATCTGAAAATAATGCTATTTTATTGTTTGAGGGTTTTATAACCTTCTGTTAAATTTAATAGGAAGCTGAGCTGGAATATTTGGAATTGTGTTTTTTATAATTATTTTGGGGACAGAAGGGAGAGGAAGACTTTGCACATTTCATTTAAAAATTATGGGAAAGGGGGGAATTTGACAGCCTAAGGAAACGGAGGTTATATACATCTGAAAAACAGAACCACTCATATAGCTTGGCTTAGATCCAGGAAGAAAACACTAGTAAGACATCTTGAAGCCTTTAAAACTGTACTTTTCAGCTATGAGGAATTCTTATATTATCCGTGCTAAAAAAATAAAATAACTACAATAAAATTATAAAATGAAATGAAATGAAATAAAATAAATAAAAGAAGATATAAAATAAGTGGAACATAGGTCTTTTTTCCTCCATAAATTTTCAGATCACAGCTAAAATGTATAATGCATACTGTAGGTGTTATTTTTGGATCATATTGCCTGGTTCTGTGTCCTAGGTATTTTATGATTGGTTTCAAAGAGAGTTCTGCTGCATGGATAGGATGCATTTTTCTCAAGGTTTTTTAGTCATGTTAATAACAGTTGAACTTTATCAGACATTTTAAAGGGTTGTTTTATTGGTGTTTTTTAATTTGTAACACTCCACTGAGGAAGGTTTTTGTTCTCCCTGTTTTGTGTGCTTGCTTTTTTTAAGCTGAGAAGCCATGTTGGCTAGGAATTAATTAGCAAAAACTTCCCAGCTCAAAAGTAATTGATGTATGGAAAATAAGTAAAAAATGCTGATCCAGCAGAGAACCCATACATCAGAACTGTTTCAATTTAAGCTTTTCTCACCCTTCACAAGCACAAAGACCACATGAGGCGGTGGAAAGCCTCTGCGCATGTTTCATAACCCTGCCAAATTATTCAGCTGAAAACTTGGTAATTACATGTAACTATTTTGGGCCACTAAAGCAGGGGCCTCATGCAAACAGTCAGACTTTCATTGGTCCTTAGCCTAGACAATTACCAATGACCAATTCGAAGTGGGCAGTGGGGTTGGGCTGAGCAGATGGAAGAGGAAAAAAGAAAATTTTGGGGGTTGGACCTGAGGATTTCTTGAGGTCCCTTCCAACCTCTAATATACTGTGATACTGAGACACATTCTCTTCACCAGAATCTTCCTTCTTTGTACTTTCTATTCTACTCATATGCGTGATAAAGCAGCTTTCTTGAATTCTCTCTAATTAAATGTGTTGTAACCACAACACAGAAATCAGCATGACTACCTGGCATAGTTGCTTCTGTCTCAGCCCAAAAATACCCCTTGGAGCTGCCTTCTGCTGCCCACCTGTGCTATCAGTTATGTGTTCATCAGTGTTAGAACCAGACTGATTAGAGCTCTTCAGCTGATGTTCAGATTAGGAAAAAGCGTTAACAACCGCTTCTTTTCAAGTGACATGGTTTTTGAAAGCAGCCCAATCATTCCATCTAGGCAGGATTAAGAGCCAATCACAACTAAGCCAAGCTAATGGTAGCCAAAGCATAAATCATCATTACATGCTGGCAGTTGGCTGCAACTACATGACAACTATTCACAAACAGGATGCTTGGTGCCCTTTTATGTGGATCTTGTGTTCTTTGCACATGTTTGTTCCACATGAATTGTTCCCTTGGAAATACAAGGAGAGAACTAAGGTGCTGAGAGAATAATAAAATACCTCATTGTCTCCTGCTGCCTTTTATTCTTGGACAAAAGACCCTTTTATTCATGAACAAAATAAGATTTGCAGAACTGATACAAAAAGAAATTAATAAAAAGAAATTAATAAAATCTGCAGTGTGTCCCTTAGAGATGATGCACAAAACATGTATGAACTTGATTCTTTGCCATCAACATAAACTGATTGGCAATATTATGCAAGCTGTAATCCATTCCCCAAGGTTTTCATCCAGCTACAGCATTTGTACCTCTTCACCATTACCTGGAGCTCTTACCTATATTGTATTTCTGCCCCACGGTATGATATCTTTAGTCAGAGGAGTATTAAAAATATCAACAAGTATGTTACATTCCTTTCCTCTTGAAGGAATTCCAGCAGTTTTATCACATGCATGAAGATCACCGTTGTTTCAGGAAGAAGATTGTATGCTTAAACAGTTTAGTTTTTTAAAGTCAGAGTTTGGAATTCTGTATGATTTAATGGCTTGGGTGGCTGGCTGTTTTTTATACTTTTTTCACTGTCTTTTCACTATTTTTTTTTTTTTAATAAAGTGTTGAAGGATATATATATTTCAGTCACACAGATAGACAAAACTGTACAGTTATACCAAGAAGAAAAAGCAAAAGGAAACCCTACAAATATATTTTGCCCTCATAGTCAAAGCCCAGTATGGGAAATACTTTTTGAAAAACATAAGCATTATAAACTACTCCAAAGCTGTTCCAACATCTGCCATTCAGTTGTTCTGTCATTGAGGTCGATACTTTATCAGTAATTGTTGTAAATACACCAAAGAATGGTGTAAGAGTTTCAGCAGAGACAGGTGTTTGATAATCATCTATCATGCTAGCTTTCATCTTGATTCCTAATCTTTGACAACTGTTTATGCATCAAAACATGACACTGAGTCCTTTAAAAATGTGTTAGCTGAAGCAGATTTAAGTCTGAAGTTCTTAAACCTTGTGCAAAACTTCAATGCCCAGGACTTTTCCTGAGCTTGCTGAGGGCTTTATGTCATAGGCTTTCTCTGGAAAATTGCTGCATGGGTAGATCTCCTGATTATTGATGAAGTCTGGGAGGGCTTACAAGACTATATTACTGCGATGCTGTTTTATAGATAATTGACATTTAGCTCAGCCAAAAAATATTTACAGAAAACCCTGATTTTTTATTCCGTATGTCTTACTGCTAGCATGGACATAGTCATCTCACAGAATAAATTTGTATCCACAAGGAAAATTAGAACCCCACTAA
This sequence comes from Indicator indicator, assembly GCF_027791375.1. Taxonomy (NCBI): domain Eukaryota; kingdom Metazoa; phylum Chordata; class Aves; order Piciformes; family Indicatoridae; genus Indicator; species Indicator indicator. The sequence continues at coordinate 24,008,900 of NC_072053.1, read as the reverse complement.
GTCTGCTTATAAACAGTGATATGAAAAGAGTTTGACACACTTTTAAATCTCTTCCAAAAGAAATGCACAGGAATGAACATCACTCTTTGGATTATTTTGTGTAAACAATAAATCTCTTCCAAATAGATTTAGTTATTAAATGTGGCACTGGCACATTAGTCAACCGATTTTTTTCCTGCCCAATATTTTGTTTTATCCATATATGACCAAATTTAAATATTTAAATCTAAATTAGATTCACTAATATTACACTATAAGAATTGGAGTAGCTTCATATCCTGATAACACATTAATATGGGAGTTGCTAATTATTCTAGGGCTGGAACATATTAAAAATACCAGAAAGCTAAACTAGAGAAGGGTGCTTTCTATTAAATTCCCAGCAGGAGTGAAAAGTCTATGAATCTAATTAAGTGACCTCATAATTTCTGCTTGAAACCAATGCCTTGTTAGTCTACACACACATATTTTGTCCTGAGATGGCTTTTTAGGTGAGTAGAATCATTTTAAGAAAAACCTGTACTGATATCCCACTAACAGGGATCTTTTCATTTCAGTAAATTTGTTTCCTTTCCTACAGAGTGTAAATCAATTATAACATTTTTATATCTATATAATTGAACACATAGCAATAACTTTTATGTCACTGCAGAAGTGTCAGCAAGACAAAGTAACTTAAAATAAGCAGCTGGAAAAAGCTGGCAGAGGGTCATATAAACTTCATGAAATTTTTCATGGAATGATGGTGTCTACTGGCTTAGACTTCAGCCCACAAGAACTTATGAGTGTGTCTAAAAGCCACTGAAGTCAAAAGGCTTTAAAACACATGCTAACTATTAGAATACACTTAAGCACCATTTCTGAATAAAAATGTTTTCCTGAATTAGGGCTGCAGACAGGCTCAGAGCTTCTCTCTGTGACCCAGCATCCCGTGTGGGTTGCTGTAAGTACTGCCCTGAGGAACTGGAACTAGATATTCCACACAATGATTCAACAGTCAACATTTTTCCAATTTGTACTGGTCCTTTGTATTTCCAAGAATGGGTGGTCCTGACTGGCATTGCCCCAGTGTTAAATAAGGTAAAGGTGTATTGAGCAGCAAGCCTCAGAAGATATTACTATTATACTTATTGTATGGCTTGTGAAAATAGTTTTCTTGTGGCAGGAACAACAGTAGTAAGTAACTGGAATTGTTTTATTTCGGAGACTAATGGTAAGTGCAAATAATGGCTTATTTGCTCAGAAAACAACAGTCCTCTGAGTTAACAGAACACAGAATAGCTTACACTCTAAATAACAAACCCAGATCAACACAGTCCACGTGTATGTGTCAAGGGAATCTTTCTTCTCCATATTTTTCCCTAGCTTAGTGAAGGATACTGCCTTAAGTCTGCTGTTCAGAACCACTCCAGCAGCTGAGAGAAAAAAAAAATATAAATTAGAGGGAAGAACTAAGTTAGCAGCTCTGCTGAAGATGAGAAAATTGTTTCTTTCAATTGTACATGCACCACATCGCAACAAGAATAGCTTTCATCACAGCTCTTCCTGCTCCATACAATAAGCAATAAGGCTTGGCTGCTGATACACTTTTCCTGTGGTTAATGATCTGCCCCACAAACTGTTGTAAAACAGGTTTTAAACTAAGTTTCGAAGCCTCCTTCAATGTGAGATGCTTGGTTTGGTCCACAGTAATGAGAAAATCAACCATAGAGATGGAAAAAATGAAGTTATGACTGGAAACTAAGGGAAAAGATATATTCGTTTTCAAAGGGGAAAAACCCCACTACTAAAAGCAGTCTACTCCCTTCTGGAGTTTTAACACAACACCATTATTTGGAAGTGACATGAAGGTTTTTCATTTATTTATGTCTGTTCTTCTTCCTACTGGCAAAAGCTTTTGTGATGCTTTCACACTAAAGTAAAATTAATTTATTTTCTGTAAGATTCCTGTCATAAGACTGTAGTAAATAAATATAGCCATCTGTTTTGGGAGAGAAATGATTAAAGATTTGCCAGCAATGGAAGTGAGTATGGATATAACCCAAACCAAACCCAGCATAGTCCCCAACCCTAAAGTAATAATCAGAGGGGCAACGGACAGAAAAGAAGAAAAAAGAAAAAGAAAAAAAAGAAGAAGAAGATGACAGAAGACAAACTAAACCCCTGGATATAAATGATCCAGGACCAAGGAACAGATGATATCATTCCAAACTTAGTGACTTGATCTCATCCCAATGTGAACTGAAACTAGGCCCACAACTGCACTTTCCTGCTAAGTGGGAACAGAGCTGTGCCACAGTCCTGTGTCTGGTTTGAGAATAAGAGGATTCATTGTTGCAGTCTTGATAACTTAAATATTAAATGCAGATTGAGCTAGTAAATTCAGGGCCTGAGTTTTGAGCAATATGGGAGGTATATGAATGGAACACTGAGTCAGGCCTCGGGCTCTCTTGCTGTAAAGCCAAAGCTGTATGTCTGCCTAGTACACATTTCCAAATCCTGTACATAATGGTTCTCTCTCGACATGTACTGCTTGTACTGAAAATCTCACTTGCCACCCTCTCCCTCCCTTCTGATTCATTCCTTCTGCCTTGCATTGTTTTTTTATTTTTCTCCTGTTAATTGGGGGGTTTTCCACTGTTTTGCACTTTGGTTTACATTTTTTCTTTATGGTTTCTTTATTGATAATTCTGTTTTTCTCTTAGCTATTTTATTGTTTTACATTGATTAACTGGTCACAACTGTAGGGACAACAACTAGAAACATTCAGTAATCCAGCAAAATGCCGTATGAGTTAGTCCTTACTATCTGAAATGTGAAAAACTCCTGCATTTCCTTCAATATTTGTTGCAAAACAGGTGGTCAGTATCTTTAGGGATCAGACAGAGATTTCTTCTCTCTATATCCCAGACTCTACTGATCTCAAAAAGTGTGCTAATACTGACAGCAAGGCAAAAAACCCAAATAATTCTGGGTGAAACTTAAGACAAAGCAAGCAGGCTCCTCTCCTTGATCACTGTAGCTCTTCTTACAGATACAAGCATTTCTGGAGTGAACAAACACATCAGAGGCGTTAGAGAAAAAGGAAAGTGATGCCTTGATGATCTCTTCCCCAAATACAGATCTAGAGGTGGAAACAGTAAAACTTTCTCATCAGACTTTGAGGACTGTATTTCAGGAAAACACATTGACAATAATATTGCTCTCATTATCCAGTTGTTTTCTAGAAATTTCTATTCGTTGTTACAGAAAAAAATAATTTTCCAAACCTCTCATCGGAAGTCTTTAGTCCTTAATGCAATGCTCAGGTGCGGCTCTACTTTGAAAAGGAAGGCAATATAATTATGTTTTCTATAGCATCCACTCACACATTTCCCTGCTCATATACCCCTACAGTAAACATTATATATTAGCTTTAGGGTTGTTTATATTCCACTTCTGGTAAAATGAGATGTATTCTCATAGAATGTAAATGCATGTGTGCACACTGCACAGCTAGACCTATAGCAAAGCTTATGAGGGTGAGAGTGAGACAAGCAAGCCCTTCCAGATCTAGTCTCATGACTCAAGACCTCTGAGACATTGCCTTAGTACAAGCCCATGAGGCACCTGAATTTCCCTATTGGCCTCACTCCTTCCCAACCTTCCACTGCTACAAAGTATCACCATACCACATCAGGCTCCTGGGTCTCAGCCCCGTTCTAGTGTGGCTCTTGCAATAGAATTTGCCAAAGGATTCTCATAGATGTTGTTGCAGTTACACCACCACAGCACCTGTGTGATGGAAAGTCAAGGATGCCTTGAAAGCAGCTAGGTCACCAGTGAGATCCTGAGATGCTGCTTTTTGCAGAATATCTAGAGCATTAAATCATATAAGCTGGTTTTCCACTGACAGCTTATAATGCGCCTGTTTTCACTGCTCATCTGAAAAAACTCCAAGGTCTCATCTTCCCACCAACTCCTGTACAAATAACAGTTTTGGGGTTTTCTTTACTTTTTCTCAAGAAAGCACAAGCAATACTGTGTTTTTCGTCAATCATTGATACATTCACTTAAAGTGATACAATACAATATGTCATCTGTCTCTACTAGCTGAAGCTTTAGTGAGCTTAAAATATCAGAGTGGGAGAAGGTTTGGCTGCTAATCTAGACAGAACGCAAGGGCTCCGAGAATGCCCATACTGGACGTTGCACTGGAAAACTGTAAAAAGTGCATTCCATGCAGTTTCCAAAAAATCCCACAGCCGCTACCAACAGGGAAACTGGGAAGCTTTTAGAAATCAACCTCAACATTCTTCCGTTGTCTGTCTCCCTGGACATTGTGTTCCAAGATTAGCACTAGAAAACAAGAGCACCAAACTTTAAATAGCTTGACACAAATAGAATTAATGTAAGAATTGCTACCATTCAAGAAGATATTTTTTCAGCTAATATGTTTTTCATGGATTTATGAAAAAGGTAGTGTAATAGTGCCTGTGATTTCATGACAGAGCAAAGGGTTTGTAATTAGGTACACACTTCTCCTGTATCATAAGTGTGGCCAGCAGGTCGAGGGAGGTGATTCTCCCCCTCTACTCAGCTCTGTTAAGACCCCACCTGGAGTAGTGCATCCAGTTCTGGAGCCCCTATTACAAGAGGGATATGGACATGCTGGAACGTGTCCAGAGAAAGGCCACCAGGATGATCAGAGGGCTGGAGCACCTCTCCTGTGAGGAGAGACTGAAAGAGTTGGGGCTGTTCAGTCAGGAGAGAAGAAGGCTCCAAAGTGACCTTATTGTGTCTTTCCAGTATCTGAAGGAGGCCTACAAGAAAGCTGGGGAGGGACTTTTTAGGCTATCAGGTAGTGATAGGACTAGGGGGAATGGAACAAAGGTGGAAGTGGGGAGATTCAGGCTGGATGTGAGGAAGAAGTTCTTCCCCATGAGAGTGGCGAGAGCCTGGAATGGGTTGTCCAGGGAGGTGGAGGTCCACCATCCCTGGAGGTGTTTAAGGCCAGGCTGGATGAGGCTCTGGCCAGCCTGATGTAGTGTGAGGTGTCCCTGCCCATGTCAGGGGGGTTGGAACTAGATGATCCTTGTGGTCCCTTCCAACCCTGACTGATTCTATGACTCTATGAACAGCAAAGCTGTGCACTTACAAACTTGACCTTCAAAAGGGCCAAGATATTACATACTTGTAAGAAGAACTGAAGGGCAGAATGTTTTCATAGAAAGGCTTGAAACTAGATCCCAGTGTAGACCTTTCTTGCTACAAGCCAGTAGCTTAACCTAAGACTAGGCTGTAGTGGCACGGCTGTTTCAGCTGAAGAAGAGTGAGGTTATGTCTAAACTACAGGGCCATGATGTGGTTCCCTGTGATTATCCAGGTTGCTGTCCTGCACAATATAGGATAGGAGAGAAATACACCTTCTCAGACCTCAGGCCAAGAGCAAGCTACATGGAAGAAATAATGCCATCACAACAGTGCCAGTACCTGGGGCAGCCTGAAATTTGAAGTGCTACCAAGCATACCCTAGCACCTATCTCTTTCTGAAGATTTTATTCTTGTTATTATTGTCTAAACTTGCACTGCTAAGTTTGTCTTCTGCCTTTCCTGTGTGTATACATATACATTATCTATATTCTCTAGAACATACGGTGTAAGAAAGAAATTTAGAGTTTATCTACCTTCCCTCACGATGTGCATAATTCTAGTCATTGTTCATGGTAATTGTGTGTACACAGTACTGCACCACAAAGTAAATGTAATTCTTCTTCAGTTGTGAAAAATAGTGCTGGTATACCACAGTCTACAATTTGCTAAATTCTGGAAATCATATGGTTATTGCAACTCCAATAGGCACAAAAAAAACTTTATTTCACTGAACAGCCAGATGCATTTAACTTGACTGAAAACTCATTAAAACTGCATTGTTAAAACATTTCTGCAGTGCTGTTTGCAATACAAAGCTGTAGAAAATTTGACCAACTAGCTAAAATGTGACAACCTGCCATGTGCTCCAGTATATCTATATACCTGTGCTTAGGAAATCAGAAAAAAAAGATCAAAATCAAACCATATTCATCCCGAAAAGAACATATTCCAGACAGAAACACTAACAGAGTCACCAAGTCTTCTAATTCAAATAAACTAACACCTTTTGTAATATATAAATCACTAGTATGAACACATGTTAAAACTCAATACAGATGAACACACTACAATAATCTTTTCCAAGTGCAACTCTTGGAATCATATAAGTCACTGTGGTTTCCAAGAAGACAAATGGCCTGGAAAATAAAAACTAAATTAGTTCTGTGACTAATTGGAGTCAGAGATTGGAGGTCAGACTTGGTTCTGCAGTTGACCCTGGTGACCAGTAAAAGTCCAGCTTGTCTCACAGTACAACTTTTTGAATTTAGGAGTTGTTTACAGTAGAGAAACACTGAAAGTGTACATTAAAAAACTTCCTCTAACAAATCTAAAACACATGCCAGTTTACAGGCAAGTGATAAACTTATAAGGGGCCATGCTGACAGTTTCAAAGCCTTTTGGTAGGACCCTGTGACTTAAAATTGAAAACACTGTAAGAAATGTTTCTGCTTTTAAATTTTGATGCTTGCCCTAAGATGCCTGAAAAATTACCAGCTAGGTAAGGGGTTTCATCTCCCCAGTCTTTCTCATCACACAAGTAAAACTATCATTCAACTCTCAACATAGTTTGGTCGAGTATGCTGTTTTCTTAAGGTCAAGAGAGTTTCACCAGTGAAATATTTAAATACGTTGCTCCAGAATCAAGCCTCTTATTTTTCATACAGAGAACAATATGATATTAATTTAGTGCATTGGCTTGGACTTGTAGTGGCTTACATTTTCATTGTGTTGTTCAGAGTATTTTGCTCCCTTCAAAAGTGTTAAAACTGTTTATAAAATACATCTGTTTCCTTGCATCACGTAATTAACGAACAGAAACTCTGTTTATAAAGCACCACACATACAACAGGTTACACAATTTCTCAAAGCTACAGTGAGAGAGAAACTCTCTAATAAAGAAAAGTCAAACTTTTTACGCATAAGCTGTATTATTATTACTACTTGAATACAGTTGTATCCGTAAAAGAGAACCATTTCCCCACAGAAAAATTCTTTCAGATCAAATCTTTCACTGCTCCCCAATATCCCAAGTAAACAGACGATGCAATAGATGAAGGAACTGACTGAAGGGAGTAACCTGACTTAAAAGGTTGGGTAGGAGCAGATGTAACTCTAACTATATGGCAGGGGGAGAGAAAGCTCAAATCGTCAGGTTAGGGTAGGTCTGTCCTTGTCTTGAGTAGCTGTACTTGCGATTTTGAATTTCTTCCTACTTTTCTAATCTCACATGGCCTATTCCGTTTTTTGCCCAGTCTCTCCACACATCTCTGCTACTCCCATGCCAGATGCAAAAGGAACCAGGGCACTGCCTTTTTCCTTCTCCTGCAGAAGGGAAAGCAACCACAGTAGCTCCCAAGTAGCGAGGCATTTCAAAATATGTCGGAAGCGCCATATAGGAATTGTCCTGTGCCCAACACTAATCTATGATAGTTTGACTGCATTTGCTTGTGTCGCCTAGAGATAATTCTCAAAGCATTGTGGACTCCATTTTAAAGTCAATCATATCATAAAAATAGCCTTACAGAAATTGTCTCCTCAAGAGCTGGAAACTGGGGTTTTTCCATGACTAATAAATTCCACGTCTGTTTAATCTATTTTAATTACACTGATGCATCCATTTTTCCTCTTCCATTGTTAAGCATGCCTCTAGCAGTGCTCAAATGAGTACTTCTGTCCTTGTTTGCCTCCAGCTTGAGAATGTCAAGTGTAAGGATGCTTTACTTGCACAGTTTGCCCAGAGGATAAAATAGCCTGTGACCTCCGCTATCTTACACAGTGAATTACTCAGAAGTCACTAAAAATAAAACCAAAATAAATCATCCACAATATTTTCAGGATTAAATACTTCTTTTTTTTTTTTTTTTTTTGGACACTACCATGGGCAGATATCTCCTATTTAATTTTGTGGCAGTAGTATCAACTGATAAAGAGCCTACAAAAATTAATCATACTGAATAACTCAGGAAATTCATTTATCTAAGGAAACATTTAGGGAAGTACATGCACCCAGAGATTTTGGGGGTTTGTTTCATAGACAGTGGAGCAGAAGATGCAGAGGGGCTTGCAGAACAGTTAAAAACCCAGTATCTATGGATCAGAGATAATCCAGTCCTTCTGAGTTAGGACATTTTCTTGCAAGTCATCCAATTTTCCAACCAAAGCCCAGGTTCTGTTTATTTAGGGAAGCCTGTGAGGGGCCTACCAAAGCCCAGTATATTTGTAGCACAATATATGTAATATTCAAAGGGATACTTGCCCAGCAGCACCATTGGAAGAAATAACATGAATTTATACATAAAGAGATGTCAAGGTTACTGGTAATTCAATAGGCAAATGGTAGGGTTGACCATGTTCAAAGAATTTTCCACTTTCACAGCAGTGAGAAAGAGGGACATACCAAATGCTAGATCAAATGACAGAGAGGAGACAGGCAGGAACTGAGAAGGTGTTAAAGTGACATCTGCCAATATTTTGACTCATCTTTACAGTTCTAACCTATGCCAGCAGATGGAGAAAACGTAAAATGAAAATTACATTCATCTCCAGTGCAGTGAATGAAACTCATTCCAGAGTGAATATCTACTCTGGCTGATCACAGCACAGTGTTGATGCCTTCAACATACTACAAAAACCCCAAAACCTCTGTCTGTTTGCAGGCCTCATACAGTCCTGCTTTCATCCCCAGATCTCCCTCCACCATGTAAAGGAGATGGCCATCCCAGTCAAGAACTGAAGGAACAATTCCCCAACCAACCAAGCCTGCTCTTCACTCACTTCAGGAAGCACACAGCAGCTAGCCAGCTGTTCTCTTGCACCAGGGACACAGAAATAAAAATGCTTACAGTGTACTCAATAAGTAGCTCAGCCTTTAGTAGGTCCCAGAAGAAAACCAGAAAATAACAAAGAATTATTTACTATTTACCGTTTTCCCAAGTCTTTCTTGAGTCTCTACTACAAGGCTTCATTCTCCCCAGAGAACTTACTACCTCACTGTTGAAAAATGCTGATTTAGAGGAGATCTCTTGGCTAACTCAGATAAACTCTACTACTGCAGATTAATAGCTCTCTCAGGTAATTTTAAAAACATACTGCTTTGGAATAAATTAAACTAGAATCTTATTTTAATAATAAGAGGGAATGGAAAAAATCATTTGGCATGCAAATGAAAAAAGCATAAGGTATCTTCATGTACCTACCACAGGTGACGATATCAAAACACTAAGTTTATCTTGTGGTTTAGGAAAATAGTATTCCTGTCATCAGATATTCTTCACTTAGATTTTATTAATGTTATAAAATACTTCTTGACTAGCAGTTGATGAGACGTGAAAGGAAACTCCCCTACAAAATATGCCACATAAAAAGAGTTCAACTTACACACTGTTATTTTTTCCTACTTATCAAAACCGAAATTTCCACTTAGAAGTGTCCCTGGAGCATGGGTTTCCAATATCAATTAACTGTTGATAAAAACAAGTAACTAAAACTACATTGCCAAATAATTGTGCAATGCTAATACAAGCATGGAAAGTTACAGAAATGGGAATAATAGAATAGAAGGGAAATTGGTAAGACTATGTGTATGAAATTATGTTTTTTCTGCTTTGTAGTGTGAGCTCATCAGAGGTCATAAACTAAGTCCTGGACTCAGGCCAAATTAAAATTTAGATAAGAGAGCCTGGGAGTTACAGGAAGATATATTTTTTCTGTCTTGCTTAAGGTCAGACTATTGCCAGAACTAGAAATAGTGGACTGCTGGAAGCACCATATTTCAGCTGTCGTATAATGCATATGTAATGTTTATTTGTGTCACCAAAAGTATCACAACGCCATTTTAACTTAGCATATGCATTAGCCCTGCTGTGTTGGTCAGACTCTCTGCAGAGATGAACACATTTTGCCTAGCTAAAAGATCTCCCCATACTTCCACAGGCTAGAAACTTCTTATTTGTTTGACGTAATTTTGGAAATTTTTATTACAATTATCTATATACCAATTAACAAAGCTTATGTGTCCCCAAGAAATTAGAATTAAATGACCCTTAAAATATGCCTTTATCTTTTATTCTTTAAACCAGAAACAAATATTATTAACGGTGCTATATAATCAAATGTGCTCTGTGTGTTTGGTGATCAGTAAATCCATGTTCTCATTCCCACAACAGTGGATATTACTGAGTCAAGAGTCAATATCATTAAACATCAGGAGCTACACTCTAATTATGACTTCCTGTGTTACCCAAGCCACTCTCATAAATTCTTTAGACCATGCCTTCCTGTGCTGTAACGTAGTGGTCATGTGGGAAGCTGAGCTTTTTAATTTGTTTGTCAGTAACTTGGTACTGAAGAAAACTGTGTAGATACCAATATATACATGCTAAAGGCTTACAATCAGCAAAGAATTTAAGCTCACAGTTGACTTTAAGCCTTCCAACTTGAATTATCCATGATCTTGTTCTGAAATCCCTCTGAAGCAGGAGATAAGGCTACAAATGGAAACAACAGGCATTTCACTGTTGCCTGTGAAAGATTTCAATCACAAATTACATAAAGGAAAGAGCTGAGTGAATGGGCAGATGATGCTGAGAGCTTTGCTGTGTTTATCACTAGATTTTGTCAAAACTTTAATCTCTCTGTAATGAAAGATGTTTCAAAGCTGTCAGTGACATTCATTTGTCAAGCTGGCCTTAAGATCTGCATCACAGCATCAGCCAGATAAAGCGGGAATGGCAAGAGTGGAACACAACACTGAAATACCTTCCTTAGCAAGGAGCTAAGTTATAAAATGCAAAGAAAGGCATTTCTAGGCTTCATCTTTCTCAAGACATTACACTACCTCAAAACGTCACAGCCTGACCGCGTATTCTCAGAAATTAACTGTTTCCTGGTATTAGACACTTTAAATCAGATCAAACTTTACCTTATAAAGAAGCTAATTCTCCACTTAGTCACAAGGTTATCTGAGATGCAGAAGTGTCTGCTTCAAATGTGGAGAAACATTTCAGTGTTAGGTCACTGCATCATCACCATAAATGGAGTCACCACCATGCTTCTTCTGGCCGAAGTAATTTGTATGTTCTCAACAAACATCTTCGCCATGGCAGTCTTAAAAACTGTTGTTCAATTCCGAGACAGTTGTCCAGAGACAGAGGTCAAGGACCAAAATGTGTCTATGAAGCCAGCAAAATTATCTGAATATATATCAACAATATCATGTGACAGATGAGCTAGTGGAGTTCTATCTCGTGGGCTACTGCTGCCATAACAGTATCTTCAAATTTTGTAGTAACACATATTTCGACACACACTATGTGATGTCCATTACCTGAAATCTTATTTTTGGTGAAACAAAAACACCTCTGGGATTTACAGCAACTGTCAAACTGAAAAACAGCTTAAAAATATCAAAAGGAATTAATTTTATTCTTGCTTTATTTACTCCTTTGTTTATTTACTCCTTTAATTGGAACTGATCAATTACATCTTATCAAAGCCTAAGAAATTACTGAATTATACAATAAATTCTAAAACTCTTTTTTCTACATTGCATGTTTTACTACACAAAATATGAATGAATATTATTGAATGAAACCTGAATGCATAATTCTCAATCTGGAGACAGTCTTCTCAAATATATTTGCAGGAGGCAAACATATCAAATTGCAGCCTCTTACTCTAGTCTCAGATTGTGTTTAAAATGCAGTGAAAGTTTTTTTTAAATAGAATAGAAAAGGCACTTTATTTCCCCACACATCATTCATTTGACTTAGACAACTGGGCAGTTTAAGGTTAATATTTACTGATGTCTCAAATCTTGTTGTTGAGCATGAACTAGTTTATTACATACTGTGCTGTGTGGAACAAGCATGTGGTCACACGAATTCGGTGCATTCAAAAAGGAAACTGCATCTTCCTGTTTCAATCGTGTCTGATGGATGCTGTTCAATATTTTAGAGTGTTTCACAGGAATGTGATTATTTTGTTTGTACTGTGAAAGTACCTTCAATATGGAAGCTATCGTTCCAATTGAATTTGTCATTCAGAAATTGGAAAAAAACCAAAACCAACAAAAACACACAACAACAAAAACCCCCACAAACAAACAAACAAAAACACAGACACAGACACACACACAATAAATCAACTAACCAAAAAACGTACATTGAATAGACTATTCAATGATGAGAGTAACGCTTACAGTTCTGAAATAATTTGATTTGATTCCTGGTACCTTGAGTATGTAACTGAGTATGAAAACAGTTTTTGTAAAGTCTAATGATTGTTTATACATTTAGTTTAGTTCTCTAATATTGACTGCTTTTTTTCTTTTCAGATACAAACTAGTAACAAAAGAGTCAAAAAATATATTTTCTATTAAGAAATTGATACTATCCAGGTGTTCAGCTATCTTGGAAAGAAGCATTTGAGACGTATCCTGCCTGCTGTAAATATCATTAGGAGACAGATTAGGCAGTGTTATACAAAACCTGAGTAAAACATGGGCATAATGTAAAAAACATTTCTCAAGCTCAGTGGAATAAGTTGTCAAACACGTGAGGTCCAGAATACTTCAATGTCCATATCACCAGCATCAGGCTCATGCAGAGACAAAAGCAATCTTAGGTTCTTATGTTGTAAGCACACTAGAAACAGCTGCTTTGATGCTATAAAAGATTTTGTGTTGGTCACATAAAAACTACATTTCACATACTCCTTAACAGTACAATGTCCTTACAATATCTTAGTAATTTGAAAATAGTAGCAATCAGGGATCTCCAAAGGAAGAGAACTGGTGTGTACCTTCTAAATTTCTGGCCTTTGGGATAAAGCTTGCTTGCATCCAGTTTGCTTTTGTTAATATAACCACCAAGCTTTTTAAAAAGAAAACAAAACTCAAACAAACAAACACCCCTTTTTATAAGCTACTAGCAGAAATTGTAACCTCAGGGTTAAAGGATGCAATCATTCACAGGTGGGATTGTCTAGGGAGGTGTATGTTTTCACAATGGAATATACATACAGCCAAAAGAAGCCACCTCCCAACAATTTGGGATGGAGAGGGGGAGTTTTAAAAGAAGCAATAAAATAACTGCATCTGTTTGTAGTTATTGGGCTGTTGTACTTTTTGCTTAGTAGGTCAACACAATGTCGTATTAATTTGCGTCTGGGCCTATCACGCAAAGCTGTTGCTTCACAGACGGATTCAATCAGAGCAGTCAAACCAGAAAAAGAGAACATCTTGGTCAGAATTACTTTCTCAACCTTATTTTGAACTGTTGCTTTTTCAATCAGTCTTGGATGATTTTGTTATAAGGTATTTATGATAGCCAAACATTTCATGTGACATAGCAGTTTTATGTAAGAAAAGTGCACACTTAGTCACAGAGTCAACCAGGCTACAAAAATCACACATCAGGGGACAAAAATAGCTGGTACACTTCCTGTAAAGTCTTTTTGTTTTCTTATTCTATTCCTTTTATACACATATACATCCTATAACAAGTGCAAAACTCACTCCTGACCTCTCAGAAGATGAACTGTGTGACAAGCTGACTTTTCACTTCCCTGGTCATATTGGACAAAATAATTCAAAGTAAATCTGAAACAGGTCAAAATAGAAAGAAAGTTTTCTTTTCCTTAAGTAAACTCCCTCTCTGAGAGGAAAAAAAAAAAAAAGAGGGGGGGAAGGGGAATATTCTGTGCTTTTAGCTTTCACATTTTACAAGCAAATTTCAAAACAAAATGTTTTTCCAGACAGAAACAGTAAAACATTTCACTTGGAAAAGTAACAAATTTTCAACTAAAATTATTCCCTGTTGCATGAAGTCTCAAGTAGTTCTGACTGCAACTGCATCTTCTTTTTAAGTGTATGAAGTATCCATCAGAACTATTATTCCCAGCTCCTTCTTTTAGTTTTCCTCCTTCTTTTAGTTTCCCACTTTTTTCCTCTAGCTATTGCAAGCAAAGGATTCTTATTATTTCATCAACGCTTATTGAAGATTAATTCTCCCTAAATTTCAGCATATAACTGTTTGTTTAACCGAAGTCCAATTATTTCCACAAAAACTCCAGACTTCCTTTCAACTAAATAAATCCTAATTGCAATATTTTAATATCATAAACAATTAAATGTTTAATAAGGCAAGTGCATGCATGTATATGCCAGTGTGAAAAAGAAAAAGGAACACCAAGGTGATTAAAGATATATGAACTTGTACCTAATCCTGTTTGTGCTTGTTTTCAGTTGTTAACTAGGTTACTTAACACTGAATCTTAAAAACTCATAATGAAGACATTCTGATGAGAGGTGTTGTGACCTTATTGTGTGATTTTACACCTCTCAAATATGATCTTTAAGCAATTCTGTTTGAAACCATAACAGATGTGGTTTCTACTGTATCCATATTTAGAACAAGTCACTAAATGAATTAATTATTGTTTAGCTACTGATCATGGAATATATTGAATACATCATGTTTATTTGTAATGGGATGGAAGTAACTGTGCTATTCAAATAGAAGAGAAGGAAAAGAAGTTCAACGTTTTTCTCTTTAAAATGTGATTTTTTTACTTTAACCATCAAAACACTGTATTCCTATGCATATGCAATCCTATAGTGCAGCCAAAACTACTTACGTTGTAGGCATCATCCCTTAGTGGGTGAGGAAGGAAAGGGTTGTGCACAGCTGTGCTGTCAATACAGGTAACAAGCTATCCAAGAAATTCCAAATTTATCTTTCTTATAGTTCATGTCAACAAGCAATCAAAAGACATCAGCACAACTGGAAAAGTTGTGTTGGTGCTGCCTTGCCCTAGCTACTGTGGGTATTGTGGTTACATAACTGGTACCATGTCAGCTTTTATCTACTGTGGTTACGTTTAATGATGTTGCCTTGTTTGCTAGCTGCAGGGCAACACTGATGCATTCTCAGCTTACAACAAAGACCTACTGCTTCTGCTGCACCTTTGCTGAGCTACTGTAGAGATCATGCTGTGGTCCAAATCTGGGAATTTCTTCTAGGACAACTTTGTTATTGCAAAGTTTTCCTTCATTGGGAGTTTCAGTATACAACTTGACATACTGCATCATGCACTGTTGCTAGATGTAAACGGATTATTTGTTCTATGAGGGATCGAGGATTTTCAGGAGTTTCAAAAGTACATTGAGAACACCCTTTTCTGATATTTGCTCAGGGAATGACCTCTCTTTAGTTCCTTTTCCTTCCCTAAAGTCAAAGAATTTCTACTAAGAGCACTACTGGTTATACTAAAACCAGAACTTTCTGTTGTTAACTTGTTTAACCCAAAACTTTCTAAATATTTAGCTCTCCAGGCTGCAGCTTTCAAGCAGATTTAACAAGTTGCTGCTTCATTTTCAAATGCTCTGCAACACCGCTGCCTAATAGTCAACAGCCACCTCAGGGTGATGCAAAGAACTAAGCAATGGTTTGAAAAAGCCACCTTTCTAGGACCCAAATTATGACAGGGAGTAATTCACTAGTTACTAACGAACACATGAAGTAATGAAGTCTACTATAAAACACTGCAGCAGTCCAAAATTACTCCAGTTTTTTTTTTCTTTAGAAAGCATATTTTTTTATTTAAAAATAAGAACTATTTTATTAAATGTATAAATGAGTTTTAAAATTACACGAGAAAAATGAAGACTGAAGATGAAGACCATCAATCAGTAATCAAATTGTTTCTGTTGCATCAGGACCATACTACATCAGTATTCTCTTCCAAGTTCATCCTCTATCATGAGACTCCTCTTCAGAGACAGATGGTTTACCCACTCAATTTCTTTTTTTTTTTTTTTAGTATTCTGTCACATATCTTCCTACTCATCTGACTTTTGCTTGTGGCAGTGGCTTCTCTCTACATGTCTTTGCTTTTCCTCCAGAAGGATTAATATTTTCCAAACATCCTTTATTTGCCTCCCAGTTTTTTCTTGGCCCACTTTTTTCAGTGGCTGCAGTGCCAGCTAGCATTGCTTCTCTTTTTCATTATGCATTTACTTTTTTCCAGGTTCCACTTGTGCTTCTCATTTTTTAAGTTCATTCTGGGGTTTATGAAATTACTAACACCACATGTGTTAGGACTTTATTCATATTTTCTGCAGAGAACAATAATCACAGTTTATTTTCACAAAATGTAACCATGATTAGTATATTTAAAATTGAGCAGTTGCCTCCATTTAATAGTCTTTTCCAAATGGCCCTGTCACTTACTGTACAGTTGTAAAACACAAAACATTAAAAAAAAAATCAGTTGACAGTCTGAAATAACATGTCAGTATTTATTTACAGCTTTAGATAAATTCACAGGAAAAGTTAATTTGTAACTTCTTCCAGTTTTTTCAGAAATGTACTGTAAAAAGCAGGTGCTACCTGCACATAATGCTATTCAGCATATGTTGGCATAAACGATTTTATGAAGCTCTCCACTCTTATGGAGGAATCAACAAAAAGTGGTACATTCTGGTAATACTATTGGCAGTGCCTATGCCACATAAAATCATTGTTAGTCCTCCCACAGGAAGAACAAATTTTATTTTGTGTGTGGTTACTTAGATAGGAAATGGCAGATGCCTGATTTGTGAAGTTCAATATGCAGAAAGACTGACAATGTGCACAGTCTGGCACGTGACCTTCTGATACCCCACTGGAACAAAACCTTACCTTGTGTGAATAAAATTACAAGTATTTATGCAGAAATCAGTCTGATTACAATGCACAAATAAAAATTCATCAGAAGAGCAAAGAGGAGGGAAAGATTAGCCAGGTTATAGGTACATGAATTTCATCCTCAAAAGCAAAATGTCATTTGGGCTTCTCCAGCTGAGTCATGAAGACCACTAGAAATCATTTTTAACAAAGAGCCTTAGCTTTAAGCTCCATGAATCAACAACCTTCTCTTGTCAAAGGACATAATTCAGCCGTATGTGTATCATCCATCCTGGATATTTGCACGCCCAAATGCAACACTCTGGCAACACTGGCCACAGACAGAGAGTCTAATCCGAAAGATGGTCACCAGCTGCAGTCTTTGAGATGTTTTGTGTCACTCCCTGGAATTTCAGCCCTAGTAAGGCAAATATCTAAAGCTGATTTCTCTTCCATAGCCCAAAGTAAAATGAAGAGAAGTAGAAGATACACAGGCACAAATATCCAAAGCTGGAGTAATGTTTACTTACCACCAAATACTAGCCTGGGCTCCTCCAATACAAGAGTTTACCAGATTACAACAAAAGTACTTACAGACCCCATTGCCCAGGGATATAAGGGCCTATCGGGGTGCATTAAGAAGGGTGTATCTAGCAGGTAACGGGAAGTTCTCCTCTCCTTCTACTCTGCCCTAGTAATACCACATCTGAAGTGCTGTGTCCAGTTCCGGGCTCTCCAGTTCAAGAGAGACAGGGATATACTAGAGATTATCCAATGGAGGGCTACAGGCTGATTAAGGGACTGGAACATTTGTCTTATGAGAAAAGGCTGAGAAACCTGGTGCTGTTTAGCCTGGAGATGAGAAAACTGAGATGAGATCTTATTAATGTTTATTAAAATATCTGAAGAGTGGGTATAAAGAAGAAGGTGTTATTCTCTTTTCAGTGGTGTCTTGTAATAGGACAAGGGGCAACAGATTCACACTGGAACACAAGAAGTTCCACTTCAACATGAGGTAAAACTCCCTTACTATAAGGATGACAGAGCACTGGAACAGGATACCCAGAGAGGTTGTGTAGTCTCCTTTTCTGCAGACTTTCAAGACTCGTCCAGATGCATTCTTGCATGATCTGCCCTAGGTGATTTTGCTTTAGCAAGGGGGGGTTGAACTTGGTGATCATTTCAGCCCCTACCCTTCTATGATTCTATGATGCAGTGCAGCCTTGACAAAGCCTAAATTTGGGTGCAGGCTTCAAATAAGAGCAGCATAACAATGCAGAAGGAAAGAGATTATTTAGCACACTCTGTTTCTTATGCTCTTTTTAAACATGAAGCATGGTCACTACTGGAGATGAGGCTTCAGTTTTTTGACTTTTCTTCTAATCTACTGCCACAGTTTTTATATTCTGAATTGTAAGCAAAACCAAAAATCTTGTCCACAGCTTTTATCCTTCTGGCTTCAAAACAGGAGTACAGTGCAATGATACTGGTTTCATTAACTCCAGAAATAAGATGGTCTTCTGGGTCCAGTCTAAAGCTGCTATGAAAATTGACCAAGCTCTCAGTTTTGAGGAATGAAGATTACATAATTCCAGCCTGTACTGTTCTATTACTTTAATACAGGAATATTACTTGCCCACAGTCTGTCTCCTATAGCCCAGTAATGTTACACAAAGTAACAGCTAAAAGATGTAAACTTATGTTTATTACGTAATTACCAAGAAAATCTGAGCAGTGAAGTTTGAACTTTTTCCATATTAAGCTATACTGGCTCCCAAAACTTAATCTAGAAATTTTTTTAGACTAGTGAATCACTTGGTACTTCCCTTCACTGGTAGCAGAAGGTAGAGGATGGAAGAGACCTGTGTCTCATATCTGCAGAACCTGCCAGCTATAAGACATTCTTCCAGCAGAAAGAGGAACTCCCACATAGCTCCTGCTGCTGCTCCAGGGAAAATCTGCTAGCACGAGACCAGGGTGCTAGCATGATTTAATCAGCAGGAACACAGCCACCCTTCTACATTGGCAGACAGCTGCCCCAAATGGAGAGGTATGCCTAGCACACTTGTGACCAAACCACCAAGCCACTTAAATGCACACTGGCCCCTCTGCCTGCACTGACATGTACAACCAATGCTTGCTGAGCAAGTGGCTTCTTCCCACATTCAGCAGGATTTAGACAAAGCCTCTTAGTTCAGTAGCAGCACCTGAGACTCAAGCCTTGCCTTTTGCTAAGAAGAGGCATGTTTAAACTCAGGAATAAAGGTTATCACTGTGTATTGGGTCCACTCTTGCACCTGGAAAACACCTCTTGCCTCCTGCATGTACATTCACATAGGGATCTCAAGCCACAATCAGCTCAAGAGCTGTTTGGATTGATGCTCCCAGCCCAGTCATCCCACCCACCAGGCAGAAACCACACTGAGGTCTGAACAAACATTCTTTCCCCAAGACAAGGTTATCAGGAAAACATGGACATTTCTGGGCAGTTTATTTTCTTGATTTGCAGATTGCTCAATATGAAAACATTTCTGATCCTACACAATCCATGTTCCAAAAAAACTGAGGGGAAAAGAAGTATGGAAATAATGGCATAAAAACTTTTATGCTACTAAGACTCCAAAACAAATTTAAAACACATGTTTTTTTTTTTTTAAACCATTTTCTTCTAAAAAAAAAAAATGGACCGCATTCAAGTCATTGCTTAATTTTTGCCAAACCAGAAAAAAATATGCCAAATACAAAGCTTTGATGAGTGCGCAGGTGATGTCATTTCAAAAAATCCAGGGACATTTAAGGGGGGGGAAACAATTTATGATTTCACCTCTGAATGAGAACAGTCTGCTGTTTATTCAGACTCAATGCTTGAAAACAATACTAATCTGGCCTACAGAAAATGAGATAATTTTATTTATTTCAACAAAAGAACTGTTTATACCTAAACAAAGCTGTAACATTTTTTCCTTTAATATTGACTGTGAAATATGAAAATATCCTGGTAGTAAGCCCTTAAAACAATCCTTCTTGAGTTATTGCAACACTCTGCTCTTTGCTGGCTTTGTAGAATAATCTTTTGTACATGACCTCTGTATTTATGATAATGTTCCCACCTATACACAGAGAGTACAATGTCAAAATGGAGATAGAATCAGCAGACCTAACAGCACAGTTTTATCCTCAGGAAAACAGAAGAAGTTGTGAACAAAACATGAAGATGCCTACCTTTCTGTTGCCTCAGTGATTGTCAGCTCTAACTTTTCTCCTTTTTTGGTCAGCATATGGTGGAGCATATCTTTCTTTGTGTTCCTAAATGACCATAACTTTTAGGAAGAGTAACTTGATAGATGTGGACTCTGCCACTCATTTCCATACAGATTAGGCAGAACAGAGTGTGGGAATTAGGAAGGATTGCCCAGCCACACCCTGCCTAGCCTGTAGGTGTGTCATCTTCCAGGTGAACAGGATCAGAGGATCACAGGATGTTACGGTTTGGAAGGGACCTCGGGAGGTCATCAAGTCCAACCCCCCTGCCGGAGCAGGACCATAGAATCTAGCACAGGTTGCACAGGAATGCATCTAGAAGGGTCTTGAAAATCTCCAGAGGAGACTCCACAATCTCTCTGGGGAGCCTCTTGCAGTGCTCTGTGACCCTCACAGTAAAGCAGTTCCTCCTCATGTTGAGGTGGAACCTCCTCTGCTGTAGTTTATATCCATTACCCCTTGTCCTATCACAGGGTGCAACGCAGAAGATCCTGTCCCCTCCCTCTTAACACCCAGCCCTCAGATATTTATAAACATTAAATCCCCTCTCAGTCTTCTCTTCTTCAGACCAAAAAGCTCCGAGTATCTCAGCCTCTCCTCATAGGGCACGTGCTCCAGTCTCTTAATCATTCTCATAGCCTTCCATTGGATTCTCTTGAGCAGATCCCTGTCCCTCTTGAACTGGGGAGCCCAAAACTGGATGCAATATTCCAGTTGAGGTCTCACCAGGGCAGAGTAGGAGAACCTCCCTCAGTCTGCTGGACACACTCTTCTTGATGTGCTCCAGGATACCATTGGCTTTATTGGTGACAAGGGCACATTGCTATCCCATGGATAACTTGTTGTCCACCAAGACTCCCAGGTCCTTCTCTGTGGGGCTGCTCCCTAGCAGATCACCTCCTAACCTGTACTGGTGCAGTTTATTATTCCTTCCCACATGAAGGCCTCTGCACTTATCCAAGAAGGGTAGTTTCTCTGCCATATTATTCTGTGTGTTTCCTTAGTTAGCCACTATCTAGTTTTGCATCACTGAAAAGGAAATCTAAAGCTATGAGGCAGTTGATGTAATTTAATGAAAATAGCATGGCCAGAAATTAACTCCTCATTATTTCTTAAGGCTTGAGCAGTGTTATCTGCCCACACATCCCAGAAGAACGGTCAGTCATCTATCTTCCCTCTCACTGACCTCCTAAAGCTGTAGATTTGATGATCTCTGTATTTTCAGCCTAAACAGGCTCTCTCTTTTTCACCACAGAGCTTGTGCTTATTCCACCAATCCTAGTGTGCTGTCCCCAAACCAGCTCCACTTTTGTGAATTAATTGCAAGGTTTTCCACACAAATACTGTCAAGGCAACCCTAAATGGAACCTGCCTGCTGCTTCCAAGTCTCCTCCTAGGAGCATATGATATCTTGGGGAGCATGCAACGTTCTTTACACTTATTTTATCTTCTTAGCTACTTCTGTTTATACAAAATTAAGTTCAAGGATATCCCAGCGGGTTTCTATGTTCAAGGAATGCATATGTTTACTTCTTTCTGCCCATATTGTCTCGTTTGGCTCTGTGTCAGTTATCTGAGAACCATAATACTAAGAAGACCTTTCAGGGTAGCAAACCTTGGCCTCTAAGACTACCGTCAACATATTTATATCTTCAAATTCTTTCATATGATTATGTAAGAGGATAAGGAAGAAAAACCAAAGGACGTCTGTATCCCAGACTGAGCTGAGACAAAATTGGTAACCTCAAAACGCTGGAATTTAAGAGTTTTGAGTGGGCTCAAGAACACACCAGATGCTTGGAAAAACAGATACTGAGAAAGCACTTTGAGAATACTCCTCCACCAGCTTTCCTGGGATAATTTCTCTAAAAAGCAAAGAGGAATCCTAGATAACAGGACTGAAAGGGAGATAATTTAGTCTATTGCTATAGCAGCATCAGCTATACCTAAACTACTATACTTAAACCAAGAAGGATGCCTTAAGCTCATGGGAAACTTTAAATTTGATATATTTCTGTCTGAAGCTTTCACCCAAGAGCTCACCTGTTGATGGGCCCGAAGTGCATATATCTGAGTTTTAAGAGTCTAGAGGTTTTTTGTTCTAACACTGATGGAACACAGCAATCTTCTGTATCTGTTATTTTACATAGCAGTTCACTCAGGCATTCACTGACAATAGTCTATAGACCCTTCATTCTGAGGGCAAGGAAAAGAATGAAGAGGTCAGTGATGGAGAGCTGGAAGATTTAATTTCGTACCACAAGGGAGCTGACTATCTCGGGGTTTGCAATTGTGCATCTAGCAGTTTAGAAGACAGCAGCTGGGATCCTGTTTACAAAATTAACCACCCTAAAAGGTGACATCAGGCATCTGTTTCTCTCTGAGGAGACACTCGCTACCACCTTGTTACTTTGTTAGACAAAATAAGTAAACAAATCAAGAAAACAACAAGCCTTAAACTAAACAAACAGCCTAGCATTACACCCCAGATACTACCTCCAGCAGATTGTCATGAAGACAAACATATACAAGCAGAGCTACTTGGCTGAGAAAGTCATGCAGCCAGGCCTGAAGGTTCAGCCCTTCAAAATCTACTCTCTCTCCTGGTGGAATTAATCAGCAGAGAGAAGCCTTCAGAAAACTGGGTTAAAGAGACAGGTTAAACATGTAAAAGCAAACCTAGTGCTGCTGTAAGTTTTAACTAGAATGTAAGGGTACTGTCGCAGCAACCAAAGTCATTTGTGAACATGAAAGACTTTGTATCACATATGCCTCCCAAGAAAGAAGAGCTGCTGGCAGAACAGAGTGCTGTAGATAAAAGGCCAAGATGACCTCTGTGAAGCTGACATTAAAAGCCATAGTTTAGAATGCAGGGAGGCACAGAAAACAAAATTCTGCAGTGCAGTCCAGGAGTTTTCTCTTGTAGGATACAGGGGGGAAAATAAACAAACAAAAAATCCCAAAACACTTTAGCCATTTTTCCATTATTAATTACTGTCAATTATTCAGTTTTAAAACATTTGTGTTGTTGATACTGCGTCTTTTGCTTATTAAGTAGTGGTCATGCACAGTCTTGAAGTTACACTGTGCTGAACTCAATTGGCGTGGGTCTGTGATTTATGATTTTCTCATCATAACTCCTTTGACTGCACAACCCTCCAACAGAATATGTTTGCTTACACTTCCTATATGACTGCATGACTAAATCCATTACATAATAATGATTCCTTCTCCAAGGATACTTTTACAAATAAAGTGCTTGCAATAAAGAGAGAAAAGGGGATGAGTCAGAATGAAGTTTGCACCTTTGAGTCAAACAAATATTTACAAGCAGCATTTACTCAGCTCTGTCCAGCCAAATCCCCATTTCAGCAAAAGGCTTCCATGTACTCCCAGTTCTGTCTCCATTCTGCCGTTCTTCGAGTGCTTTTGTTGTTTATTTCACATAGAGTTTCTGTCTCTTTCAGATTAAATAAAGCCTGCTCAGTTTTATCCCCTTGGCCAGTCCCGCTCCCTAAAACTTGTTTATATTCTAGATGGTGCATTAACGTGATGGAAGTTTCTCCTGTTCTTCTTCAGAAGGATGTCTGCAGACATTTCTAGTTGTATTTTCAAAATAATAAGTAACTTCTGCATGAAACCCAGTCTTATTAAAACTGTCACAATGCAACTTCAATGAAAAGTGATAGATTCATAAGAATAAATAAAATTCAAAGATTCAAAAGAATAAATGCAACTCTGCATCTAGATAACTTGACTCAATAATCACTACATAAGACCTACTGAAACAGGAGGGAAAATGGAAATTAAATGATGGAGAAGTTTGGGATAAGATCTGAGCTCTGCTGTCCTAGAGTGGCTACAAAAAACTGCTGTAGAATTCAGTTAAACATAAAGATGAGCTTACAAAGACACAAAACTCTTGTATATATAGTGGCAGCTGTTGTGGTGGAAAGGTAAAGGGAACCTCTACATCTGTGTGACTGCTATGTTACAACATGCATCCACCTCTGAAGCAAATCAGTCTAGAACCAGGAAAATGTACTATTCCTGATCTGTTACTTTTGTGGCTTTTGTTTTTCCTACCTCATTTAAAATTCTTGCTTTTAGAAATAAACTTGTAAATATTCACTAAATGAATCATACTGAATGGCAAAGGATATTAGAGAAAGGCTTTGGTCCTAAAGCAATGTGTTTCATGTAGCCTGGTTGTATTTTTATATTTTGTTTTATATTACAGGGGACATATATAAATACAAATGGTGAAATGTGATCGGTTTTACAAGACTGCATTTCAAACAACACAGACAAAATCCAAATGAAGCTCTAGTTGCCATGTTTACTCTGATGAAACTAAATTTTGTAATATATTAACACCTAGAGATATTTGGTGAATTCTGAACTATGTTAAGACATAAATCAAGATGTTTGAGTGTGAACAAAAAGAATACATTTGACTTTGGGGGTTTTCGCTACTGAGATTTAGTTTACTTGATCGCTCATTACACCTTCTTCTTTTCACATAAACACATGTAAAACTTGTGTTAACTATTAAGAAAAAACAGTGCTCCTTTTTGTTTCTGTAATGGTTTATCAATACTGCAGTAATAACAAGAACCATAAGAAAGAAGGTTGCACCACATTTGTAGTTAATTAGGCTGTGGGTTATTTCTGTATAAATCACATTTGCAATTTATTGAAAAGCAATGTGGTTTATAAACAAAAATTACTCACATTGTATGCCATCACAAAAAGACTATCTATCATAACTCCAAAATGAAGGCATGCAGACCACCTTGCTCATTAAAAGCTCATTGACATTGAAAGATATCTTTTCTAGAGAGAGTTGAAAGATAAGTAGAAACCAGGAAGAGTTTCTCCTGTGCAAAGCACTTAGTACAGATAAAGAGATTAAATATTTTACACTAAAAAAAGATGCAGTGTTCCCTGTACTAAATCACATCAGATGTTATCACAGATAAATCATCTTCAGGAGGACAATAAAAGGACAAAGAAGCGTAAACAAAATTGATTTAGTAGAACATCCAGCTCAGTGTAACAGGAAGTCTAAATGCTTCTCTGCCCGTGGAGATACATATAGATATAGATAGATAGATAGATACATGTACGTATGTTTATTACAAACAAACAAACATACACACACACAAAAAAACCCAAACAAACAAACAAACAAACAAAACCCACAGGAGATGGGGACAGGTCACCTGCCTATGCAGAGGACATCCATCAGCCATCCAAGAAAAATAAAAACAGAGACAAGCTGCACAGAAAACTAAGGCTGGAGGTCCTAAGCTTTTCCATAAATTCAGTATCATTACTTATTTGTTGGTACTTCTCAGTGAAAAATAATCCCTGTCTCATTAATCCTAAAAATGATTTGTTTCCTAGAGTTGTGCAGCAGTTGGTTGAGCTATTTCAAATCAGGTACAATTGTCAACACAATAGATACAGACCAATGTGAAAGATTCCAAGTCTGTGATACCAGCTGAGATACAATACTACCCTCATACTATCGTGTTGGTTGTTGCTGTTGTTATTGCTATAGACTTAGCTGAAATGACACTTCATCACCATTCACAAGGTTATAATCTGATGCCATTGGTAGCTGGCTAACAAGACTGCTGTGACCATGCAAATAAAACTCAAAATTAAATAAAAAATAAATTGCAACTGAATGCTAAAGCCAAGGAAGGCAGTCCCAACAGGAAGTGTGAACAAGCTGGGCATAAGAGAAGTAGTGACAACTCAAGAACAGACATAGATTTTCTTTCCCACTCTGAGGCCTTCTTGTATGAATGGAAGCAATACATTTGGGTTCTGCCAGTACCTTCTAACACGTTCTTAATCAAATTATTTGCTTGTCCGATGTTAAGTTCTAAGTTCAAGTTTAGACACTTAAGCATGTGCTAAAATCCCACCCCTCCACTGTTTTTAATACAAATCCAAGATACTCTGTTCAGATCAGTTTGTTCAGGAGTCAGTGGGGGTGAAGGGCACTCCTCTTTGGAGCTTGTGGTTCATCCCCTAAAGAAGTGACAGAATCTAGCTGTCCCTGAAGACCTAAAAGGAAATTGTGACAACAAGGCTCCAGGCTTAGTCATGTCCCCATGATGTGAAAGCCTAAATCTTTTTACTCAGCTGCAACATGGGAGTAGTCACATATTTATTGTATTCCATTGTACTCTTCTAAAGGAATTAGCTTAGGTCACTTTTCAAAACACTCAGTATTTATTAAGTCCGCCTCCACCAGCAGGTATTAATTACTATTTTATTTTGTAAATAATCTTTGGAGTTCTCTTGCAGCTGCTCTTAAGGTTTTCAAAAGAAAGGAGCCTAGTAGTAGCTTCAGAAATGTCTCACTAAGTCTCCAATTGTTTGTGTCTGTCAGCTTCTCCAATTTGGAAATGGAAGAGTTGAGTTAAAAAGCCCTATTAACTTTCCAACTTGTGACTCAAAGTAATTTCCCTGACTTTGATTAGTTAGAAGCACATCTGCAAAGCCAAGTTTACAACACACCACATAATCTCAAATGCAGATCTTATTCTGTCATCTGGACCATACATGTTAGTGTCAACAACAGCAATAAACAATAGAAGACATAGCTCACATAAACATTTCAGAAGTCATAAGCCTAATGATTGTTCAGAAGTTGGACCAAGCTATGACTAACCTCTTCAGAACTATAAGCCCTTGGCTTATAGTTTTGAAATATATCCAGAAGACTATATCCAAAACCTGAACCTGGAGACAAAAGAGAATTCATGTGGCATAACAATGATGTGAACAGCAATAAACTCTAAAAGTTGGTCAGCTAGGAAACTGAAATTGTGTTGAATTGCAGGCCTTGCTGAATGACAATCCCCACTAGCACTGCAAACACCATTGCTCTTACAAGATAAGATCATTTCTTAATTAATTTTATTGGCTACTTTCTTTCCAGTTCATTGAAGTCTGCTGGACTGTCCATGCTGCTGTCCCTCTAAACTTTGGCTTCTCAAAATTATTCTTGAAATTGATTAAGAATTTAACTTGGTGGGAAAAAAAAATAATTTAAAAATTAAGCAACAATCAGTGGAAAACATTTGCAGAAAGCATAGGCTAGAAAAAGCCTGGAAAGCTGGACTGTGCACACAAATGTGATGCTTTCATACAAACGTATCAGTGTGACACACAACAGCATAAATCAGAGCTCGAGTACTTCCAGCTCCAAGTGAATTCTCAGTGCATTCTTCCTTATGACACCTTCACCATTTCTATGGTTTCTAAACTTGAAAACCTTTCATATCTTGAAACGGGAAGAAGCGCAGCATGTTCTCTGGTCTGATGGTGGTCTGCACATGTCCTGTGATTATTCTTAGGCATTTCATAACAGAGAGAAAGTAAGAGGATGCTGCAGTGTTTCAGATAATAAACTGCACCAATTAAATCTATTTTCTCCTTATTTCCAAACTAGATATTAGGTCATAGATGACTAAATTCTAATATTTCATGTCCAGCTTGTATGAGAGTGAAAGTGTTCTTACATGGTATTTTAGACATACCCTGTGCCAAGCAGGTACTTCGGTAGTCTCATTCCTCAGTCAGAAACGTGACAGTCGGCAAAAATCTATGCTCTGTTAGCACCACTAGAACACTGCATGCACTCAAAACAATCATCTACCAGATACAGTTGTCAGTTTTTGTAAAGGCAGAGAGGAAACAACTCCACAGAAAGAAAAGGGAAGGGAAGGGAAGGGAAGGGAAGGGAAGGGAAGGGAAGGGAAGGGAAGGGAAGGGAAGGGAAGGGAAGGGAAGGGAAGGGAAGGGAAGGGAAGGGAAGGGAAGGGAAGGGAAGGGAAGGGAAGGGAAGGGAAGGGAAGGGAAGGGAAGGGAAGGGAAGGGAAGGGAAGGGAAGGAAGGGAAGGGAAGGGAAGGGAAGGGAAGGGAAGGAAGGGAAGGGAAGGAGGGAGGGAGGGAGGGAGGGAGGGAGGAGGGAGGAGGGAGGAAGGGAGGAAGGGAGGAAGGGAGGAAGGAAGGAAGGAAGGAAGGAAGGAAGGAAGGAAGGAAGGAAGGAAGGAAGGAAGGAAGGAAGGAAGGAAGGAAGGAAGGAAGGAAGGAAGGAAGGAAGGAAGGAAGGAAGGAAGGAGGGAAGGAGGGAAGGAGGGAAGGAGGGAAGGGAGAAAGGGAGAAAGAGAGAAAGAGAGAAAGAAGGAAAGAAGGAAAGAAGGAAAGAAGGAAAGAAGGAAAGAAGGAAAGAAAGAAAGAAAGAAAGAAAGAAAGAAAGAAAGAAAGAAAGAAAGAAAGAAAGAAAGAAAGAAAGAAAGAAAGAAAGAAAGAAAGAAAGAAAGAAAGAAAGAAAGAAAGAAAGAAGGAAAGAAGGAAAGAAGGAAAGAAAGAAAGAAGGAAAGAAAGAAAGAAAGAAAGAAAGAAAGAAAGAAAGAAAGAAAGAAAGAAAGAAAGAAAGAAAGAAAGAAAGAAAGAAAGAAAGAAAGAAAGAAAGAAAGAAAGAAAGAAAAGAAAGAAAGAAAGAAAGAAAGAAAGAAAGAAAGAAAGAAAAGAAAGAAAGAAAGAAAGAAAGAAAGAAAGAAAAGAAAGAAAGAAAGAAGGAAAGAAGGAAAGAAAGAAGGAAAGAAGGAAAGAAAGAAGGAAAGAAGGAAAGAAGGAAAGAAGGAAAGAAAGAAAGAAAGAAAGAAAGAAAGAGAAAGAAAGAAAGAAA
Source organism: Indicator indicator (assembly GCF_027791375.1). Classification (NCBI taxonomy): domain Eukaryota; kingdom Metazoa; phylum Chordata; class Aves; order Piciformes; family Indicatoridae; genus Indicator; species Indicator indicator. Next base: position 23,980,124 of record NC_072053.1, on the reverse strand, counting down.
GAAAGAAAAGAAAGAAAGAAAGAAAGAAAGAAAGAAAGAAAGAAAGAAAAGAAAGAAAGAAAGAAAGAAAGAAAGAAAGAAAGAAAGAAAGAAAGAAAGAAAGAAAGAAAGAAAGAAAGAAAGAAAGAAAGAAAGAAAGAAAGAAAGAAAGAAAGAAAGAAAGGAGATAAAGAAAGCTATATTTTTAGAATAGTGGGTATTAGTAAGCATCCCTTTTACCTCCTTTAAGAGTGAAATAAAGGTCACTGACTCAGGGAAGGTTGGAATTACTGCTAGTACAGAAATTTCTGCCTGGTTTTCTGTAAGAAAGTTGCAAGCTTGAATTATTTTAAATAACTCCCAGAAGGATATCTGTTTGTAATCTATGGACTTGTAAGAATAAGGAGGGAAAGGTAGCCCTCATTTTGTTATCTGATCCCTGAACATCAAAATGGCCTCCAAAACCTCTTACATAAGCTAATGTTTTGCACCAGTATCCAGGCATTGGTAAATGAGTTTCCCCAGGTAATTTGTTAATGCACATCTCTCACTGCTCTCACAGCCACTTAGCAGAAAAGCCAAAAAACTAGTTAACCCAGCTGTCACATGTTGGTTTAGATTTCAGTAATCATTGTTTGATAGCTTAAGAGAAAGTCATTGCACATGGGTGTATATTTAAGATATTCCTTCCACAGTCTGTTCTGCCTGATACTCTTCTTACGGCCCCATATAAACCTTCACTTTGTCTCAGGGTTACCCAAAACTTGTTATTTTAGGGAGCGAAGTAGTAGTATGTATAAACTTGCAGAAGCTACAAAGTGCTTTTTAGTGGCTGGAGCAGAAAAGAACATTGCAGGGCCTCATTCAGTCCAAGATAACAACACAGCATAACTGAAGTTGGACTCCTAGGTAGTGGTTATAAAGCTACTGCTTAAAACAGGAAGAGACTGAGAATACCAGAAGTTTATTAAAATAACTGATAATGGATGGCCAGTTATCAGACTGATGATTTGCTGAAGAGAAAGAAGTTGCCACTGTTAGATCTGCCACCTTGTCGTGCAAAGTCCGGAGAAAAATTTCTGTTATGTAGATTTCTGAAACATCTACCTCTCAACGTTCTTAGTGCAGAAGTTTCCAACAGCAGAAGAATTCTTGAGGTGTTTTAGTACTTTGCCAGACAAGAAGCCCAAGGAAGCTGCAAGGCTCAGACACAGCAGAATGCTTTATCCACAACTGCTCCAAAGAACAGCCATTACAGTGGAAGATACCACTCAAGAGACAACCCAACAATTTCATTCAGTTTTGTTGACTGCCCTTCCTATGAGTTACGAGAGTACTTAAAAAAATACACATTTCACTTATTTTCCCTGACTTCAAAGCAGAAGCATAAACTGATCTTGAAATAGTTGCATCAAATTAATTCACTAAAAATTGCAAGCTTCCAGAATCTGGATGACTGTGAGCATCAGATGGCTATGATAAAGGTTTAAAAAAAAATATTAAAATAATTGCTATTTTGAGACTCAAGCAAAAAATAACCAACCTGTGAAGTCAACCATAAAAAGTAATCATCACTAATCAACACGAAATCATTGTCCACATGTTTTCTGAAGGAAGACGGCTCATCACAACTACTTTATCATGAGACTGTAATAAAAAATGATAGCTGGCTTGTTTCTATGGCAGACAACAAATATTACAGAGACTGATTGCTCTAAACAATTCATGTTAGTGGGACAGTTTGCTAATTCTTTGAAGGTAGGCTGGTTTATGATATTTTAATCCAATTTAAAATATGGGTGGATTTTTTTTCCTGGCCTTTTATATGGAAAGATGTTGTAGAATGTGCTCAACATTTTAGGTGTACACCAAAGGAGTATGTAAATAAAATGTCCTACACTGGTGTAACTTCATGAATGTGAATGGAATTACTCTTTATATATATACAATATATTTCAGTGGAATTACTATTTATTTACGTATATCTCTTTTTTGGAACAAAGACACAAATTTCTGCATGTGATCCAGATATATTTGTCTCAAAAGCATCACACAGTTTCTCAGACTATAAGCATCTATTTTAACTTCTGTTACCATAAGGTTTAGGAGTCCCAGCCACACATCAAAGCCCTGTTTTGCTGTAAACTATATGGTCCTTTAACAAGAAAGCAATTCCTGTTCCTGCAGTGTGAGACAAGAGGAGGAAAGGAAAGAAGAAAGTTAAAGACATATGAATGCTAAGACACACAATAGTCTTAGTATATCAGCAACCCAGTCATCAAGAGGGCTATATTCCTACTTTTGGTTTGTTTTGTTTCACTTTCCCTGGTATGATAACAAATGAGAATTTTAAGATATAGATATAGATGCAGCATTTAATTAGAGAAAACATGTAAGTTAAGGCAACAGTTTGTTGGCATTACTGAGTTACCTGCATTCATATAATAACCACTTCAAATACATATCATGTCAAAAAATTATCAGTGGTAAATAGCACCATTTCCAGGATTCATGGTTGGTAATGGAGTGTGATAAACACAGTCAACTGAAGCAATGGGATGAGGGACAATGATTTTAAACTGGATCGTGGTAGATTTATGTTGGACATAAGGAAGAAGTGAATGATAAAATCATAGAATCATAGAATCAGTCAGGGCTGGAAGGGACCACAAGGATCATCTAGTTCCAACTCCCCTGCCATGGGCAGGGACACCTCACACTAAATCAGGCTGGCCAGAGCCTCATCCAGCCTGGTCATAAACACCTCCAGGGATGGGGCCTCAACCACCTCCCTGGACAACCCATTCCAGGCTCTCACCACTCTCTTGGGGAAGAACTTCTTCCTCATGTCCAGCCTGAATCTCCCCACTTCCACCTTTGTTCCATTCCCCCTAGTCCTGTCACTGCCTGATATCCTAAAAAGTCCCTCCCCAGCTTTCTTGTAGGCTCCCTTCAGATACTGGAAAGCCACAATAAGGTGACCTCAGAGCCTTCTCTTCTCCAGACTGAACAGCCCCAACTCTTTCAGTCTCTCCTCACAGGAGAGGTGCTCCAGCCCTCTGATCATTCTGGTGGCCCTTCTCTGGACATGTTCCAGCATGTCCATATCCCTCTTGTAATAGGGGCTCCAGAACTGGACACAGTACTCCAGGTGGGGTCTCACTAGAGCAGAGTAGAGGGGGAGAATCACCTCCCTTGACCTGCTGGCCACACTTCTCTTGATGCAGCCCAGGATCTGGTTGGCTTTCTGGGCTTCAAGTGCACATTGACAGCTCATGTTGAGCTTCTCATCCATCAGCACCCCCAAGTCCCTCTCCTTAGGGCTGCTCTCCAGCCAGTCACTGCCCAGACTGTATTTGTGCTTGGGATTGCCTCGACCCAGATGCAGGACCCTGCACTTGGTCTTGTTGAGCCTCATGAGGTTGGCTTGTGCCCACCTCTCCAGCCTGTCAAGGTCCCTCTGGATGCCATCCCTTCCCTCCAGTGTGTCTGCTGCACCACACAGCTTGGTGTCATCAGCAAACTTGCTGAGGGTGCACTCAATGCCACTGTCCATGTCACCGACAATGATGTTGAACAAGACTGGAACAGGTTGCCCAGAGATGTTGTTGAGGCCCCATCTTTGGTGACATTCAATATCAGGCTTAATGTGGACCTGGGCAGACAGATCTAGTTAGAGGTGTCCCTGTTCACTGCAGGGAGCTTGGACAAGATGACCATCGAGGATCTCTTCCAACCCAATGCAATCTGTCTCAAATTTTTTAATATCATTTCAGAACATTTTAAGACGTTAAAAGATCTAGAAATAAACATTTCAATTAAAATGAATAGCTGATGTGGGGAAGAGGGTTTCAAACCGCTCAAGATGTACTTAAAAGTTCAGTTTGATTTCAACAAGTTATAAAGTATTTTAGTCTTCCTGCAATACTATGAGTTCCATAAGGATGACATGGCTCATGATGATAGTCCTGAAGGTTTTAATATTAATTTCATAGTGCCTTGTTTTCTAATCACAAGGCTTCGGACTGAATGGAATCCAAACTACAATGCAGAATAATTGATTCATTTACCTATTTAATATTTAAGTAGTTCTGACATCTCCGTATCCAATTCCAGACTTGTTTTAACAATCTGTTCTCATTTACAACTACCCATCACAAGATTCTTTAGCCAAATATTTTCCTCAAGAAAGTTTACAACTTTTACAAGACCTTGAAAATATTTATGCATGAAAGCTACTGCTTCTTCTCACCAAATCATTCATTATTGTCATTGTCAGATCCCCAAATAAATAACTGAATCCTTGGTAAACTTTAGAGGGGAAAACATATATTCTAAATCAAAGCAACTGAGTAAGGCCACACAGGTCTGGTATGAAAGTCTATCAAGCACGTTTTTTGTTGCTTATTCATCAAAGACCTACCCCTTACAACCCAGCAGCTGATGTGGGCAGGGGAATTTCAAACTGCAAACTACAATTCATAAGGCTCAGTCATTTCCAAACACTCTGATTATGTTAAAAATAAAATTCATGTGCAATGAGCATTATGTCATCTACTGTATTTTAACTCCTTTATTAGTGTTTTTTTTTTTACCCAGTCCTGAACATAGAAGAAAACCAGATGGCTGCAAACATAATCTGTCACCACTACTACTTGTTTCATGAACAATGTTTACAATTTGCTCAAGGCTGGTTCTGGATAAAATACTAAAAGTCTCTTGTTGGGCCTTTGGTTAAGAATATTCACAAAAGTGATGGTGTGAATTAATTTTGTTAATTTTCGGGGGGGGGGGGAAGGCATTAAATATCAAAGGGTTTAAAAACACACTGCATTTCTGACAAGATTACTAAAAGTAACACAAATTACTTTTTCTCAATCCCCAGTGTTCAAACAGGTAGAATAGTATTTTCAGCTGGCTTATCTGTTTAAATGCATCGGCACCTTAAATTGTAATCTGATATTAAAAAAATCTCTGTAAAGCCAAAGGTCTGCCCATAAACAGAACTTACATCCTTTTCATCTGCTGTACAGCAAATTGGAGCCAAAAACTTGGCATGACTGGCAGGCTAATAAGTATGGGGTTTAGAAAATCAAGGACATGAGAAGGAAGTCTGTCAACAAAGCACCTAGCACAAAGATACTTTTACTAATGAAGCATTTCCTTCATATTGACCCAACATTTCCTTTAGTTTTGCATGAGGTAGAGAGTGAAATGCAACAGCCAAAATAGAGGGAGTTAATTATTTCAAAGAAATGTTTTGTCTTTCAGAAAACTGAGCCTTCAAAACCACACTCATCTGGAGAAAAAAATGTGGGGGAACATTAAGAAATTTTGAAAAAAATCTTCTTTTGGTATTTTCTTTTTAAATGATGGTTTCTCCATTCAAAGTGCATAACAGTTTCTCTGCTTGGGTAGGTAAGTAAGCAAAAAGAAGTCGTAGAATCATATGTACATTGAAAGAACATCAGGAATTGATGTGCAACAGTGCAACAACCTGCTAAAATCAGCATCACTGGGGAGGCGCAGTCTTGAAAAGCTCCAAGGATGCAAGACCAGACAGCTTCGCTCTGAAACCTTCTCAACTCTGGGCTGTCCCCATGTAGAATATGTTTTTTTTTTCTTTATAGCCAGTCTGAATTTCTGTTGTTTCAACTTACATCGATTGTCTCCTGTCCTGCTGCTAGTCACTGCTGCAAATACCTAGCCTTATCTTCTCAGTAATCTGTCTCTATGTAGGAGAAAGCTTTTCTGAGCCTTCTCCATGATGAAGCAACCCTATCTCTCAGGCTTCCCTCGCAAGGCAGGTGCTCCAGCCTCTAAAAATCCTTGTAGCCCTCCCCTGGGCTCACGCGAGTTTGACAATGTCTACCTCTCTCTGAGGAGACTGAACCAAAAGACACAGTCTAGATGTGGTCTGAGGCATGCCAAGTTGAGAGGAATAAGCAGTTCCCTCCATTTCCTGGCTATGCTCTTGTTCATAGAAAACTGGATGCTGCTGTCTTTCACTGCTGACAGCCTGATACGTGGCCCACTCCTGTCCCTGCCGAAGTCCTAGGGATATACCCACATTGCTGTTACCTAGGCAGATAGTACCCAGTCTGGACTGCTGCAAAGGGCAGGGGCTGCTCTGCCTTCCTAAGTATGACTGCAATGCATGAATTTGCAATTTGCTCCTGATATATTTATGTTTTTTCCTGAGTACAAGAAAAAGAGTTTGGGTGATAATGTCTGTAAAGACCCACACAATTTCTCTCTCCCTTGCCCTTTAGAGACATCTCATGGCATTCCACTTACTATCTATCCTCACTCCCTTCTGGGTCTTTACCTCCACTATTTCACAGTTGCTACAGCCAAGGCTGACACTGATTACTATGTTCCCAAACACATCTTCTCTGTTATTGAATAATAGATCCAATTGTGCCTCATCTTTGGTTGGCCAATCTATTATCTTTATCAAGAAGCTACCCTTTACACCCTCTAGAATTATTCTCAACTGGTTGCATCTAGCCAGCAGCATGTTAGGGAAGTTAAAGTTCTCCCCAGTAGGTTTGTGATACAGAGACTTTCTGCAGTTGTTTAGAGAAGATTTTGTTAACTTCCTCCAATTGGGTGGAAAGCCAAAATGCTCTAAAATTACAGAAATGTTTTGATAACAGTAAATTTTTCTGACTGGCTCTGTAAACTTTTCAGATTTCACCCTTCTAACTTAATGCAGATCAACAAGTTTGTTTTCAAATCTTGAGTTACCTCCTAGGACACAAAAAAAAAAAAAAAAAGTAAACAAAAGCCCAATGGCTACTCTTCCTCATTTTCTCAATCTATCTTGAAAAGCAAACTTCAAAGCAGTTTTTGGAATAGAACTGAAATGTGCTATGAAAAGACTCAGAGAAGAAAGCCTGTGAAAATAGAGTTCTGTCCTGGTAGTGGACTCATTTTTCTCTCATATGGAAACTTTTCCTCAAGCTTAATTACCTTTTCTGCATCTCACTGCTCTTTGCTACATAAATAACAGGTTTACACTCTTTGTAACCTCAACTGTTTGGGTTTTTTGGTTTGTTGTTTTTCTTTTTTTTTTCCTAAGGGCCAATTAAACATTAGGAAATGTTTCCTACATGTTTTCCTTGCCTGCATTCTGTTTGCCAGTCATTATGTAGGGGAGGAAAAATAGCCTGAAAAAGAACTGGGAAAGGACTAGGAAGAGAAATCTGGCTTCAAGAGAGGACACAACAAAACAGGCCAGGCCTGTTCTACTTACTGGACTCTGTTCTACAGCTGGCAACACATTAGAAAATAAACATTGTTTCTCGATATTTTAATTTCCCTTTGGAATTTACTATGGTAAACTTTGCTTTTGTGAAAGATATATTTTGAGTATTTATTTTCTTTGTATAGTTTGAATCAAAAAAATGTTAGGAAACAACCCTCACACATGCTGATTGGAAAAGTTTCCCTTTCTTCATGTTCAGAAGACCTGGGAAGTCCTGTCATCACTGTTAGGAAAAAATCTGCATCACTGCATAGAAAGACACATTTACTGGATATGTTACCACCAGCCCTTGTACTGAACTTTGGAGAACCAAATCAACCGTCACATACTGATAGGAACATTGATATGAATTGAAATGAAGTCTGTATGAATAATACAATACAGATGTTTGCTTACTGTTACCCAACTAATCCCAGCCATCACAACAGCATATGGCAAACACCTGCTAAGCCTTGGCTGTGTCTGGATGAAGGAAATTTCTTGTAGCATCCTGTGGTAAACTAAAAAGTATAAAAAGTTTCCAATGACAAGATGTTTCTCTCAAATTACACAGAGAACTTGTCTCTTCCCGTTGCAAGCTCCATGTTTGTTTTTTTTTAATATCTACTGGAGATTCAAACAGTTTTCAGTGTTTTTCAAAAGCTGATTTCCTTCATATACAGATGCACTGAAGATGTCTTCAAGACAACATCATGTAATAGTGGCAAGGAATGAGATCCTGCCCATTTGTAGAATAAGAACTCAATCACACAGCAGCCCAGCAGCAGGATAGTAAAGAACAGAGCTTTGAATTAAGCAGAAGCCATAACAACCTCCATCCCTCTCACCTCCTCCACTTCAAAAGTAGCACTTCAGCCTTTTCTTTGTATTTTGTAAACACAAACAGAAGTTATCATTCTGAATTTCCTCGTCACAAACTCATTTTGCCCACTAGGGACATCTGAGCAGCAGTTACTCCATGAAAAGTATGGGGATGGCGAGAGGATTTTTGGATTAATTGCAAATGAAAGATGAGTTAGCAATACACAGTGGCTAAACCAGAAACAATTTTATCCCTAAATAGCACACTTCATACAACAGATTAACTGCAGTTACAGTAGTCTAGGAAGTATAGAAAAAAACAATAGAGCAAGATAGAGTGGGTGAGAAAAAATACCAAACCGTTCTGCTACGAGACATGTTGGAAGTTACTTCTGCTGAGGCCAGTGATGTTTCTGTTGGATTTGAGGATTTTTATCATGGGTTGGTCTACAAGACACCAGAAAAACTGGTGGTAGATGGGGTACACCTGTCTCAACAGGTGAAAAAAGGACCTTTGCACATGAGTTAGCAGGGCACACTGAAGGAACTTCAAATTAGATTTGAAGGGGCAAAGAGATAAAACCAGACTCACTGAAGATAATCCTGTGGTGTAACACATCAATACTTAAGGGACACTGTGCTAGCTAGGTACTTTGGTCTGCCATCTCAGTGGAGACAGGGAATTCGTGCTGCAATATAGACACAGAAGTTGTTGGTGTATTAGAAATCACAGAAGCACCTGAGAACAGTCACATAGCAATTAGGTCTTCTCCCACCCAAACCATGGCAGATCAACAGCCCAGCTGAAGTGCACCTACACAAATGCACGCAGCATGGGCAAAAAGACTGAGCATCTAGAAGCTGTTGTGCAGCTGGGAAACTACAGTACAATTGCAATCACAGAAATATGGCAGAATGGTTCACACAACTGGACTGCTGGAAGGAATGGCCGTAAGCTCTTCTGAAGGGAAGGGCAAGGAAGGAGAGGCAGTGAATCAGCCTTGTGTGTTAGGGAATGGTTTGTCTGGACCTTGATGATGGTGATGAAAAGGTTGAGTGTTTACGGGTATGAATCAGGGGCAAGGCCAACAAAGCAGCTGTCATGATAGGAGTCTCTTGTAGACCCTCCACCCAGGATGAAAATGCAGACAAAATGTTCTGTAAGTTGCTAAGAGAAGTCTTTGCAATTGTTAAACCTTGTTCTCATGTGGATCTTCAACTTACCAGACATCTGCTGGAAATACAAATCTGCAGAGGTGAAAACAGTCTAGGAGGTGCAGAAGACAGCTTCCTGACAGAGCTGATTAATGAGCTAGTTAAGGAAGGTAACCTGGTTGGTCATGGCTTGGGTAGGCGCACTCTTCATTGGATAAAAAACTGGCTTGATGGTTGGGCTCAAAGACTGGTGATGAGTGAAAGGAAATACAGTTGATGGCCAGTCACAAATGTTCAAGGCTCAATACTGGGGCCAGTTCTTGTTAATATCTTTATCAGTGATCTTGGTGAGGATACTTACTGTTTGCAGGCAACATCAAGTGGGGCAGGAATGTTGATCTTCTTGAGGGCCAAGAGGCTCTACGGAGGGACCTGGACAGGCTGGATTGATGGCCTGAGGCCAATTGTTTAAGATTCAATCAGGACAAGTGCTGGGTTCCTGCATCTAGGTCACAACAACCCCATGCAATGCTACAAGCTTGGAGAGGAGTGGCTGGAAAGATGCCTGGCAGAAGAGAACCTCAGGATGTTGGCTGCAAGCCAGCTGAATATGAGTCAGCACTGTGCTGAGATGGCCAAGAAAACCAACAGCATCCTGACTGATATCAGAAACAGTGTGGCCAGATGGACTAGGGAAGAGATTGTTCCCCTGTAGCCAGCACTGGTGAGGTCACACTTCAAATACTGTGTTTACTGTTGGGCCCCTCACTACAAGAAAGACACTGAAATGCTAGAGTTTGTCCAAAGATGTGCAATGAAGCTGGTGAGGGGTCTAGACCTCAAGACTTATGAGAAGTGGCTGAGAAAGCTAAAATTGTTTAGTCTGGAGAAAAGGAGGCTACGGGAAGACTTCTTGCCCTCTACAACTACCTAAAAGGAGATTGTAGCAAGGTGGTTATCCATGTCTTCTCTTAAGTAACAATCAATAGGATGTTACAATCAAATGGCCTCAAGTTGCTCCTAGGGAGGTTTAGATTGGATATAAGGAAAATTGTCTTCAACAAAAGGGTTATCAAGCACTGTAAAAGCCTGCCCAGGGAAGTGGTTTAGTCACTATTCCTGGAGGCATGTACATATTAAGTGGGGGATTGGGCAGTACTGCATTAATGGTTGGACTTGATGATCTTAAAGGTCTTTTCCAACCTAAATGATTTTATGATTCTGAGTTCCATAAAATCTTGTGAGGGAAAGATATTACATAGTCAGTACTCCTGTGGGAAATAGACCTTGAAAAATAAACCAAATTTCATTCTTACAGGAGACCAAAAATATCTAAATACAGTAACATTTAAAATGTTGGGATTTTTTTTTTTATTTCTGAATATAAAGCTTATATATATACTTAATGTAGTATGGCATTTGGGGTAAAATAATGGCACCAAATATTTAAAATATATTAGTTAACTGGAATAAGAAACACTATTGTAGTGAACAAATTTAATACTTCACCTGAGACAAACATCTGATGTAAATTCTAATTGCGCTAGAATGAATGGAAAAAAGATTCTTCATAATCCATATCAGTGAATGGAGAGAAATTAGTTCAGAGAGGGCTGCCCATGGATCAAGGAAACAGCCAAGAGCACTGATCACCCACAGTAGTCCAGGATTAAATACAGAAGGAAAACATCAAGCTGTTGACTGTCCTTTGGTCTCATATCCTGCATATACTTTAAAGAAAAATTGAGAAGGAGCCTTGTCATTAATTGTGACTTATAATTTTGTTTTACTATCTGTGTTACAGAATGGTATCTTTTTTTAGAGCTTTTCTACAGCTTTATAAAACCAAAATTTTACCTTTTTGCTTTGTCAGAGTAAAATCTGCATTACTTTCACCCCTAAGCTTGTCTATTGCCAGAGGGATGTCTAGAGCATACATCATCTTCTCTCCCTATGCAACATATCCAAAGCAAATATTGTATGCTTGTACTCCCAGTGCAATGGCACCCCATGATGTTTGAGGAATCTAGGGACTGGGTAATGTTCCTTGTACTTCCACAAGAGTTTTTGGCAGACTTGTCCATGTTTGAGTTCAGGATTACAGGGACAAGTTCCCATGGCAAACGGAGAGAAAGGCCTTCTCTTTGAAGAGCAGAAACTCAGATGAGTTCACAGCACTAAAGATATCTGTCATAAAGTCTAAACAACAACAAAAATAGTGAGCCGGTATGCAGTTTGGTAGAGAACGGATTGATATCTGGTGGTGACATTTTCAGGATGAGTGAAAGGTTGTTGATCTGAGCAATAGAAATATTTATCAGGAGAGGACAGGAGCAGTTGTGCACAAGTGACATTAAAAAAGAAGCAAGGCCTTGTCTGTGGTGTCAAAGTATCATCATTAGAAGAGAATACTGGATATTAAAGTCATAATGCTGATGGAAAAATATTAGATAGAATGGAAAGAAAATATCAAGAAAGGACTTGTGGACCCTGAAATTCACACTGAATTTTACTTTAGAAATAGTGCTAACAAAAACTACTAATCATACTAAAAACTGTCGTTGGTTGTCCAAGCCCAGACATCTTCTAAATCTGTAACAGACATTTTGCTTTCTCACAAACTACTGGCTTCAAGAACAAAGTGAAATTCAATGGCTATCAGCTTATTGAAGGCTGAGATAATGTTGTGATCACAGTGTCCCTATCCTCCAGCAGAGGCAGCAATTTCCTCTGCTGGTGAACATGATCATAGAACCACCAAGGCTTCTGTTGTCCCCTTTGGTCAATAGCCTGAAGGTGAAAACCTCAGTTTTTCCCCCACCTCTCCCAGTTTGTCACTCCTAATGTTTCTTGCAGGTGTGGCACTGCAACCCAACTCCCTCCTCGTATGCTCCAGGGGAAGGTGAATTATAAATGTAAAGAAAGAGTTCTGTAAAACATTTCAGAGGAAATTCTTTGTGTTTCCTATAAATGGCAGCTTATACTTCAGGGAGAGACCTCTCTCCAGTGAAAGAATTCAATTTGGTTGTGGGCTGCTTTTTTTAAAAAAGAGGTGGTAAGGGGGCTAAGTCCCTGAATAATGTGTCCTTTAGGGCAGAGTTGGTCTGAACTTTTCCCTCAGTTTCTTTTAATGTGGGAGTTACACTCCAAAAAAAAAAAAAAATAACTCTGTAGAAATGTCACATTCCTCTAAAATCAGTCTCCTCTTTGTGTGTCTTTGAGAAGTAGCTCCTGCTTTTTCTGACAAAAGGAATGTTTCACTTCTGTTAGCACTGCAAAGCCAGTTGCAGCATGGAATAGGGAGCTGGACTCAAGCCACCTTTTGCATCAGCAACAGCACTGTCACCTAATCTGCAAACACGGAACAAGTATGACTGGCAAGGATATCTTGTATCTAAAGGAAGCCAGGCAGCCTGGCTTTTAGATGAAGGGTTGGTAGCAGGAAAAAAAGTATCTTATGATTCTGTGACCTGAAAGCACAGAACCATAGAATCACAGAGTTGTTTTGGTTGGAAAAGTCCTCTAAGATTGTCAAGTCCAACCATCAACTGAACAACCCATGGCCATTAAACCATGTCTCAAAATGCCATGTTCACAAGTTTCCTGAACACCTTCAGGGATGGAAACTCCACCACCTCCCTGGGAAACCTGTATCAATGCCTGACCACTCTTTCAGGAAGTAAGTTTTTTCTAACATCTACTCTAAACCTCCCCTGGCACTGTTTCAGGCCATTCCCTCTCATCCTATCACCTGGTACTAGAGCGAAGAGACCAACCCCCACCTCACTACCTTATTCTTTCAGGCAGTTGCAGAGAGCAATGTGGTCTCCCCTCAACCTCCTCTTCTCCAGACTAGCCAATTCCAATTCCCTCAGCCATTCCTCATGAGAGAGACTTGTTCTCTAGACCTTTCAGCAGTTTAAAAAGAAGCACATCTATATCTGTTTTAATAGTAATAATATATATATCAATTAGTAATCATAAATCAATAAGATAGAACCCCAGGAAATATTCTCATAACACCTGAATTTTTAATCAAAAAATTGATTTCTTTAGAAACATTTCCAGCTTTGAATAATCAGTCATTTCTACAAATCTGACTATCTGACCTCTTGGGCGAATTTGACTCTGTGTGTGTATGTGTAACAACATATACTTAGAGGGCTGTGTTCATAAACTGATAGACTATCAGAGCTGAGGGGAAGAAAAATACCATATAAATGAACATTTATGAAAATGTTATTACACTTTAAGTCTAGAAATTATGTTTATGCTTCTTCGTAACTTTCATTCAGTGCTTACATTTAACACTTTTAGATGGAAGATATACATAAGAACCCGTAATCTGTCTGCATAGACTTCACTGCTATTTTTTTCTTGTTCTGCTGGTATTAACTTTGTGGACTACTATGTTTGCTAAGGGAAAATATTTTGGTATTAAATGAAATAACAGAGAATATAATGCAAATCAGGCTTTATGACTTGCAGTTTGTTCTGTTGATTACTGCAGATGAATGCAAAAATATTTTGTTTTCTTAATGAAAAGAATTTTCTTTGAGGACAAATATAACCCACAGCCAGATATGATGGCAAAGGGAAGGATAACAGGATGGGCAACAGGACTGCCACATCAAAGACACTATTACAACTGCCTGAATTCTAAAGTGTAAAGTAGAAGTAGTGTAATGCAGGAGGCCTGGCTGGCCTTTAAACAAATCTTCACCTGGTCAGCACATGTGGCCTCCACACTGAAAAGCATAGATATCTAGTTTGAACCAATAATTTAACGTCCTCTGGAACTGCCTACAGTGATTAGCAAAGTGCCACTGAAATGAGGTCTTGTTAAAAGTAGACACAATTTTTGATTCTCCATCCTGTGACTTAAAGGTCTATAATATTGACTCCTATTCATTTCCAGACAAAAGGGGGGTACATTTGCTATATACAATCATGAGTTTGTCTAGAATTTTTTGTGTATATTTACTTTAGGGATTCTTTGGCTTCAAGCAGAAATAAGATTCTAGTCAAGCCTAGTCAACCCAATAGCCCAGGATGAAGTTCTTCTTTTAAAAATACATAATAGTGGTTTCATTTCAAGATTAATTTATAGTCAAGAAAGGCATGAATGCACAAAGAACTGAAGGAACAAAGGAAATTTAATTCTGCAATAGGACACAGGAATTAATGGTTTTCATAAACAAAACATATTCAGCACTTAGAAACCTTCTTTTTTACTAAATATTTTTCACATGACCTCTGTTTTACTTCCATGTCTTGCAGGAATTTTTCTAGGATCGCCCCTAAAATCTGCAAGCATCTGTTCAGAAAGAGCCACAACCCAGAAAAATCTTTTAAGACAAAATGAAAGGTCTTTGCTTCAGAAGATAAGCAAAGCTCCTGTTCAATATTTGCAGGTCCTTCAACCCTCGCTTCTAGTGGTTATGGGAACAAGGAAAAAAGGACAAGAACTATTTGCAAGAGTATACACACACTGGGATTTTTAATTACTAGGATACAGACAACTTTCTGAATGCTGTTTTTTCAAATACTGTTTCAAAAGTTCTTATTTGCCCATTGATGTTCTAAAATTACTTTCTTTCCATCTTGGTGTCACTTTTCCCTCAGATTTATGGCTCTGTCTGTACTTCCCAAGTGTTATATTCCCTTCACTTTTTCTTGGGTGATATTTCATCTCTTTCTAATTGCCTTTATACTTTGATGAGACCCATATCTGCATCTTAGGTTGTCAGGTGACCTACACACTGGAATGGCCAAGGGCCCCCAGAAGGATCTGGTGAACAAGTTTTAGAAGGAATGGCTAAGGGAACTGGAAGAGGAGGCTGAGGGGTGACCTCATTGCTCTCTGCAACTACCTGAAAGGTATTTATAGTAAGGTGGTTGTTGGTGTCTTTCCCCAATTAACAAGCAGTAAGATGAGAGAAAACAGCCTCAAGTTGCACCAGGAGAGGTTTAGATTGGATATTAGGAATAATTTCTTTACTGAAAGAGTGGTCAAGCACTAGAACAGGCGGCCCTGGGAAGTGTGAAAGCGTTCAAAAAATGTATAGCCCTGTCAGTTCAGGACATGGCTTAGGGGGCATGGTGGTTTTGGGTTGGTAGTTGCACTTGACGGTCTCAGAGGTCTTTTCTAACCTCTGTGATCTTAAGCCCTGATGCATTTAGTTGACCCCCGTCTGATATTCATCCCAGCTTCAAAACACCCCTGCTGCTAAAATGTCTTGGCCACATCACAGCCTTGTAGGACTCTCTAGCTCTCCAGGAGCAGACTGGGCAGGATCTCAGTCAGTGGGACTGATACTGCCCACTCTCTCATTCACTCCTGCCACAGTGTGGTTCCAGCCCACATGCTGCATGAAGATTTGGTCTTCTCCCCCCTCTGCTGCTGCTTTTACATGCACAAGGTATGTTTTCCCAGACTTCCCACAAGCAGCTCTCTGGTTTTCAAAAAAACCCTCTTCCTCATGGTCATAAATCTCCTGAAGACTTCAGTATCCTTCCCTTTTTAGGGCCTTCATCTATGTGGAGCTCAATTATGTGAGGGTCTTTTTTTGATGCTGTGGGGGCTTGCAGTGCTTTTCTATTACTCTCTGCATTTCTTTTCACTCACAAAGCGCACAGATTACATCAAGTTAAATAAATTACAGCTAGGATGTCTATACTCCCAAAGGTCACATCTCAGCCAACTGGCTGGTCAAAGCAGCTTCTTTTGTTCTGAAATGCTTATAAGCCTTCAATTCAGGACTCTAGGGGATTCAGCAGTTCCTGGAAGTAGCCTGTACAGCCACATATCTTCCTATTGCTTATTGTTGGTATGTCACATGAAACAACATCTCAGATCCTGGACCAGGGAGGAGAGAGATCTGATAGTGATTCCCCCATGCCCTACAACCTCGACCTGCCCCTCTTCCCCAGAATCAGAGGGAGGCCCCATCAGGGAAAAAAAACCCAACTAAACAAACAAACAAAAAAAGCCCAACCTATATATTGCCTAAAAATGAGGAAATGGAACAACCTGTTTGGCAGCCTGCAAGACATCTTCCTCATTTTTACTTTTTGCTGCAGGTATTTCTCTGTTTGCCAAAATTTTTCTCCTTCCCTAGCAACTCTCACACCCTTGAAAACAAAAGCATGAAAGCATACAGTGCTGACAAGCATGTTCTGGGTTTGGATTCTGAGATGTTTAGCCTGCAGCATTCTTGCTATTTTTTTCTCTTGGCATTCCACTGATTGTATTTGGCTCTGTGTCTTCCAAATTTTTCCCCCTAGTGATTATTTCACCAGGCATTAGAAGGAAGAAAATTTGAGTCATAGATACCTCTCATATCAGCTACAAAAAGTAGGTTAAACTGGCTTTTGTGCATCCAAAGATTGTAACCCAGCCCTTGCAGTTTTTCCTTTGGTTTTGGATTAGTCCTATTCATCTACAAAAAGAGCAGGGAACTCCCAATTATATTAAGATGAAAGGATGGTTTCATTTTTCTTCTTTTTTTATTTTAAGATAACACAAGCACAACAATTTCTATTCTCCCAAATGACATGGAAAGTAATTTCCCTCATCCTGCTTCTTTCTTCACTTATTCCTGAAAAGAGCATACACTGTCTGCTAGCATAATTTTACAATCCCTAGGGAGGCAGAAATCATGGTGATGCTTTGGGCTACTTAATTTGTTTTAAGATTTGTATAACAATAATGTGAGGTTCTAAAGACTCACATTTGTTGAAGTCCATTATAAAACCTTTCTATATGACCTGAAAATACAATGCATGAATGTTTATTTTCAGTGAAAACAAGTCTAAAGGAGCTGTCTGAATCAAGAATCACACTAGAAGTGATCCTCTGATAAGCACTTACTCTTCCCACATATTAATTGCTGGGAATGTGCATGAGGTTTCTTTCCAAGAGAGGGCAGATGCAAGTGTAAGAGATAGTTAATCCCTTATAGCATCTAAAATTTTGTTCATTAAAAAAATTTCACAAAACTGATGGTCACATATTTGACACTCAAGTACAAGGAAGCTTCAGTTGTATTTTCACAAACTTCCAACTCTTTAAAGAACAAAGTGTATGTTGAACGTCCATACTTGTGGATTACACAGTGTAGAAAAGTTGGCTGTAAAGAATTTCTCCTCCAGGTAAACAAATTTTAACATTGTCCATATATATGCTAGCAAGTTTTACAACATTGCAGAATGTTAGTTATCCATGTTAAAAATCCAGTGAGATGCTTCATTTATTGTAACATCTTTCTTTCCCCTGCTGAGTCTCAAACTGTTCTGACAAATTCCATGCTGCTTATAACCACTCAGTTCTGAGAATGGCACAGCCAGATCCAGAATTTGTTGACTGAGACAGATGCCCGAAAGCCAGAATTTCTCTGAAAATATGGTAGATCTAGTCAAAAGCTTCAACAATCTGAATAGTTAGTACTAGGTTGTAACCCTCCAAAATGTACAGCTAGTTAAACTGATGTAGACAGAGCTGGGAAAGCAGCAGTCTGCATTTGGGTTTAAAAAACATAAACTCCACCACTACAAAAAATATGGTTGGGCATTAATCCAGGTATAATGACTGTATACATGTATCTGAGCCTCCCTCCTGTGCAGAAAGGCTCAGTTTTGTACTGCTGGCCAAAAGAAGCAGCAGGGTGCCATTTTGTGGGAGCATAGGAGAGCTATCAATCCTTTCGGCAGTCATAGGATCTGCAAATAATAACCTGCAAGCTCCTCTGTTCTAGCCACCTTTCAGTGAAGAAGCATAACAGCTTTTGTATTTCTAACAGCATTTTATCTGGCCTGGCTTTTCATGTTCCATGGGACAGAGTCTCTGCTTCTCCCTGGGGACATTATTCTACAGCTAATAGCTCTCACAGCCAGGAGGTTTCCTCCTCTAAAATTTCTCTTGTTCTTCTGGTGCTAAGCTATTGCAAATAATGCCTCTGTATTGTTGTTGTGTCCATCTCTATGTATATTAATGGATATCTAAGAAAATGCCTGTGTCCATTTTCAACAGCACCCCTCATTAACACTAAATTCCCTCACCTTTCAACATCGTTTGTTGCAGAGCATTGCTCAGGTGTTTCAGACACAATCACAGAACCTTGCTGTCAGCAAAGTTCTTATTGTCCCCCTTTAAGTATGAGCTTGCACATGGTGCTATGTCCCCAGCATGTTTTGGTGCATAAATTTATGTATGATAAGTACAGAGTAATAAGTCTGTGAATGATGAAAAGGAGTTCACTGTCATTTGTTCATTTAGATGCTGTTGTAAGCCTCAATGGGGCAGCAGTAGGTAACAGGATTTTTCCATGCCTGTAAACAGTTCTTTGACACCCAGCCCAATGGCTACTTCGTAGGTAATTTGTCATTTAGGAGGTAAAAGACATAAGAAAACTTTAGTGGAAAACACCTATTTACATTAAAAACTGGGTAAGTCTGGGTAAGTCCGTCCCTCTGACTGCATAAATGGTTCAGGCTATCCTTCCACATTTTTTCCTAACTAAAGAATTTTTTTTCCCTCAGTTTTCCCACCTTCTGCTGCAGTAGTTCTGTAGTCTCATTATGTGCTCAGTTCCTCCTAGGCACTTAAATATTACTCATAAACACTGATTTCAAGCTCATTACTTCCAGTTTTCAATCACCAATTAAGGCATCAGTTTAAACCTGCAGTAATCCTTGTTCCTGGTAAGGATCATTAAAGACAACTCTTACTAACACAGTATTTTCCCAGAAGCCATAACCTTTGTTTTTGCCTCCCCACAGGAAGGACATTGTCAGAGATGCCAGCTTTCCTAGCCAACCATTTTCCAAGGGAAGAACCATGGTACATGGGAAAGGATGACAGATCTAAAAAAAGTGTCTCATTTTCTATAATCTTAAAATGTCATGAAAATCTTTCACCAGCTATGAAAAAATCCCTGATCAGCAGGACTCCTGGCTAAGATAAGATCCCAGGAGTTTTAAGCAGTGATTTCAAAAAGTAGAAGCGTATCTTGAGAGCTTGATTCATACTAAGTATGGGGTTATCAGTACTGTAAGGGAAGGATTCTAAAGAGAGAACTATGCAAAAAAATGAACTAGAAACAGAAAAAACACTCACTATAATCTAATCTATAGCCAGAAAAAAAAAAAAGTAGTTTAAAAAAAAAATCTATCTCAGCTTGACAGGGCACTAGGTCTTCAACTACATTATTACCTAGAAATTTTGGACCAGATGATGCTAGAAGTCCCTTCCAATCTGCCATTCTATAATTCTGTGATATCACAGAATGTCAGGGATTGGAAGAGACTTCCAGAGATCACCAGATCCAACCCCCTGCCAAAGCAGCATCATCTAAGGCAGGCTGCACAGGAACATCCCCAGGTTGGTTTTGAAATTCTCCAGAGAAGGAGACTCCACAACCTCTCTGCGGAGCCTGTTCCAGTGCCTGGATTATATAAACCCGTCCAAACATTAGTTTTCCTGACATGGTCTGTGTTTTCCCTGTATGCAGCTGAATTAGGCACTAAGACCTGATACTGCTTTGGATCACGAGTTGACCTGTGGAGTGCTCATATAGATGCCTTTTATTAGCATCACAAAGGCAAAGGCTATAGCAGAATTGTACCTTATCAAGAAATTACAAGCTTGTTTATACACAATTGCTGATAATTTTATCATGGTTTGTCTGCAAATTAAGTAATGTGTGAGTGGTTAGAAACCTATTCCACCCAAAGAAGAAAAAGAAGGGAAGGATAAATTGTTTTAATAGGAGGAAGGGAATGGAATTACAAAAAAAAAAAAAAGGAAGGACAATAAGAACAAAAGAGAACAAAATGGACAGGTACATATGATGTGGCAGAAAAGACAATTAATTGAAATGAAAGATGGTTGAAGTAAAGAAACTATAAAACTGATCATTTAGACTACTGTTAAGTTTTAATAGTTCCTGTTAAAATTTGGCAGTTAGACGTCACCATACCATTGATCTTTTGTAGGACTAAGGATATATAAGCATATTTACATGTCTATAAACATCTGAGGGGTGAGTGTCAGGATGAGAGTGACAATTTCTTTTTGGTGGTGCCCAGTTCTAGGACAAGGAAAAACCGGTATAAGCTGGAATACAGGTTTCACCTCAACATGAGGAGAAAATTCTTCACTGTAAGCGGGGACAGAGCACTGGAAGAGGCTACCCTGAGAGATAGCCTCTTCTCTGGAAACTTTCAAAATCTGCCTGCATGTGTTCCTGTGCAGCCTGCCCTCAGTGATCGTGCTTTGGCACAGGGGGTTGGACTGGGTCATCTGTAGCAGTCCCTTCCAGCCCCTAATATTCTGTGACATAATTTCTTCTAGTGTGTCTTTATTTGCCCGCTTTATAGGGCTGTACTGAGAACAGACGCACGTTGATCTAAAGAGCTCAGGTGTTATAATACTTCCATGCACAGAGATTTAGGTAGGATGTAAAATGCCTGCATTGTAGGTATTTACTTCTGACATGCAGGATACTCTTATTCCTAAGCTATATTTTCCTACTGCCTTGCTAGATGTTAAAGTAACACACTGCTCTTGTGAACTGAATTACTGATCAACTCAGTTATAATGAGATCTGACAAGCCATCTGATATCTTACTAACATTGCCTTCATATTGTATTAGAATAAAACTATTCTAATCAGGACTGATTCTTTCTATATTGCAGAGATGCTCATCTTATGTCAGGCCTGAAAGCAAATTTCATTGTCCTTTCTTGAAATGAGAGCTATGACTTCCTTGAAATGAGGGCTAAGGTACCAGGAGAATCAGGCAGCCCAACAAATTAAGATCAAAAGTTGTGAAATCTCCATTGCTGAGATATATAGAAACTTGCTTAAATCACATGTGATAGCTGTAAGTGACATAGTAGGTCTTTACATACTGAGTTACTTGTGTTTTCCAGACTCACAGGAATTTTCACCTTGCAGGTTCTGTTAAGCCTTTAGTACTTGTATTACAGCCCCACAGGCACTCCTCTGACTAGATCAGTAGACAATAACTTTCTGTTTCAAGTTTCAAAGCTACCACTAAGTTTGCACGAAGAGAATTCCCATGTTAACCAGATGAATGTGAACGAGATTTGACTGACTCTTTCCATATCTTTTTAACAAAACTGGCAGCAACATTTTACCTAGGAGAAGTATCTCAGATACTATGTTTAACAATGCCCGTTTCCTTAGGATTTCAGTTTGCTTTCTTTGCTCAAGAAAGCACAGCGATTTCAGACTCAAGCTTCCTGGTTTTGGATTCACCTCTCTCTGTGTTTAGGGTTATGACTGTGAGCTGGAGAAGACTTGTATCCTTGTAAGGCCACTCATCAGAGAGGTAGGCAGCCTAGCACGTCAACTCCTTTCTTTGTGACTGGGTCTCCATATCTAAAAAGCTAGGGAAAGGATTTTAACCCCATTCTGTAAAACATCTTTTAGCTATTAGGAGTACTGCAATTGGCATAATAATTGGAGACATTGTAAGTGTGGAAAATATTGTGTGTCATTTGAAGAAAGGAAATCATGTGAAAAAGGATTGGTTTAGTTGCCTCAGAGTAAAACATATTTTGGGAATCATTCATCAAAATAGTGAAGCAATGTGGGGAATTTGATACTGAGGCAAGTGAGAATGATGCTGTGTAAACAAATTGCAACGTGGCATCCTGATCCATATCAGTTCTGCTAGTGTTTCTACAGTCCAGAGTTAGGGGAACAGGGCTTGGTTGCTTAGACTCTAGCTACATGTAAGAAAAAATGGCTCTCGTAGTATTACCAGCCAATTCCTCATATAGAGAAATGGTAACATACAACACCCTTGGCTATTGCAAAAGCTGAAAATGTCTTGGGCTTTTTTTTTTTTTTTTTAATCTAGATCATACATGAACTCCTTATACACCTCTTCAAATCAAAATATGTGCAGGAACAAAAATTTCTTGCAGTCTTGGGAGACTTTTGGCGGCAAGTATCAACAGTAAATTGCAAACTACAGTATATAAACACCACACCACTGGAATAAATTATTTCAAACTTTTTCTGCCTGGATTCTTAACTTCTGCACTGTATGCGTTTTGTCAGTAGGGAGAAGACGCCACAGAAGCTTTGCATATGGAAGACAAAGCAAAACATCAAAGACCCTCTCCATGGTTTTAGCCATTCACACCCAGGTGCTACTGCAAACACAGGCAGATACGAGCAACCATCTACACCACAGACTGACAATGAAAACACAGAAGATACTAGACTGGAGCATGTGCAATGGCACCACGCACATATGCACGCAGACACCCACCCACATGAGAGCAATAACATCTTGCACCCATTACTTGTCCTGTGATACAGACATAATCTAGTTAAAATGGAAATGTATTAGGAAAGTCAAACAATTAATTGATCCAAGAAAGGTTGTTTCATACTTTGTGTAAATCAAAGTTAAAAATTCATTTGAGGGACACTGCCATATTGTAGACTAAACAGAGTTTGGCATGAGCACAGGGCTTGGTGCGGGTGTTAAAAGTTGTTCTGCACTACACATGGTCAGTAATCCTCAGCAGAAATGTTAACTCAATTTGTCAGTATTATCTTTATGTCAACAGTAATGCTTAAATATTTACAATAGACATAGTACTCTGAGGGTTCGTAACGCAAGATAAATTGGAAAAATGCTAACAAAATGGATGGTACTAATACAAGCCCTTGGCACTTTATACACTTCAATTTTATATACAAGAGGGTTTGCCTGAAAGTCAGATTTTATTAGACTGTATGGTTTATTTGCTGCCCCCAAGCTTTTGCTAAAATGAAGCAGAAAATTGTATAATCATTGTAAAACCAGAAATGTGTTAGGCTAATGATGCATGAGAACCAGAACCACAAAAAAGAGACAGGGACTTTGCAGATATGTTCTGGACCGATTTCAGTCCTGATATAAATATGTATGAATACTGAAGACCTCAAACAGAGTTGCACCTGTTTATGTACTTTTGGAATTTGTGCCCTTGTCATCAAAGAAATTATGAATATCTCCTTTTTTTAATAACATGTTCCATATGTAATATCACTCCAAATGCATTAAAAGATAAGTAAAACAACTTTAAATTTTGTGAATAGGTAAGAAGAGAAACAACGGGGGGGGAGGGGGGGGGAAAGGAACAAGTATCTTTTGGAACAGCTCTGAAAATAGAGGAATAATATAATGAAACAAGGCATCCTTTCTCCACTCTTTCTTTTTACTACTCTCCCTTTTTCAGCTCTCTATATTCTTCTAATGATTGCTGTGAAAGCCAAGGATTTGTTTCAACCATTTGCAATTTTTTCATCACCTCTAACTTTGACTCATTTCCCTGTTTGTCTTTCTGATTCTAAACTGTATCTTAGGTTTTTTTTTACCCCTATACCTATATCCTCCCACAAAAGTCCTCCCAGTTATTTCATCCACTAATAGTTCACCAGATAGAACCAAATCATTCGCCAGTACATGAGGAATGTCACCACATGCTGCTTTGAAAAAAAAATAAAATAAAAATTGTAACCATGTCTTTCTCCAGACGAGACAATTTCACTTTCCATTTCACTTGTCACTTTATTGTTTTCTACATGTTGCTGTTCCTCCATACCATTTTACTACACTATTTTCTATATCTAGTTTATCCTCTGTTGTCTTGCTAGGACTCATACAAGTACTTGCCATCTTGAAAAGTATTTTTCTTGATGTCTTATTGTCTGCCCTTGCTTTTAAGTCTTAAATATTTTGCAATATAATTTTTAGATATTCTGAGTGTCACAGGAGGACATAGTGCAGCAAAATACAATAATACATAGAGGATTTCATCCTTTGCACTCCTTTTTTTTTTCCATTATGACCATACATCACTTCACTGGTACAAATGCATGTTTTCCTTATTGTAGCTCTTGTTCATCTCCCGTTTCTGCAACTTTCATAGTCTGCCATTTTTTTAGATGTCCTCTGCAAAACATACTACTTTTTAAGGTACAACTAGCACAGAAGGTTTGTCAGATGAACAGCAACTCAGTGTCAGACTTCCCCAAAAGATTTCTGTCCCTGCTCCAAGAAAGTATGATTTCAAGGGACTAAAATCGGAGAGGAAACAACAGAACAAAACATGTTTCAAAGCATCTGTACAGGACTATGGTATCAGGGAAGAATTGTTATACATTCAGTTTGCAAGACCTAAACCTATTTCAACACACATTTGCTTTTTTTTTTCCTTCCTCCTAGTTTCTCCTATCCCCTATAAAACCTGTAATGTTTAATGCTAAGCTATTCAGTTTCAACCTAATACACATTTACATCCCCAAAGATTCACATAGTTTCAAACAGAAGTGATCATAGTGAGAAAAGAGTAAAAACGATGCAGACCTCTCCTTCTTACACTCACACACATTTCCTATCTATAGAGCACTCACTGTTCTTTAATTAGGAAAGCCAGCTGGGATTTGAAAATGTCTTTGAAGGAAGCACAGAAGCAATGTTTAGAAAATGTATGAAATCCCATCTCGTCTTTGAGCTGTCACTCAGGCTTTGAGTCTTTTGCCTCATATTCTATTCGCCATTCTTATTCTGGACCTCTGATATTTGATTCCTGTTTCTGTAATTTCCCTCTTTTGTTCACAAGTCTATTCTCTTCACAATAACACTATTCAGATAAGGTATGTCTTTGAGTTGTCAGCTACTATTTTTTTTTACCTCCTTGTAAAGATCCCATTAGTGCTTTGGGATTCTGTGATACAAATGCACAAAGCAAGAGCCCTCTGCTGAAATACTGCAGCTCACTTTTCAGTACTGTGTCAGATAGCATTATCAGGGAGTTTTTATAGTTTACCTTGCAAATGATGGAAACCACTCTTTGTTAAACAAAAGAATTAAGGAAGCCCAACAAAAGATATATATATAGTACATGCTTGTGCATTATAGTGTCTTGGCACTGGAGGAAAAAGGTAAGAGGATTATTCTTAGATAAGGCACCTTGCAAATATAATATATGCACGTTGTGACACTTTGCCCATATAATCATTATTCAGTTCAAAATGGTATGCTTTCAAGGTTTAAAAAAGTAAAAAGATCAGAGTAATGTCCTTGAACTGCATAGCAAAGGACACAGAGTATCTTTAATACGTCTTCTCTCAGCACAGGGATTGCATGGGTTTTAGGGGCATGTTGTCCGGCAAATCTGTCAGTATTGTTACAATGTAAGCCACAAATCTGTAAGAGAGTGCACTATATTTAAAATAATTTTAATAGCAATAACAGGATAAGGCTAATGTTTGGTAGTCTATATCTTGGATAAAAATTTATGGTGCATATTTATATAGGGAAGTCCCACGACCTACACCCTGGTTCATTACCACTCATTTACTTTGTGAGTTTCAGCAGACCACTCATATCTACAGATATCTCATCTTATCTACCTGAAACGTGGGAATGTTACCATTTATATCAAAAACACTCGATTCAGAGGTGCAACTTCATTTCACAGTGCTTGAGATTCTTGGATGAAAAACATTTCACCAAGTCCAAGGTCTGCACTCCAAAAAATAATAATATTCGGTGAGGTGCTACAGGTATATACTTACAATACACAAAACAAGTGGTATAACTAACTTTCATTGTGTAGTTTCAAGCTTTTTTTCAAAACTATTTAATATTTTTATAATGCTTATAACAAAAGAATAGTGACTGAAAATTTACTACCAGACATAAACAGAACCAATTATTTTAACACTTTCCCAATTTTTAAAAATCTTTCTTAAACTGTAATACCAAGATCACATTCATTTGATAACCAGTTTATCACATGTTAATTTAAAAAAAAAAACAAAAGCAAAAAACCACCCCAAAACACTAGTAGTTCCTATAAAAAGCTGGACGTTCTAACGAGGCATCAGGAGTTTGTTTGCCTTTAAAATAATTTCGTTTTTTAGTTTTCAGGGTAACAAAGTCCCAGGCACAACTAATTGCAATAGCAAGAAAAGACATTTAGGTCATTCACTATAAACACCTGACTGTTTAAGCAGCACAAGGGACTGATAATTTGTGGATGTTTTAAAGTCTAGATATCTAAACATCTACATTTATGCTTCTAAAGTCCATAAAAAACATAATTTACAAGGCATTGTGTACATTATACAAAGACACGCTGCAGCAAAGTACTTACTGAATTTAGTTAGGTGGTATTAAACTCAACAGCATTAAGAACTGAGGTTAAGCTGTGCCTGAGTGCTCTGCTGAACCAGGGGTAATCATCGTTACACTTGCTAACGTGGATGTCTGGTGCAGTCAGAGCTGAAGACATGATTCTAACAGCCTTTTTTAAAAAGAAAATAAGTACCAATAAGCACTCTTCTGAGCAATGAAATATGATTTCTTTGGCCTTACTGACCCATTTCTCTGGGTCATCTCAAGCACTTCTGGTCTCAACAGTCAGCACTACCAAGACACCAAGCAGAGGAAGCATATCTGCTAGTCATGTCACCTACTCCCTGGCAGATTCCAGCAGCAGTTGTTGGCTGTAGTTGCAGCCTTATCTAAGGATATGTCACATATTTAGGCCGTTATGTGATCAGTCTTTGCTGCTTTCCCTTTCTAAAAGCTTTCTCCATTCCCTGAACTTGTATACTTTTTTTACATTTGTGAATTAGGTGCCAGATGACTTGTTTGTGAAATAGCTACCTAGGCTGTTTTAGAGCCCTGGGGTGAGAGCCAAGGCTCTCCCCACATTTGTGTGCCTTCTGCTTTTAAGCAGGAAAACTAACTGCCAGATGAGCACACCAGACCATGATTTCTGTGGAGGAAGGTCACATTTATGAATGCAGTCTCCTGTTTGTGTTTTCAAAGCATATCACTGCTTGCAGCTCCAGTAGTAAGCTTGTCACACGTAAGAATCAAAATGTAAGGACACTGAGAAACCTACTTTCAAACACAAGTCTTTGGCCCTCACTCCAGAGCCTGCCAGAGCCCCAGGAGCTGCTTTTGTGGCTTGGACAACCATACACACAGCATATTTCATATCAGGGAGCATTCAGAAGCATGTCTGATTTATCATGTTCACAGATGTGAGGCATTTGCAGGTGCAAAGCAAAGCCTCAAAGGCAAATGAAAGCCTCATGAGTGCACCTCAAAGGTGCACTAATGCACTGCTGTGGAGAAAATTGTCCTCCTGTGAATTTGGGAACATGCTCAACATCAGAAAGTGCTAGATAAGCAGAAAACAGCAACTAGCTCACATGAAATCTAGCTTCATGCTTGAAATTATCCTACCTTTTTAAAGCAGTAGGATTACCAAAACATACCAAATCGGGAAGGGAAGGAAAGGGAATGTTTGGGAAGGAGGGAAGGGAATGTTTGGGAAGGGAATGTTTGGGAAGGGAAGGGAATGTTTGGGAAGGGAAGGGAATGTTTGGGAAGGGAAGGGAAGGGAAGGGAAGGGAATGTTTGGGAAGGGAAGGGAAGGGAAGGGAAGGGAATGTTTGGGAAGGGAAGGTTTGGGAAGGGAATGTTTGGGAAGGGAAGGGAAGGGAAGGGAAGGGAAGGGAAGGGAATGTTAGGGAAGGGAAGGGAAGGGAAGGGAAGGGAATGTTAGGGAAGGGAAGGGAAGGGAAGGGAAGGGAAGGGAAGGGAAGGGAAGGGAAGGGAAGGGAAGGGAAGGGAAGGGAAGGGAAGGGAAGGGAAGGGAAGGGAAGGGAAGGGAAGGGAAGGGAAGGGAAGGGAAGGGAAGGGAAGGGAAGGGAAGGGAAGGGAAGGGAAGGGAAGGGAAGGGAAGGGAAGGGAAGGGAAGGGAAGGGAAGGGAAGGGAAGGGAAGGGAAGGGAAGGGAAGGGAAGGGAAGGGAAGGGAAGGGAAGGGAAGGGAAGGGAAGGGAAGGGAAGGGAAGGGAAGGGAAGGGAAGGGAAGGGAAGGGAAGGGAAGGGAAGGGAAGGGAAGGGAAGGGAAGGGAAGGGAAGGGAAGGGAAGGGAAGGGAAGGGAAGGGAAGGGAAGGGAAGGGAAGGGAAGGGAAGGGAAGGGAAGGGAAGGGAAGGGAAGGGAAGGGAAGGGAAGGGAAGGGAAGGGAAGGGAAGGGAAGGGAAGGGAAGGGAAGGGAAGGGAAGGGAAGGGAAGGGAAGGAAGGAAGAGGAAGAGAAGAGAAGAGAAGAGAAGAGAAGAGAAGAGAAGAGAAGAGAAGAGAAGAGAAGAGAAGAGAAGAGAAGAGAAGAGAAGAGAAGAGAAGAGAAGAGAAGAGAAGAGAAGAGAAGAGAAGAGAAGAGAAGAGAAGAGAAGAGAAGAGAAGAGAAGAGAAGAGAAGAGAAGAGAAGAGAAGAGAAGAGAAGAGAAGAGAAGAGAAGAGAAGAGAAGAGAAGAAAAAGACATTTCAATGGACACTGAAGCAGGCCTGAAAAAGATCCTTTTGTGTATATGTTAACTATAGCACTCATTTTTTGATGTACTCATTTTTCTCATTCACCTGATAGGGTTCTTTGAATTCCTTCAGAGACAAATCCTGATTTTTACCTGCTCCTACCGGCAAATACTATGACAGGCAGTGAATTTAGTCTCCAATCTTCAGGCTTCACCAGCCCATCAGCGTAAACAGAGCTGTTACAATTAATCTTATGGATTGCCATAAAGGTAGAGGGGCCATTTAGGGAATGTGGGTCTGGTCCAAACTTACTTTGTCTTTTTATTTAACTTCAGTGCACCTTTAAAGGGGCCCTAAATTGGTACTGGCTTGCCCATAAATTAAGTACGGGACTTTCTCTCAGCTTTAATATCTTCAGAGAGGATTTTGGTTTGTTCTAGCAGAATGACAGATGAAGCAACTCCATTCTGCCCTTTACACTTACATAGAAATATTCTGTAAATATTTACCCAAAGAAAGGGAGTCTTGTCTTCACTAAAACCAGTGGTCTTTCTGATTTGAAGTAGACATCTCACTAATTAAATTGCTATAAATTCCTAATTTAATGAGTTTTAATCTCTACTTATCACACCTCTATGAATAGATTGTTTTCACTTATCTTGATATTGACTGAATTGAGTCACTTGCTTAGTTCATTGAGTGTTTTTATCTGAGATTTGAGCTATGCTACTGAGTTGTTATCAGCTGGGATGAATGACCAAAGCATGGGATGTGCCTGAAAGCACAGATCATGACCACTTAAAACATACATTGGTCTAATCCATTCTGTGCTTGAAAAGGAACTCAAGAATTTCTGCTGCACATTTCTCATATACACATCTACATAGTTTTCCCAGTAAAATCCCATGATTCAAACACATACAAGTTAAGATAAACTACCTAGAAAAATCTGCACGTTACATGATTCTTAATAACAATCAGTTGAATGTCTGTTTAAAATATTGAAATACATGATTCGTAAAAGTGTCTCAAGCAGTCCAGTGTCAAAAGAGAAGTAATGTGCCAGGATGGGAAGGAAGTACTCTAAATCACACAGTAAACTACAGATTTACACACTTACCCACCAGAAACAAGCTGTCAAGGCGCAGTAGTCTAGTATCTCATGGGCATCCTAAATATCCTGCCTTATTTTGCACTGAATCCAGAAGATATGGAAAGAAAACTGGAATTTCACACCTAGAGACTTGTGTGAGAAATTAAGTAGATATTTTTGATTGTTTAGAATATCACCCAGACTCAGAAAAGTGTCTGTCTGATGGTAAAAACAATAATCAGGTAAGTGCTGAAGGTATGGTGTTATAGTAATGCACTCAACCCAGTGTATGCACTTCATCAAATACAAAAATACCTAGTTTTGTAAGAAAAGACAGAAAACCATGGAAAGTGTCCACAAACCTTGGCATTCTTAAGAGACAAATGTTTTTAGACAAGACAGAATTATTTTAACAAAACGACTGGAGTTCTACAACAATGTCACTCCCCAAAGAGACATAAGTAGAACAAAATGCAGTTTAAAATTGGTGTTCGGTGAGAAAAAGCAATAGTTGTAATGTAAGTGTATTTTGTGTTGTCAAGAATAAAATCATTAAAAAAACACAAACATTATGAGGCTACGCTCTCTTTTGTTCTTATTCCATAAAAAGATTATATTTAGATGGCTTTTGAAGGGGGGGTGGAGGAAACGTACATGGGCAATAACCTCCCTGTGTTTTAACAGGAAAGCCCAGAAGAATTAATCACATCTGATGAAACCCTAAATAATTCCACTTGCAGTGTTGTACATCTGGGACAGACATACAAGTGAGTGTTGCATCAGAGACACATAAAACCACAACATTTTGCATTCAGTCAAAGTTTTTAAAGGACCAGTCTGCCAAAATGAAATCTTGTTGGCTTGTGAGATTCCTTGGAGACCACTCAGTTACTGGCTGTATTGCCATTTCTAAGATAGAAATTTCCTCTTTCCAGGAGCTCTCCTTGAGAGTTTATCTGACAGAATAGGTGATTTTCTGCAATAATCTGGAAAAAAAAACTTTCTACTCTGCTTTATGGTCTGTTTTGTTCTACTCACTCTGTATTTTTTCATATACTTCTCCTCATACACTTTATCACTCCCACACGTTGAAGTTTCTTCACATGACATTTAAGGGAAATGGAAGGGCTGTGACCTACTTGATGGTAAAATGAGAGTGGCTATTTTATCCCTGTGGCTCTCATAAACCCTGTGACTTTCATAAACCATTGCCTCCAACAGTGAGCAACACGAATTATTTGCCACAGCAAGGCAAGAAAAGCGTTCTGTGAACAATAGAAATCAAAATGCAGACATTTATGTTGGTAGAATCACACCAGCTGGGATCATCCTCACCTAGGAAGCACAGTGTGGAAAGATAATGAGAACACTCTACCTAAAAAGAAATCAGTGATTTCTATCTCCTTAATTTAAAAAAAAAAAAAATTCTAGAAGCCACACATTCAGTAACAAGGTTCGTTATATGAATACTTTCTAATATTTTCTGTGTAAGTACAAATAAAGGTAACACCCACCATGACCACCACCTCTCTGTGCTAAAAGTGGTGGGTGGGTGTATACAGGGCAAGCATAAACAGGGTAGACACTATGCTTAGCTGAAAAGCTGTGGCAATACCATCATGAAATCTAACTGTTCTTTGGGCAGTTCTTTTAGCATTTTCTTAATTAAAAGTTTTGCTTTTAGTCTAGGAACCTCAGGCTGTTAACTGGCCTTCAGTCACTGACGGAAATGTCAAAGTCAGAATATTGTTAGTAAAGCAGGAATTGTTTCTCTAGATGAAAGCTTTAACATGTGAGGCTTATCTTGTTTCAGATTCTTCTAAAAGGCTCAGCCACACTTACACTATCAGAATTAATACCAGATAATCATTAGACAAATCAGAATACTTCAAATAATCTGGATTTAAAGTCTACTTCTAGGAAACCTGGAGACCTCTCTGGAGTGCTCATCACAGTTTCCAGTAATCTTTTAAAGCCTGCAGGGATTAGTGAGGTTCCAGAAATAGGAAACATTATGTGTATCCTTCAAATACAGGGAAAAAAGGGAATCAGAGAATGTTAGACTAGTCATCTTAAATTCACATTCTGGAAAAACAAAATAAAACAAAGAAAAAGAAAGAAAAATAAAGCTAAAACAACAACAAAAATCCCCTCATAATAACAAAACAAACCCAAAACACAACAAAACTACTAAAAATGTTTTTAAAAACACAACAAAACTGTTAAAAATAGTAATTTCAAAAACCATACAAATTAAACAAAACTGTTAAAAATAATAATTTTTAAAAACCCCACAAATTAAACAAAACCCAACCAAAGAATGGTAAATATCATAAATGTAACAGTTCACAAGCACCTGAAACAAATGAGGAGATAAATAACAGCCAGAATCACAGAATCAATAAGGTTGGAAAAGACCTCAAGGATCATCAAAGCCCAACCTGTCACCCAAGACCTCATGACCACTAAACCATGTCACCAAGTGCCACATCCAATCCCCACTTGAACACCTCCAGGGATGGAGACTCCACCACCTCCCTGGGCAGCACACTCCAACATCTAACAACTCTCTCTGTGAAGAACTTTCTCCTCACCTCCAGCCTAAACCTCCCCTGGCACAGCTTGAGACTGTGTCCTCTTGTTCTGGTGCTGGTTGCCTGGGAGAAGAGACCAACCCCCACCTGGCTACAACCTCCCTTCAGGTAGTTGTAGACAGCAATGAGGTCACCCCTGAGCCTCTTCTTCTCCAGCCAAGACAGGCCAGTCACGTTCCCATCTAATTTTCTTCAACGACTAGTAATAAATTGTTTAGATGAAGAAAAAAAGGAAAGGTACTGTCTGTCCTAAATTTATTAAGGCTTTTTGTTGACACTTCTTCCAGTGATGTTCTGGGACAGTCCAAAGTCTTCCGCCACTTTCATTTCCAGCCATATAGCCCAGTGGACCAACACAGGTTTGTTTCCAAGATGCTATACCTGATCTAATAAATCCAAACAGATTTGACCTGGGCACAGCTCCCTGTTCAATCAGGCCTAGTCTGGGAAAAAGTGACTAAAATGTGGGAGCACAACTAGTAAGGAAAATGTGCACAGGTAGCTGATGTCAGGAAATTAGTAATTAGTAAGAAAAGCTGGAGTAAGCTTTATGAAGGAGTCTGTCCAGGGGCTGATGTTGTAGGGATTATCCACTAGAAATACAGGACAGCAACATGCAGCAGATTCACAAGCTGCACATCAGTCAAAAATGTCATTCTAAGAAAAGACTTGTTCCAATCTGAGGCATTTAAAAAGCATTTAAAGAGAAGTTTAGCCTGCAAAAGACACAAAGCAGTCTTTCTACCCTGCTAAGGCCTCAGCTGTAATACTGGCTCAAAATCTCTTGCAAAAATATAAGGACTAGGTGAAGGGCGAATCTGGAGGAGGTTTGCAATGATAAAGAGACATCTAAAAAATTTGTCTTGGACGAAGTGATTGAAAGACCTTGGGACTGCTCAGCCTACATAAGAGAAAGCTTGTGGAAAACAGAACAGCAATCCAGCATCTATGCTGTTGGTAGGAAGCTCAATAGAAGAAGAAACGCCACAAGAGATATTTTAGAAGACATTAAAGTAAACATTCTAGTACTGTCAATCAGTTGCCTGGGGAAATTGTGGTATTATCATCATGGGACCATTTAAGAACAATTTAGACAAATATCTTTCATGAATGACATAAACCAGGAATGGGCTAAATTATTTCTTTCCCTTTACATGCTTACAGTATGCTAATACATATCCACTTGCTAGAATTTTGCAAATCAGTCTCTGAATGGGACCAGAATAGAATATATCTATACCTCTGTGTCACAGGAGGGATCAAAAAGAAAAAACTCAGAGCCAAAGGTAGGAAGTTAGGAAGACACTTCAGAGGGACCTGGACAGGCTGGGTCAATGGGCTGAGGCCAGTAGCATGAGCTTTAATAAGGCCAAGTGCAGGGTCCTGCACTTTGCCCACAATAACCCCATGTGGTGCTACAGACTGGGGAATGAGTGACTGGAGAGCAGCCTGGCAGAGAGGGACCTGGGATTGCTGGCTGACAATCAGACGAACATGAGCCAGCAGTTTGCCCAGGTGGCCAAGAAGGAATACTATCAGGAATAGTGTGGCCAGCAGGACTAGGGATGCAATTCTGCCCCTGTACATGGCACTGGTGCGGCCTCACCTCGAGCACTCTGTGCAGTTCTGGGCCCTCACTTCAGGAAGGATATTGAGGTGCTGGAGCAGGTCCAGAGGAGAACAACAAGACTGGTGAGGGGGCTGGAGGGAAAGTTGTATGAGGAGAGGCTGAGGGAGCTGGGGTTGTTTAGCCTGGAGGAGAGGAGACTCAGGGGGGACCTTATCAGACTCTACAACTACCTGAAGGGAAGTTGTAGTAAGACAGGTGCTGGGCTTTTCCACCAGGCAACTTGTGACCAAAGGGTATGGCCTGAAGCTGTGCCAGGAGAGGTTTAGGTTGGATTTAGGAAGCACTTCTTCATGGAAAGGGTAATTAGACACTGGAATGGACTGCTGTGGTGGTTTGAAAATTCCCACCCAGCATTAACTTTGCAAGGTGGAAGCAAACGGAAGCTGTATTGGCAAAACTTGAATCTACAATAGAATGCAATGAATATGTACAAATATACAGTATTTAAAATATTTACAGGTATTTACAATTAGCAAACAGCACAAGGGCCCCCCTGGCCAAAAGACCAAGGAAGCTGTAATGGCTTCTCTCTTCCTGCCTCCCACTTGCCCCCCTGTATGCAAGGGAAGAGAGAGAAACAGACTAATTTAATACCAGACAAAACAATGCAGCCAAGGTCAAGCAGAAGCAAGTTAGTACTAGTTAGTGAAGAAGCAAGAATAGAAGAGAAAGATTGTTTTGGGAACCAAATCTTAGGGGAAATATCGGTCCCATGGAATTGTTTAGAATAATCATTATTTTCCTTTTTATACCCAACAGTGATTTATTTACATTTTTACTACTCTCTGCTTGAAATCTGTGAAAAATTTTAAAGGCATGGTCTAAAACTACAACACCCACTAACCTACAATTATGAGAGGGGAGAATTTGTAAGAAAGAGAGCACCTAAGGATAGGATATTCTCAAATATTATTATTCCTTTCCTGCTTGATTTTGACTATGCAGGTTTACTGCACCTTCTGAATATGTCATAGAATCATAGAATTGTTTTGGTTGGAAAAGACCTCTAAGATAATCTAGTCCAACCATAAAACTTACACCACTATGGTCATGAAAACACATCTTGACATGCCATGTCCACATGTTTTTTTGAACACCTCCAGGGATGGTGACTTCACCACCTCCCTAGGTAACCTATTTCAAT
Organism: Indicator indicator; assembly: GCF_027791375.1. NCBI lineage: Eukaryota > Metazoa > Chordata > Aves > Piciformes > Indicatoridae > Indicator > Indicator indicator. The sequence goes on along the minus strand of NC_072053.1, from coordinate 23,945,089 downwards.
GCCTGACCACTCTTTCATTAAAGACATTTTCCTAATTTCCAATCTAAACCTCCTCTTGCACAATTTCAGGATATCCCCTCTCATCCTATCACAATAGGATGAGATAGGATAGGATAATAGACAGAAGAGAAACACCCCCCACCTCACTACAACCTCCTTTCAGATAGTGGTAGAGAGCAATGAGGTCTCACCTTAGCCTCCTCTACTCCAGACTAAACAATTCCAGTTTCCTCAGCTGCTCCTTATAAGTCTTGTTCTCCAGATCCTTCACCAGCTTTGTTGTCCTTCTCTGGACACACTCCAGCAACTCAATGTCCTTCTTGTAGTGAGGGTCCCAAAACTGAACCCACTATTCATGGTGCAGCCCCACCAATGCCAAATACAGGGGCATTATCCATTCCCTACTCCTGCTGTTCACACCATTCCTGATACAGGCCAGGACGCTGTTGGCCTTCATGGCCAGCTGAGCACACTGCTGGCTCATGTTCAGCTGGCTGTCAATGCCCAGGTCCCTTTCTAACAGGTGACTTTCCAGCTGTTCTGCCCCAAGTCTGTAGCACTGCGTGTGATTGTTGCGACCCAAGTGCAGGACCCAGCACTTGACAATGTTAAACCTCATAAAACTGACCATGGACAACTGATCCAGCCTGTTCAGATCTCTTCGCAGAGCCTTCTTACCCTCAAGCAGATCAACACTCCCACCCAAATTAATGTCACCTGCAAACTTACTGAGAGTGCACTCAATTCCCTCATTCAGGTCACTGATAAAGATTTTAAAGAGAACTGGCCCAAATACTGAGCCCTGGGGAACACAACCTGTGACCGGCCACCAAGAGGATTTAATTCCATTACCACTACTCTTTGAGCCTGGTCATCCAGCCAGTTCTAAACCCAGCAAATCATCCACCCATCCAAGCCAAAAGCAGACAGATTCTCTGGAAAGAAGCTGTGGGAAATGGTGTCAAAGGCTTTGCTAAAGTTCACATAAACAACATCCACAGTATTTCCCTCGTCCACCAAGTGGGTCACGTTGTCATAGAAGGAAGATCAAGTTCATTAAGCAGGAACTGCCCTTCATGAACCTATACTGACTGGGCTTAATCATCTGGTTGTCAAGCACACGCATGTGTCAGTAGCTATATCAAAATAAATACACTTCCACAGAAAGGTGAAAATGCCTGAAAATTGCAAGTATCTAGGCTCTTTTTATGTAGGCTCTATTTTTAAAAGTCCCTTAAACATTTCAGGATTACCATAGAGTGGAGAAAAATACTAAGAATGTTAAGACTAGGCACATAACCCACTGGTCTCTCTAGGCAGCCAAGATCCAATGCTAGGGATATGAAGTGATCCAGGCAAGTCTATTCCTTCTCTTTTTTTTTTTTTTTTTTCTTCCAGAAAAACAAAAGTGCTGCTGGGGTAATGAGCAATCAAACTCTGCAAACACTGCAGTTTGAAGGAGATGACAAACACAAAGCAAACACTGCAGTTTGAAGGAGATGACAAAACATAACAAAAATTATAAAATGGGGTCTGAATGAATTTGGGTCCCCCCCCCAGATTGAAGTTTCTATGCTATTTAAATACCTGAATCAAACTAAACAGCAATTTGGAATGGGGTTTTGTTAAATCCTGTATATCACAGTTACTCAAACTTAGTCGTCTATTCCTGAGACCCAGACTTGCTACAGAAATTTGTGACTTTCCACATTTTAGCAGCAGAGGGAAAGTCGTTAAGATGCTTTGTAATTGTACTCTGCATGAGCAGGAACAGAAAATTTACAGCCAGTTGTTTGGTTTTTGTCTTTGTTTTCAAGCTGTAAAGAAGTCAGGGGCCTAGCTTTTCAGGGCTCAGCTAGAAGTCAGTAAGAGCAGGAGCAAACCCTGCAAACCCTAGAGCACCAACCTTAGTTACATCACAAACTAAATGCACCAGTTAGATTATCTGTTGTTTAAAATAGACGTCTTTAGTATGCTATCTATGTGAATAAAAGCATAAACATTTCAGCTATCAACTCATCAGAACCGCTTGAGCAAGCATAAAATATCTTCTTGGCACCAGGTAGTCACCCCGTCCTCTTAATGTGATTTCCCTCTCTCAGACTTACTCTTCAGCCACATGCTAATGGGTTCATCTTAAGATAGCAAAGCAATGCATGTTTTTAATATCAGGCTTCCTTGCACTGGTGAGAGCTACAGCTATTTTGCTGACAAGACAGTTTCAGAAATGTATGAATGGTGCATCTCTGTTTAGGGAAAAAAATGAGGTGAGAATTCTGAAGCACAAATGATGCCGTATGAAAGACTAAATTGAGCGCAAGAAGTCTTACAGACCATTTTGCAAATGTAAATGAAGAATAAAATGAAAGCTGAGCTCTCCCCAATTTTTTTTTTCCTAATAAGCCTTGATTCTTTGCAATTTGATCTATACTTCTGTGTTAATTTTCTGATGCTTTTGTTTTCCATAGTGAGCAGGAGTACCTGAAGCAGATATCCCAAGTCCTTTTGATTCCTTTTATTTTTTAATTTCCCACTAAGCCCTTGGGTATTGTTACTTATTTGTTTCAGAGGGCCAGCCACAGCTTCTAAAGCCACAGGATAAGCCCTGCCTGACTGGTCACAGAGCCCACCAGGAACAGACTGAAGTACTCACACAACAATTACTGCTAATGATTGAGTGCTGCATGAACTAGAGCACAAGCCTCTTTCTGCTGGAAGAGGTCTGTGATGACAGGCTCATCTTAAGGAAACAAGATATCTTCCTTTTTTGTCCCCAAGACAAATCAGCACGGGTTTCCTTTGCTCTGGCCATTCAACAGAAAGTCTTCACCCATTACTCTTACCAGTTTCCTTTACAGGCAAACATCTATGATTTTCAGTCCACTCTCCCTAACACCAGTGTCACCCGTTCGACTGCAGTCATATATACAATTTCTGTTAAACAGAAAACAGAAAAATCAGAGACAAGCAGTCAGAGCAGGCTGCTCACTAAATCTTTGCTGCTGAAGACAGCAAAAGAGCTTAATAAGCACCCTGGCCAAGAGCCCCACATTGGCTTGATCTGGCTGCTCCTGCAACAACAACATCAGCATGGTTTTATTCTCAGCTCAGTCAGCACCTCCCCAGGCAAAGGGCTTCAGTCACACCAGACACTTATGTTCACACTGCAATGGACTGCTGACTTCCTCTCTGTTCCTGTGGATGACATACCAGAGAAGATCAGGGAGAAATACAAGAGAAATCCATGTCTATTCTATGCTATTGTGGTCAGATAATTCCTTTTGGATTTGTATCAAATTCCGTTTAATGCCATCCATTTCTGTGGTCTCTTTCCTATCCTGCTGCCACCAAGGTCCCTTCAACTGTCCTGCTGACAAGTTGGCCTTTTTCTGACGTCTCCAAGTGCCTGCATGGACACAGTATCAGATAAGCACTGGGATGAGTGACTGGGTTAACTGATAAAGTTGCTAATTAAAGCCCTGTTTTCAGCACTCCTGAAAGATTAACTGGGCCAAGATTTAAAGCAGAGGGGAAGACTTACTTTTAGCAATGTATACTGTTTGGTAAATACAGGGCTCTAACAATTTCAAAGAAAGCCGTGCCAAGAATCTTGAAAAAAACATTTTCCTCCTCAGAGAATTATACAAGCAGCACGATTCAGTTTAAAGCTCTGTATGTTTAACTTTGTGAGTCCCATATAAACACTGAGGCTAATTCACTAAAAACACTACAGCACCAAAAGCACAATCATAATCTTAATCATTCATTTCCAATTACATATTCCTAACATTTCGAACTGGCCAAATATCAAAATTACTGGAAAACTGGAAGTGGGCTTAAAGAAATAACTTCTGTCTTCTCCAGCACAAGGTTAGATATCCAGTTATTGGCAGGACTGTAAAAATTAGATAATGAAGTCATTACCAAATATCACTAAACTAATACCTATATTAAACAAATAAATACACCCAGGGTAAACTGTGTGGCTAGCAGGCTGAGCTAAGCCTGAACTGGAGTCCCTGTGCAATCCAAAGAGAGACTGCTGCTTTTCTTTCTGGCACTGGCACAATTACCAAAAGTTCACTGTTACTGGTTGCAAAAAAGACTATAGAAAGTCTAACTAGCACAAATAGAAATCCTCCTGAGGTTTTAAAGTGTTCTCAGAAGCCCCAAACATGTACACACCTGCTTTGTTACTTGTTTGTGATATTCCCAGATGGAAAACAGTGAAAATCTATTTTGAAACAGTGTGATGAGCTCTGTCTGATAACGAGCACAGAAATTTCTAAACATGTTTTTGATTTAAATGCTTCAACAGGGACTATTTGCTGTAAGGGTAACTGAACAGATGGTGAACCTTTAGCTGACTGATATTGAAGGGGTTGCACATCAGGACTTCTATTAACATTGAGATAATGATTCTAAAATTGCAGCTTGTTTGCTTGCTTCTTATAGGGTAGAACTTCTGTTAATAAATGGAAAATGGAAGATGCCTACCACTGAAGGATTACACTTATGTCTTGACTACCTTGTGTTTCAGTGTACAGCAGTCACACTAAACAGGAAGAGAGTCCTCAAGAGCAGGAGAAGGAAGAAGAGCAGTGTCAGGAAGAAGCCTGAGAAGGAAGCCAAGGAGAAGGTATAGCAGGAGGCTCCACTGTCTTCAACAAAATTCCCCCTTTATAATGAATGTGATATTTGTGGTCCAGGATACACCTGTGAGCCAAATCAAGTTACCTGCCCTGGCTGACTGCCAATTGCAGCCCATGCCTAGCCTGGGATTCTGTCCCAGAAAAAACAGGACAGTATTGCTGTTATTCATGTTCCTTCTCTCTTTGTGTCTTTCTGATAAACTTTCCTTATTGCAGCCCATGGTGTGTTGCATTTTCCTCCGTTTTTTTCCCATCCCACCAGGTGAATATTCTTGGGATGCCCGAGCCAGAAGACTTTTATTGCTACATCTTCTGAATGTGTTCCAGGTCTTGTTTAGGGCTACATGAATTTATTCCTAGAATCCCAGAGGTTTACCTCTGTGCGTGGAAAAATATGGGCAAGTGCCCAGGACGGAGGACACCTCTGATGTTTTGGAATTTTACCCCTGAACAAGTATAAAATCCTAACAAAATATTTGGAAAAAAGTATTTTGTCAACCTGGCAATTCCCAAACAACACAAATCACTGCAATGTGCTGGGACCCTACCAAGAGAGTTCTATCAGGCATGAAGGAAAGGTACCTCTTCAAGGAGGATACAACAGGTCAGCTAGGCAAGTGGACCACTAAACACAGATGATAAAACCAAGGTCATTATCTACATCAATATATATATATTTATAATGACAGTGTCACCATTGCCAGTGTTACCTCTACTTTCTAATTACATCTTGGAACAGGTAAATTCAGTCCTTCCAGTTACCCTGCAATAGTTTACTCAAGAGCTATACTTCAGAGCTACAAGGATGATTAGGACACTTGAACACCTCTCCTATGAAGAATGACTGAGAGAACTGGGGATACTTGGTCTTGAGAAGAGAAGGCTGAGAGAGGATCTTATTGATGTGTATAAATACGTGTCAAGATGAAGGTGACAGTCTCTTTCCTTACTGTGAGGGTGACTGAGCACTGAAATATGCTACCCTGAGAGGTCATGGAGTCTGCTTCTCTGGAGACTTTCAAAACATGCCTGGATGCATTCCTGTGTGGCCTACCCCAGGTGATCCTGCTTTGTCGGCCAGGCTGGACTAGATGGTATTTAGACGTCTCTTCCAACCTCTAACATTCTATGATCCTATGGTCTCTCTGTAGCACACTTTCAGACCCCACTGAGAGATGCCTATACTGTAGAAGTGAAGCGTCCTTGTGATGACACTTTCAAATAAAAATGAAGAGCCACACATCACTTTCTTCCTCTGTGAAAAGTATAGCTGTTAAGAGTTCTTAAGAGTTCTATCCAAGGGGAGAGGCAGAGGCAGAACAGGTTGAAAGTTTGTGGGTAAGAATTAAGGTATGTGGGAAAGGAGGTGATATTGCCATAGGTGTCTACTATAGACCACCAAACCAAGAGGAAGATATGTTGATGAGTCCTTCTACAGTCAACTTGAGGTAGCCTCTAGAGCAAACTCCTTGGTGCTCATGGGTGACTTCAATCACCCTGATATTTGCTGGGAGGCTCACACAGACAGGTACAGTCCGTCCAAAAGGCTCTTGCAGTGTATCAGTGATAACTTTTTCATGCAGGTAGTGGAGGAACCAACAAGGAGAGGTGCACTGCTGGACCTTGTATTAACTAATAAAGATCTGGTTGAGGACATCAAGGTTGGGAACAGCCTTGGAGACAATAATCATGACATGGTGGAGTTTATCATTATACAGGGTAGAAGGAGACCAACAAGTAGAATTGCAACCCTGGACCTCTGCAGAGTTGATTTTAAACTCTTCAAAGACATACTTCCAGAAATCCCATGAGTTAAGACCCTGGAAGGTAAAGGAACACAAGAAAATTGGTCAGTTTTTAAAGACCACTTCCTCCAAGCCCAATCTAGGTGTGTTCCCTTGAGTAGAAAATCAGGTAGATGTGCTAAGAGACCTGCATGGCTGAGCAAGGAGCTCCTGAAGGAAATCTCAGGGAAGAAACTTATAATTCATGGAAGAAGGGAATTGTCTCTTGGGAGAACTATAGAGAAGCTGTCAGAGCATGTAGGAAGCCAACAAGGAAGGCCAAAGCCCTCTTGGAACTGAAACTGGCAAAGGAAGTAAAAGAAAACAAGAAGGGCTTCTTCAGGTATATCAGTAGGAAAAGAAGAATAGGGAAAGTGTGGGGCCACTGCTGAACAAGGAGGCAGCCCTGATAACTGGGGATGCAGAGAAGGCAGAGTTGATGATTGCCTTCTTTGCTTCAGTCTTTACACCCAGGAGTGAACTCCCCTATGTACTCCAGACCCTTGATGAAGGAGAGGAAGCCTGGAGGAGGGATTGCTCCCCACTGGTCAGTGAAGACTGGTTTAAAGATCAGTTGCACCAATTGAATATTCATAAGTCCATGGGACCTGATGAGATGCACCCAAGAGTGTTGAGAGAGCTGGCTGAGGTTGCTCTGCCACTCTCCATCATCTTTGTAAAATCCTGGCAGACAGGAGAGGTGCCTCAGAACTGGACGAGAGCCAATGTCACTCCAGTCTTCAAAAAGGGCAAGAAAGAGGTTCCAGGGAACTATAGACCAGTCAGCCTCACCTCATCCCTGGCAAAATGATGGAGCAGCTCCTTCTGGAGGGCATCTCAAGGCACTTGGAAGAGAAGATTATCAGGAGTAGTCAACATGGATTTATCAAGGGGAAATCATGCTTGACTAATCTAACAGCATTCTACGATGCCATAACTGAATGCATAGATGTAGGGAGACCAGTGGATGTAGTCTACCTTGACCTTAGCAAGGCCTTTGACACCATCTCCTGTGACATCCTAACGAGCAAGCTCAGGAAGTGTGGGATGGAAGAGCAGGCAGTGTGGTGGATTAGGAACTGGTTACAAGATAAGAGTTCAAATTGGAGTGGAGATCAATGGTGCCAGGTCCAGCTGGGGAGCTGTAACTAGTGGAGTCCCGCAGGGATCAGTGCTGGGTCCAGTCCTGTTCAACATCTTCATCGATGACATTGATGAGGGAACAGACGGACAGACAGACAGTGTCAGCTCAGCGAGTTTGCTGATGACACCAAACTGGGAGGCTTGGCTGATACACCTGAAGGCTGTGTGGCCATCCAGCGAGACTTGGACACACTGGAGAGCTGGGCACAGAGGAACCAAATGAGGTTCAACAAGGACAAGTGCAGAACCCTGCATCTGGAAGGAATAATAAACTGCACCAGTACAGGCTGGGAAGTCATCTGCTGGAGATCAGCCCTGTGAAGAGGGACCTGAGAGTCCTGGTGGATAACAAGTTATCCATGGGTCAGCAATGTGCCCTCGTGCCTAAGAAGATCAATGGGATCCTGGGGTGCATTAAGAGGAGTGTGTCCAGCAGATCGAGGGAGGTTCTCCTCCCCCTCTACTCTGCTCTGCTCTGGTGAGACCTCATCTTGAGTGCTGCGTTCAGTTTTGGCCTCCTCAGTTTAGGAGGGACAGGGACCTGCTGAAGAAGATCCAGCAGAGGGCTACAGGGATGATTAGGGGACTGGAGTACTGCCTTATGAGGAGAGGCTGAGGGACCTGAGGCTTTTTAGTCTGGAAAAGAGAAGACTTAGAGGGGATCAAATAAATGTTTATAAATATCTGAGGGCTGGGTGTCAGGAGGGAGGGGACAGGCTCTTCTCACTTGTTCCCTGCAATAGGACAAGGAGCAATGGATGTAAGCTGCAGCACAGGAGGTTTCACCTCAACACAAGCGGGGCGTTCTTTACTGTAATGGTCACAGACCACTGGAACAGGCTCCCCAGAGAGGTAATGGAGTCTCATTCTCTGGAGACTTTCAAGGCCTGTCTGGATGTGTTCCTTTGTGACCTGACCTAGATTGTATGGTCTTGCTCTGGCAGGGGGTTTGGATTCGATGATCTCCTTGGCTCCCTTCCAATCCCTGACATCCTGTGATCCTGTGATCCTGTGAATCTCTTCAAGATCTAAAGTTAGAGTGATATCTAGCACTCATTAAAAGGCCTGGCTTAACAGGGCTCTGGGCAGCCTGATCTAGTTGAGGATTATGGCAGAGAAGTTTGGACTAGATGACCTTTGCAGGTCCCTTCAACACAGACCATTCTGTGATCCTGTGATTCCATGAAGCAAGCAAAGACAACACCACAATATCAGAAATACACTAAACTGTGTATACATGAGGTCTATTCCCTAATTTGACCTCTAAGTGTGCCAGGTGGGACTCCTGTGTGACCCCACCAATTCTCATTCATGTTCACAACAACAATTATAGATTTAAATAAGCCAGGATGAAATTTTACTGAAAGCCTGGTAATCATAGTAGGAACCACTCAGTTTTCCTCTACTTTAACTCCCTCTCTCTGAATGCTGTTTACCTCTACTTTGTCATTACTTCACTTTTTCTATAGAAGCCAGGACCAGCTCTAAGAATTTGGATATAAAAGCAACATGCAGCTGAAATTATGTTAGACAGCCCATCATAAGAACAGGAACCTAAAACTGAGCAAAGCCAGTGCAAAAGTTACTTTGAAAGTAACTACAGCCTTACCCCTACCACACCACTATAGCCTGATCCTGTTCCTAAATCTACGCTGAAGACTGAAAATCAGCCTCAGGCCTCATTTAAGTACAGAACAGTTTGTAAAACTCCTAGATAGAAGTTTAACGAGGAAACATTTCTTCCAGTTCCATTGACATAAGCTTCATCCTGCAAGCCCATTATTCACTCATACAGCTCAGCTGAAGCCAACAGGAGAGTTTACTTTGGTAGGAATAGCACATGTAACAGTTTGAAAGGAAATCTGTGAAGAACTAGAAACATACTTCGCAGATCATAAATGTGAAAGTCCTGGGTTTAGTCCCTAACTCTAATTCTGAATAATGTTGTTAGGTTTTGCCAGTCTTTGTCAGCATCAGCTCTTACATCCTCACAAATCTCTGTCCTCAGCTTCTAGAATAGAGTTTAAAAAGTCTTTTAATGTACTTAAATTTTTATGACCTCTCCATTTTCCAATTTTTTCCTTTTTCTAGTTCCATACATCTTTTTCTCGTTCCATACATCTTTTTCTCTTTCATCCTTGCATACTCTTTCCTTCTTAAGAATGCTGTAACAACTAAAGCACAATAAAGTTGCTTGAGAAGATGTTGCTTAGAGATGTGGAAGAGAAAGGTCCACAGTGATTTTTTAAAATCATTTTATATGTGGAATGTACAAAATAAAGATAATTTTGTGCTATAGAAAGGAAACCAAGAAGATTAATAAGGCAAAAGATATTAGGGACATATTTATGGATATATTTACACATGTGGGCAGACCAGGTATGAAAGCTATTTAAATTCTAAAAGAAAAAGGAAACTATACAATATGTACCTCTGCATATTGTGGAGAATAGCACACCCAGCAAATAATAAAGAATGAAGTACATACAGTGAAACACAGACATCTCCTAGGAGGAGTGCCTTCAACTGCAGAACTAGAAAGAAGGGGGAAACTCACCAGCTCCCATCTACCTACGGACTGATTGGTAGCAATGACTGGGACATGAAAATGGCAGAAAATAAACATGCAAAGTTGAGAGGCAATTTCTTTCAAGACAGATTTCAAAACAAAAGAAATCAGCAAAACCTATAGTTTCCCTTCCACATCTTTACTTGACACCTTGTTGATCCTGTAACATTGCAGAGCATTTTTTTTCAGGACTAACAATAGCAGACATAGAGGAGGGATTATTCTAGCAAACCTTTTCCCTGTCAGAAGCATATTGGCACAGTTATCTGTGTCAGAGTACTAGCTTGGTGATGACTGCCCTTTAGGTAGAAAGCATGCACATGATTTTCCTCTTAGTTTACATTTTGCTTTCAATCTCCCTGGAACTTACATGGACGAGGATAGGAATAGTAGAAAACAGCATGTGGACAGATTTCGGTAAAAGCCCTGAGAAAGAACTGCCCTGCTAAAATAAAAGCACAACACCTGCCATGCAGAGTGCTTTGGAACAGAAAAGCAAATCCCAGCAACATACGAAAAATAATATGGGACAAAGCACTCTAACTCTGAGATTGCACACATAGGTTTGAGGATTACTTTGCAAGATCAGCTCTTCCCTCTCAACAATGATTCTTGCCTATGCAGGACTTGGGCTATCACCTTTTGCAACACTGTGTTATATTCCACATTTTCCCCTCTAGTAGTATGTGTCTGAATCCAGTTCTACTTGGTCCAGCTTGGACCAAGACATAAACGTGTCCCATAGCAATACTATGCACTATAAAATATATTGCAAATATACAAAATATTGTCAACACTGGAGATATCACTATATTCATGGTAATTTTTTTGACAAATGTGTGCCTTAAATGAGTAACTAAAATAATTTGTTATTCAAGTAAATAATTTTTTTCCTCTCCCTTCTTTCATCTCTGTCCTGAAGGTTCAACGCCCCAAAACATGCCCTAGCCCAAACAATGACCTAAGCACCTGCGAATGTGCTTATGTGGACAGTTCCTGGGGTCCAGATGGCCAAGGCAAACGTATAGCACGTGTGATTAACATTGTAAGCACCTGTGAATGTGCAAGCCTGGGCACTTCCAGATAAACATGTACCATGTGTAATTAACTTTGGAACACAGCTGTGAACTGTGTGTGCCCCATCCTAGAGGTCCAGTTATCAGGGTTCTGTGTTACCAAAGGGCATTAATTGTCTTGGGACTGTATCTAAACCAGCCAAGAAGTCAGGCAACTTGCCTTGTTCTCACCCAGACAGCAACAAGAGCCAAATGCTGCCCAAGTACCAGCCAAAGAACCTGCTCTAGCAGACCAACTTCACCCAGGCCTTGCACCTGGACCAAGGCAGAAAGGGGGAAAGTTCCAAGGAAACTGAATCCCAGAAGAGGCTGCAGGCCAGCGATGAAGCACACAAGAAAGAGGCCCTCTAGCCCTCTCTGAGCCAAGGGAAAGATCCAGACTGCAAGACAGGCCCCTTAGCTCTCTCCAAGCCAAGCACTGTTCGAATCATAGCCACAGCGTCTGGGAAGATACCAGACAGAGAAGCAAGTTGTGAGTTCCTGGCCAATCTGCCACGGAATCCTATTTGTGGGAAAACCACAGATCACAGCACCTGCATGTCCAAATTGAATTGCTGTATTGGAAATGTTAGACCTGTGCTTAAATCATTTAACTGTCTTTATATGTGCAGTATAAAACCCACAACCGAATAATTGAACCTGTGAATACATTTTGTAAATAAGTTACAGTGGTGTTTGAAGATACAACTGCCAGGAAATATTAATTATAAAATATATTAAAACATACATTTTTATTACAATCCCTCCTCTGAATACTCAGTGAGGAGCTCCTTTAAAGGAATTAAAAAAATAAAAACAATTCTCTGCTTTCCCTCGAAGCACTGCTCCTGCCAAAGAGCTGTGAATATAACCCAGCTTTGATTGTTTTCTCAGGAATCTTCTACTTTTCTGAATCCTTTAGATATGTTTCACAGTTGCCTTCCTGGATAAAACATCAGTATCTCCTCTTCCTTACACAGCGCTGTCATGGCTTGACGTAATCACCTATGCAATGCTCCCAGCTCCTATCTGGTTAATTAGAAGTATGCAATCTGTTTCAGACTGAAGCAATAATGTTACAAAAGATCTATAAGACCAAATGCTGATCCAGCTCACTATGTTTTCTATTGAAGTAATCCAGTTGTTCTTTCTCATAGAAACTGGTCAATATTGTATATCACAGAATTGGTGTACCACACAAGCAGCTTGCGATTCTCTGATTTGCATCTCTCTGCTCTCTACACACCCCATACAACAAAGACTTTACATATGGCAATAAGTGCTCCTTTTCCCTGGACTGCTCTGCTGCCTTCATCAGAGTTACTCCAGACATGAGTTTATATGATAGAAAAGCAGCAAAATGCACTCCTGGGTCAAACATTTTTCCAAATACTCTGAGAGAGATATGCCTTGTTGTAACTAACTGGACTGGGATCAGTGCCTGCAGGGAACACTTCAGCCACTTTCCTTCCAACAGCAAGGAAACCTTTATACTTCATGCACAGTCTCCAAAGGAAGGTCCTCTACAGTCTTTGTACTGGCAGCTGCTATTTACATACCTTTGAGAATGGCAGTGAGTCTGATACTGTCTCGCTCTCCATATAAGTCAATACAGCTGCAAGAGTTATAAATCAGGAAATAATATTTCTTGCAAATAAGCCTAGAGTATTTAAAATAATCCTAAATAAGACAGCATGATTATTTCTCAAAATAGCAGTAGAGAGAATGGATTGCCTGGAAAGCTGGATTTCAGTTCATCCAGATGTGTGCCATGGAATCATTTTTGTTTTCTTACAGCTATTAAAAAGCTATCTATCTTAGCTTTCACCATGGAAAATTACTAAACTCAGGGGCTAGTCATGAATGGTATTAGAATCAATTTAATAAAGACAAAAGTATGTCCAAGAGAAAACTGATTTAGAGACAGGAATGATTTATAGTGCTCTTTCTCCAGTATCAGCTGTTCTTTCCACTGCATCGACTTTAATCGCAAATACTCATAATTTGCTGTGCAGCTAAAAGAAGCCTCCACAGCTTGCTTCAAAAGATGGAGAGAAAAAAAAATGTCAAGTACTAGGCTACAAAAATATGGATAGCTCTCCAAGTATGAAATAAAGTACTTTTTTTTTTTTCTGCCAGACATGACCAATATTACTGGAGTGTTTGCATAAAGTGAGCAGGGAAAAAAAAAAACAAAGTAGTTTTCTGTGTGCTGAAACAGCACAGTTCCCAAATAACTCCTATGTCCTTTCCAACAGAAAGCACTCCCTAAAAAATGAAAAAAATAGAACAAATAAAACATGGTAAATCATTCTTTGGACTTTCCCCCCCCTCCCTTGCACTGGAATCAAATGTTTTACAAAATGATTCCTCTGTGAAAGCACAGCAGTAGGTAACTAGTAAATTAACACCACAGGGAAGAAGAATTTCACCTATCATCTTCTCCACCACCTTCATCTGCACCAACCCATTCTAGGTTTCCAGCTTTGGTCTATTCATCTGAGCTTAGGGAATGTTTAATTTTCTATTTACTAATTCTGTAGTAGGGTTCTAAAATACCACAGTCAAATAGCATGTTTGGATTGCCACAGTAAATTGCTCCCATGGGAGTGTTTACAAGTGAAAATTGAAACACTTCAAGTGTTTTTTTTTCATCCTTTCTTTTTTGATGTGAGTATTATGCTGCTTGAAAACAATGCCTGACTTAGCATTTAGATAGAGCCCTCCATTCAATAGAGACCAAATCATGGGAAAGGTAACAAAAAAAAAAAAAAAAACCCAAACAAACCAACAGCTCCTTGATTAATTAAATCTTTGGCCCCTCTGCTGAAATAGCATGCAAAGATCTCAGCTAAAGCCAAACAAAATAGCAGTGTTTCCCTGTAATGAAAATTCATCTTCATGATGATCTGGATGAAGACAATCTAAGAGATTTTCAGTTAGCTGCAAGATTAACATTTTGAAAGAAAATAAGTTAAATTGAGATGAAAGAGGACAATAGAGCAAAGAATTATAACACAGTGTCAACAAGCAAAAGCATAGTCTCTGGAGAACATAAGAGCTCATCAGCCTCTCCAGTGACTTGGAAAGCATCTGCACAGTGTGAAGTGGGTTAGCAGCTGACTAGCACTGGTTGTAAACACATCAGAAAGTTGTGATGTGTGAGTAGTAATTTTATTGTCTGGAAAGGGCAAGACAGGTGAATTGTGGGGGCACAACTTTACGCTATAGCAGTGTGCCATACTTACACTGAAATGACCAGGTTCCTCCTTTTTTAAGATACAAATGAGAAGTGAAGTTTTCAATTGGAATCTATACACATTGTCCTAGGAATGAATCCTCCTTCAGGAAATGCCATAATGACACTCCTTTTTCTCAAATTCTTGCTTTGCAATGTCTCCACTGACTCACTGAGCCTCAGGCCCACTGTTCTGAATATTGACAGCAGTCATGATGGCATATGGAGCCCTCAGAGGGGACCAGTGATGAGAAAACAGTCTAGAACTGTTGGTGTCTGATAATCTTGCTATACTGGAATAAGGGGGTAACCATCAGTAAAGTCATTGCTTTAACAGATCATGTAAAGGAGCCAGTGAAGGGTAGGGAGTATGCAAACTATACACTAGTTTGCTAGGCTGCTCCCAGTTGAAGTATGTGAACAAAAGAATGACAGACACCATGATAAAAGTTGATCATATGAGTAAAAAGGCCAAACCACTACCACATGCCTGACGAAAAGGCAGGAAAGATGCAGTCCAAACCAGGACTCCCAGGAGAGATGAGATCACACTAAGCGGGGGAGGAGAGTACGTACAGGATGTTGTTTTGTAACTGTCTAGTGTTTTCCAGAGTAAAAGTGATTGTGGCTTGGCTAAGTCTAAGTTCCTCTCCTGCCCACTACTTTATCCCTTAGACTAGAAACAAGAGCTCCACCACCAGGTAGACATTCTGGATATGCATCTGAGTAGCATGATGCTGGGAACACCTTTGGTTAACAAAGCCTCTGGAAGACCCAACCTGTCTGTGCAGACAGAGCTGACCCTCCAAAAGTTATAGTACTGCCTCAGAGTCCTGAAGCACAGAACTAGACTGTGCAGCACCCGATACCCTGAAGTTAAATCAAAACGATTTGGTCATCGGAGATCCACTGTCACAGAGAGGAAAAGGCTGCACCATAGTATTCTGCTTCTAACCTAAGTCTTCATTCACAGGAAGTCAACTCCTCTTTCTCACTGAACCTACAGGCTAACAATTATGTCACTATAACAGTCAAGAGCTTTTTTAATATTTCAACTAGTCCATAATTTGCTGGGATCTTTATTTGAGCTGAATTCTTTTTGCAGGGGCAGAGCTTTAAAAAAGATATTTGCAATTTCTAACTTTTCTGGCAGCAAATTAATCCAAACTGCTCTTACAGGTGCTTCTCTTCCTTTACTGACTTCTCTCATCCACTCTCCTGGAAATGCTATTATCTTAATCCCAGAATATTATTTCATTTGCCAGTATTGCTTTTCTTATCTTTTACACACTCAAATTTACATTTAATGTCTAATTCCACAGCTGTATCTTTTCGTTGCTCTGAATTAATTTTCCTGGCTTTCTGTTTCACAGGGCCTTCCAGTTTGTTAGTTTTTGCAGAGTCAGCTCCATTGAAGGACTCAGAATCTGTTTCCATTACTGTCAATAATAAGCTTTGGCATTTTGTTCAGAGTATGAGGGTCAGCATACACTGATGTTTATGCCAATCCTCTTGATATTAATTAGACCTTTATTCCATATCTTTTTAATGTCTTCAAACTTTTTTTTTCCATCTTGTCAACTTCTCTTTCATGCTACTGAAGTTTCTTCTGGCACAATATTATGCTCCAGTTTCTCTCTCTTTTTGTCTCATTGATTGCTTAATTTTAAGTCTAATTAAGTTCTAAAGACAAAGTGATTTTTCTCATTAATGGTTCTTCCGTTAGAAAAGAGTATCACAAAAGTGAGAGAATGATAAATTAAAACAAACTACACATCACCTCTTTTGTAAGCAAACCCATTACCTTGTGGGAAATAAATATCCCTGCACAAGCTCTCTATTGCCTTATTTTCTAAATCATTACTACACGTTCTGATAACATAATGTGTTAAAGTCTACACTGTAGGCCTTAAAAGTAGGGCTCTGACATCTGCAAACTTAGACACATATACATGGCAGGATTTAGGATTTCAGACCTTCTGTCTCCTAGCCTAGCCTCCTATAAAGCAAGTAAATACTACTAAAAGAGATTGATTCTGTGATTCTTTTGAATGCTATTTCTTGCTTCTTTGTTTCCTTGTTCCATCTATCTCTATTGCTTTTCTTCTCTAAAGGTGCTCATCTGACTGTCTGGACATTGTTTTTTTCTCTTTCTTTGCTATTGGTGCAATTTTTGGAGGAAGGCATTGCATTGCCTTAGTTTATAAAATGAAGTGAACTAATAAATTATGTGCCTGAATAAAAGTAGTTTGGGGCAGAGAGTGTCATCTTACTCTTTTGGTATTACATACTATGTCGATTTATGACTACTATACAAATTAGGCAAAATTACTAAACACTTTCAGTTATAACATCTCACTAATTAATTGCTTGGGATAATCAGAGCTCTGAGAAAGCTGTTTTCTTATACCTCATCCACAGAAGAGCTCTTAACAATCATTGTATGCTCTTTATCAATGACTGAAAAGATCCTCAAAGTCTACTAGGATGATCTATTCCTTAGGTTGCCAGGAAGGTCTCTGAGGGCCACATTACATACACCAGTCTCACTTCAATCCCAGTATCTATTGACCTAGGCACTACAGAGAGCCTAAGGACAAGAACAAAACCATGCTGTCCTGGGTCCAGCTCTTGTCGTTCCACACTGACTGGAAATTAAAGGTCACTTGGCTGAGGCATCAAGTTCACTGACAGGGCAAAAGCATCAAGCAACACAAGCTGTTTGTTATCCAGCTGACTTCCTAATAGCACAAAGAAGTGGACTAAATGTTTTGCTAGCAAGGCAGATCATCAAGACATATAGAGTGCATATAAGGACAGTCTGCATTGAAGGACAGAGCACCTTACACATCATTAGGACCACACCATGCATGTAATCACCTAAACAAGTGGATGAAACAGTACAAAGGGATCACACAAACATTAACTAATCCATATGCATTTTTGTTCTGGCTGTGTCTGGACTCTGCAATAAAAATACAAAGCATACCATTGTCCAACAGAAAATACATGTAAAAATCATCACAACTTATCTACTGCTCTGACCTAGTCAGCTAGAGGCAATTTTACAGTGCCATAATACTCTTTTAGATTTATAACTGAATATATTTGCTAGAGAGTATTTTTACAGTAGTTACAGCAGATAGGAATGAGTGAGTATTTAATGAGCATTTATGGGGACAATGGCATCTAACAAAGAGCAGTCTACAAATCCCAGAGACATGCATTATTACAATAAGGTGAAGGTTTTCTAGACATCCAAATCAAAGAATACAGCTCTTCAAGGAAGTTAACAGATACAACCAAACTGGAGGAAGGGCTGAAGAGGAGCAGTGTGTTTTCAGTAAGAGAAGTCAGCTTCCATTATCAGCTCTGAGTTGTATTTTCAGATTTCCAGTTTCCACTAAAGGCACAGGGAAGTGCAGAGCTGTTAGTTGGAGCCTTTCACATTCTGGCACTAGGGAGAGAGAGAAGGAGCATAGAGAAAGAGGGGAGTTTAAGAGCATAAAGTGGATTCCTGCCCATTGTCTTACTTTTCACTATCAACATGCAAAAATAAGCTTCATTGTTACTTCTTTGAATGCTTCTTATTGCCTAATCAGGATAAAATACCATTTTTTCCAGTGAGGAGAAAAGAGTATATAAATTCTGAGTGGGCAAAGGGCAAGAAGCAATCAGACATAGCATACTGGAAGGTCACTCACCTTAGGCCACCAAATAAGAGACTGGCATTGCTGGGTATAAATTCTCACATCCCAGATCAGTGTCTTTTTCTAGACCACAACATATCCCTGAATTAATGTAGTTAAGCTTTTGACACAAAGGGCATATGAAAATGAGAAAATACATAATTTTCTTGCAACACAGACTACACTGAACTGGTTTTTTTAATCATTAATGGAAAGATTAATGATTCTATACTTATAAAACTGACAACAAAATCTTACCAATGAATGCACTTTATTACACCAAGAATTAAACTCTGAGATCTTAAAGTTAAGTTTCCAATGGGGTGTAAAATGAAATTATTATTAAGAAATTATTTTATTTTTTTTTATGATGGACTTGGTAATGTTCTGTGTGGCTGTTGTTAATAGTCATAGAGCATGGTTTGCTTCCATGATGGATGAGAAGAAAATCAGTGGTCTGCTCAAAGAAAGATAGTCAAAAGCCCTAGTTTATATTCACACTGCTCATAGACCATCCTGATTTTTCTCCCAGCTGCCCAGAGCTTCAGTGGTGCTGTGGCAACTACCAGAAAGAGATACAGCGTCATAGCATCCCTTGTTTTCACCATCACTTTGTACTTGCTGAAGACTTGCTTCATCCTACTCTGGAAGAATTTCCTAAAGAGGAAGGAATGAGCTCAGCTGCTCTTCTCCTCATAAGTCACATCATGATATAAAGCAAGAGAGGAAGTCATAATTGATAGAAAATCATTTCCATAGATGTGACCAGCAAAATGAGTGAAAACAGAAGCCTGCAGTTCTCAGTGACATTGTATCTTCACTAATCTACATTTACCTCCCATGGACACTGACAGGTTTTCATCTAAGATGGATATTCTTTCATACTACGTGGCCTCTTTCAGTTACATGAGCTGCTGTACATTTTTTATGCTTTGCTTGATAACAAGAGAGTTTGCAAACAAAACCTCTTTTTGGTCCTTACTACGTACTGTGCATTTTTCTCTTTCATCTCTGGATGTCTCTAAAGAAACTGAATGAGCAGGGCAAAGAAAATCAGCAGAGCATAATATGGCCATTAGCGTATCAACCGTAGTGTGTGCATGAACCTGTCACTCAAAAATTAGACCAGACATGCTTCTCTCATCAAAGGCTTCAAAGTCAAGCCTGAATACTCAACTGACTTTCCCAAGATGGGATTCTCCTACTTTCAAAACAAACATGTCATTTCTGTCTGTGCTGGAGAACCTTCTTATACAATGCCACATCAAGTATAATTAGTTGCTTTATTGAATCCAACTGCTCCAGCATCGAATTCTCTGGTAAGTTCCAGTGTGGCTGACTTTCTGCTTCATAATCTGCTGACAGAAGACATTAAGGCATCTTTGCAGTATGCATTAGGACTGCTCTGAGTTCAATTACAGTTCCAGTGAACTGTAATCTAGTGCAGCATAACAACTTAAAGCATTAACTGGAAAGCTGTATTCTTAGGTCAGACACTGGGTTACTATACAACTTTTGGCAAGTTGCTTAACAGTTCAGATAATTTTTCTTCTAAATTTAGTATCTCTGTATTTACTATACTTCCCAAAAATTTTGTAAAGCTCAATTAATATGTGTAAGTCTTCTGGCTTAGATAACAGGCTCTCTTGAAATGCAAATTATTACCACACCTATTAAAGCTCCTTCACAATCACTATTATGACTGTATCTAAACAGTAGTGCTGGAATCACATTTAGGCATTTTTGCTGTCCTGTCAATAGAAGTTAGATTGCTTGCGCAACAAATGAAACGACCAACATGACGAATATTCCTGCTCACAGGTCATAAAAATTTATTCCATACTTTAAATTGTGGGCATTTCTTCTTCTCTTTTTTTTTTTTTTTTTCACAGTTCACATCTTATTTAGGGCAAGGCAATGCTTTTCATCAGCTAGAACAGAAATGCATTTTTTACTAGTAAAGCTCAAAATACATTCTTCTCCTTGTTTGGATCCTGATTTTTTATTTCTGTGATGGAAGTCCTGCACAAAGTCAAAGTATTAAGTCATTGTAGGTGTGACATGTAGGGAAAATATTATGGACTTTAGCCGCTCATGGGACAGTACACAATGTTAGCAGTGATGTAGTAGCTGACATTACAATGACAGCTTTTATTAGGGTAAATTGTATCCACTTTACTGAAGTTACTTCTTAGCTGAAAAATAGAGGCCAATACCTGAAAGTGTGTGACTGCAACATTCCCCAGATAGTCAGGGACTGAAAGCAGTAACACATTACAAGCAATTAATCTTCAACATGAAAATTCTTACCAAAGGGGGAGGGGGGGGGAGGGGGAGGTGGGGGAAAGAATAATCATTGATCTATGCTCATAAACCTCAAGGCTGATCTATTTCTGTTCTAACTGGTGGGAAAATTTCCTTTCTTACCTTTACTCTCTGTTGTTAACTAAACTCAACCATATTCACCTCATAATCACAAAAGATGGTTAAAAATACAATTTTGGCCACCAGGCAAGTGGTAGAAAGACCTAGTGATTTTAGCTGATAGGAGTCAGAAGACTGAGTTCTCGTTTTATCTGCTTGAGGGTACGATAAGCGTGTGAGGACCAGGAAAAACTGCACTGCAGATCTCTATTATGCTCTCCAGAAGACAATATAGTAAGGTTATCCATATGAAATATTTTGTGTCCAATTTTTTTTTTTTTTGAGGTCTTCTCACCAATAGGATTCAACATCACAGAAAAAGGCAGTGTTTAGAAAAAAAAAAAAAAAAAAACAATCAGTGTGTTAGAAGCCTTGAAAGGAATTTGGAACATATTGTTTACTGGATGTTAGCAGCTACTTGAAATTGAACTTTTTCTGTGTGTATACATTACTATCCTCCAATCCCACAGGAATTATACACAAATATCCAGCTTTACTGATGGAAAACATGACAGGGTTCATTTGGAAAGGATTTTTCATTCAGAACTGACTTCTCTGCCAGAAATTTTAGAGGCTCATGCAGCATTGTTCAGATGGCACCTACCCTTCTGCAAACCATCAGTGTGGCTGAAAAAGTTTCTTGATTACATCACTTCTATTAATTTTCTTACCATTTAATAAAAGTTTCCTTTGATGGGAAAAAAGGTAGGATTGACTCAGCCACATTCTCGCACAGCCTCCTGTCCCAATTCTAAGATTTATTGGTAAAACTCATAATAGGTTTTTGGCTTTTTCTATTTCTAGATCTTCAATGGTTTTGCAGACGAAGTGAGATAAGAAGAGCCTTGATTTCATTAGCTATCTTTCACAGAGTCCTTGTAGAAAACACTGTCCTACCTAAATCATTAAATTACACCTTATTTTGTGCATTGTTTGCCTCTGTGAAGCCAGGAAAGCTAATCCTGTGAAGAATTACTGACCATGATTTGGTCAAAAATGCCTTAAGATGTAATTATTCACAAAATTTATCACACAGTAAAGGAAAATATTTCTTTTATTTTCTCTTGGGTTTTTTGGGGTTTTGGTTGGTTGGTTGGTTTTGGTTTCGTTTTTTGGGGATTTTTTTGTGTGTGTGTTGTTTTTTGTTTGGTTTGGTTTTTGTTAATGAGACATTATTCCATACGGAATTATTATTCCTACAGTCTGTGTGAACACATTAAAGGTATATGTTGTATACTCATTTTTAACACTGGAGAATTAAAGTGCAAACGAGTAACTTTTCAGGAATATTCAGAAACCTAATGCCAGAGGAATTTTCACTTCACAGAGCAGATACACAAGCTTCATAAGAAGTGATGCACAGCAAGGTGCTGATGGAGGTCTTGTAAATATGCTACAGTCCCCCAAGGGACCGTGGCCTGTGGGTGGCCATGCTGCAGCAGGGTCATCCCTGTGGGACTGCAACCTACAGGTGACGCGCTCCAAGACAGGGACACCTCAAGCAGCCACAAGCCCACAAGCAACCCACATTGGAGAAAAGGCACTGAGAAACAGCACAGAAAGAACATATGAAGAAACAAAGAGCAGCAGAGAAAATTAATGAGAAGTGAATAGCAGCAGAGGAAAAGCAGTAGGAAACAAACTGAAGCAGAACAAAATAAATAAGGAAAGAGCACAGCTAAGAAAAGAAAAAGTTATGCACACAATTCCAGACTTCCTTTGTCACCCATAACTGGGACAGACTGAGTTTAATCCCCAGTAAACACAGGGAAAACCGTGCCTGGGAAAAGGAGGGAAAATTGGTTTGCTCAAGTGATTTTTCAATTACAGATACGCTTTTTTTTCTGTATATGCAAATGAGTGATCAGCTGGACATAAATTAAGCAAAAATACCCTGGTTAGAGGTGTTTTGGCCACAATGGATACTTGAACACTCTTGACAGTAAGGTGTGTGCTTCCACAGGAGAGCTCAGCCGAGCAAAGTTCCCTTTTCTTCCCCCCAGTAAAAACTGACCAGGGCCCAGAGTGTCTGGCTCCCATCAGGTGTCCCAGCCAACAGCTCCCTTTAACTACTGCTACATAAAATGTCATAAAGACCTTATTAATCTGCCAAGCCTAAAGCTACAACAGTATTTAGAGAATATTCATTATTAAATTTGGAGGGAAGGGGGAATAAGGAGTTATATTTGGTAGTAAAGAACAGCAGCCCAATATTTTAAAAAATTAGTATGGATATTATTACACATAGAGTTAGGTGATTGTCATTTTACAGGTAAGGTTTTAACATTCAATTTTTCTTTCACTACAGTCAGTAGTAAAATTGCTTTTACTTGAATAGGACATGAATGGAACCATTAAGTAGAGCTGAATTGTTAGGCCATATGGTCTCTCTCCTTGTAGTTTGCTTCATGTTGCAGGTATATGTTTCTGGTTTGTGTTTGTATTTACATTTTCTTGGTGCTTTTAGTGCCCTACAGAGCCATTTATAAATGGTCATTACACAGCAACCCACAAAATTACAGTCCTATAAATTATTCCTTCAGGCATTAGAAAAGTCTGGGTAAATACAAACACAGACAGACTCAAAAGTTTCATTTAACAAAATTTAAGCCATATTGGGATGAGGGAAATAACAATTTAAAAAACTATGAAACTACTTGTCTTATAGAGAGGTGTCATTTGGTGGGTAACATACAACAAACACAAGAACTAAGTCTTCCATAGCATCTTACTAGATCCAAACTGATGCTCTTTTTCTTAATAGGGAAAATGAGCTTTATGTAAAACCAGTGAATATTGCTAAATAATAGTGTACTTACTTATCACATCATTTACAGAGTGCAACACTTGAAAGACAGGAAATTAGTAAACAACATCTGAAATCTTACACTTACCACTTAAAAAAAATACACTGATATCCTCCATTGCTGTGGTACTCCAGAATATCACAGTCATATATTTGTTCTATGCTTCTCTCTAAGGCAAAGACATGATCTTTTTAAATCAGTGGGAAACTGAGTCATAAAGCAGCAGGTTTGGAACTTGGTAGACACAGTTGAGAGACACACTATCACCCAGCTCCTACACCAAAGGGAATCCCTTAAGTTCCATGAAGCTGTATTTGCAACTCATAGAGCGCAAGAAAGAATATGATGAAGACACTTAGGTTCTCTGAGACACACAATCCTACCATTAGGAAACAGCTCAGGATAGTCCCAGGACCTGGAATTTGAGAATCCACTCAATGAAACTCTCACAATCAGCCTCCACAACACCTATCATACAATGCTGTGGTAGGGACAAGGATAGTGTGGACCTAAAGCATTCTTCCATACTACTGAGTGCCCCAAAATGCTGGCAGCTAAACTTGGGTTTATGGCCAGACACTCCCTTGCTCACTTAGAAACACAAAGTTGCATGAAAAACTTGCATGAGCACAAGACCAGGAAAGCTATGACCAAAACTGGCTTGAGATTGCCAGTTAGTTCATCTATAACCTCTCCTCAGAAAGCGTCCAACATGCCCTCCTCTAGTTAGCCTGTCAGATGTGGCAAGATCCCAAAAGAAGGTAGTACAGACATAGAAAGTCTCCATTTTAAGGCCTAGACAAAGTGAGACTAGTTCCATCTTCTCTTGGATTAGGGATGTAACCACAGAACACTTCAAACTAATGTTTGCAGCAAGACAAATGTCTCCATGTTAATCCCAGAAATAATAACAACAAGAAAATGCCTTTGTCAGTTGCTTCTAAATGTTTTTTTGACCTCTTAGTCCTGCAGATTATGAATTTCAGATGGATGTACTGGATGCCAAATATATTAACTCAAATAATTGGTGCCCTGGGGATCCATCTCTCTGGGAGAATGAATTCATCAGTAAACTGTGCTGCAGGACCTGCTTTTGGCACTTTAATATGAAATCAAGCCCAGGAGAAAGACTCTTAGAATTAACCTTAAATATTTTATTGACTGAATTCATGGTTATACATTATTTTTGTAGCTACAATACTGCTTTCATGGAATTTGAGGAATGTTTTTTTTTTCCTCTCTTTCCTCTGAAAGGGATGAAAAGTGGGTGAGAAACCACATTTTTCACAAGGATGAGCTACTGGAGAAACAGTACATCTGATGGAGAGGTAAATGAAGCTGTCTGCTCAGTTGCTTTTGTGGGGACAGTGTGCAGGGTAATATGCTGGAGTGTAAGTGCCCAGAATCTGGAAAAAAAAAAACAAAAACAAAACCAAACCAAAACAAACCCCACCAAACAGCTCAAACTCATGTCAGTACAGAAATAAGGCCCAGAAGAGCAAGGAAAAGAGCTATCACAGTTTCTCAGAGAAGAGGCTTTGGGTAGAGCAGGTTGAAGATGCGCTGCTGAGAGGGCAGATCTCTGCTGAACACGCTTCTCTGCTGAAGAGCCATGCACATTGGTTTCCTCTGTAATAAAAAAAAAATCCCATTTGGTGTTTTTCCAGAAGGTACTGGCAAATTAATTTTAC
This sequence comes from Indicator indicator, assembly GCF_027791375.1. NCBI lineage: Eukaryota > Metazoa > Chordata > Aves > Piciformes > Indicatoridae > Indicator > Indicator indicator. Next base: position 23,920,037 of record NC_072053.1, on the reverse strand, counting down.
CCAGAGAATAATTCCCTGGTAAGCAAGAGTCCTAAGTTCAGCCTTGCTACATGCTTTGGATATATTCACAACAGGCCCAGAGCTGTTTGCTGGCCCTGAGAACAACTGGCTACACACACAGCACACCCTTCCCCATTCACCCATAAAACCAGGATGCCAGCATCCAAACCAGCTGCTGGAAATGGCTCCAAAATCATCTCATGGACAGGTGTCCTACATGAATGCACCAGCTGGCCTGGGCCACAGCTAGGAGCTACATGAGCAGCTTTACCAATACAGCTATATATGGAATCATAGAATCACAGAATGGCCTGGGTTGGAAGGGATCCGCCAAAGGTCATCTAGTCCAATGCCCTCTGCAGAAAGCAAGGACATCTGCAACTAGATCAGGTTGCCCAGAGCTCTGTTGAGCCTCATGTTGAATATCTTCAGGGATGGGACCCCAACCACTTCCCCAGGGGCAACCTGTTCCAGTGCTCCTCTACCCTCACAGTAAAGAACTTGTTCTAACATCCAGTCTAAATCTATTATTCTCTAGTTTCAAGCCATTGCCCTTTGTGCTATCAATATAGGCCTTTGTAAACAATCTCTCTCTATCCTTCTTGTAGGTTCCCTTCAGGTACTGGAAAGTCGCTATTAGGTCTCCCCAGAGCCTCCTCTTCTCCAGGCTGAACAACCCCAACTCCCTCAGCCTGTCCTTATAGCAAAGGTGCTCCAACCCCCTGATCATTTTCAAGGCCCTCCTCTGGGCCCAGTCCAGCAGGTTCACAACCTTACAGTATTCAGGACTTCAGACCTGGATGCGGTATTCAGGTGAGGTCTCACCAGAGCAAAGTGGCAGAATCACCTCTCTGGATCTGCTGGCAATGCATTTTTTGATGTAGCCCAGGATGTGATTTGCCTTCTGGGCTGAAAGCACACATTGCCTGCTCATGTTCAGCTTCTCATCCATCAGCATCCCCGAAGTCTTTTTCCTCAGGGCTGCTTTGTATCACCTCAACCCCCAGTCTGTATTGATAGTGAGGATTGTTCCAGCCCAAGTGCAGAACCCTGCACTTGCTCTTGTTGAACCTCATGAGGTCCAACTGTGCCCATCTCTCCAGCTTGTCCAGCTCCCTCTGGATGATATCCCACCCCTCTGGTATATTGACAGTACCACTCAGCTCGGTGTCACCTGCAAACTTGCTGACAGTGCACTGTCTGTATCACTGATAAAAACATTAAAGGGCACAGATCCCAGTATGGACCCCTGAGGGACACCACTTGTCACTGCTCTCCATCTGGACTTCAAGCCATTGAGCACCACCCCCTGGATGTGACCACCCAGCCAATTCCTTATCCACTGAGCAGTCCACCCACCAAATCTATAGCTCTCCGACTTGGCAAGGATGTTGTGGGGCACTGTGTCAAAGGCCTTGCAGAAGTCCAGATAGATCACATCTGTAGGTTGTCCCTTATCTACTGACATAGTCACTTTATCATAGAAAGCTACTAGGTTGATCAGGCAGGACCCGCCCCTAGTAAAGCCCTGCTGACTGTCTTGAATCACCTCCCTGTCCTCCATGTGCCTTAGCATGGCATCTAGGAGCATCTGTTCCATGACCTTCCTGGCACAGAGGTGAGGCTGACAGTTCAGTAGTTCCCAGGGTCCTCCTTTCTACCCTTTTTAAAAATGGGAGTAATGTTTCCTTTCTTCAGTCCCCAGGGACTTCATCTGACTGCAAGGACTTCTCAAATATCATGGAGAGTGGCTTGGCAACTCCATCAGCTAATTGCCTCAGGACTCTGGGATGCATTTCATCAGGTCCTGTGGACTTGTGTATCTTCAGGTTCCTCAGATGATCATGCATCTTGTCTTCACTTACAGTGGGAGGGACTTTGTCTCCCTGGTGGGCCATGACAATGAGAGCCATGAGGAAAGGGATTGCCAGTGAAGACTGAGGCAAAAAAGTTGTTGAGAATAAGCTTTCTCCTTGATTGTTCACACAAGATTCCCACTGTTGCTCAACAGGTGGGTTATACTTTCTTTAACCTTCCTTTTCTGGTTAATGTACCTGTAGAAGCCTGGCCAATTTCAGTTACAGCTGTGCCTTGGCCTTCCTGGCCTCATCCATACACAACCAGGCAACATCTCTATACTCCTCCAAGGATGCCTGTTCCTTCTTCTGTGTAGTCCCAACTTACCCTTTAGTTTGACCAGCAGGTCACAACTCAGCCATGGTGGTCTCTTGCCCTCCTTGCCCAATTTCTTACACAGGGGGATGGAGATTTCTTGTGCTCTGTGGAAAGTATCCTTAAAAAGCTGCCTGCTCTGCTGACTTGTCCCTGAGGGCTGTTTCCTATGGGACCCTATTTACCAACTCCTTGAAGAGCTGGAAGTTTGCTTTCCTAAAATTCAGAGTCCTAACTATGCTTCTTATGGGCGTCATACCCCTTAGGACAGTGAACTGCACTAGTGCACGATGGCTGCAGCCCAGGCTGCCTTTGACTTTGACATCCCTGATGACTTTACTTACATTTGTGACCATCAGATCCAAAAATGCCTCCCTCACGTAGGACTGTTAATTTCTTGTCTTAAGAAGTTGTCATGTAGGCACTCCAGGAGCCTCCTGGATTCCCTACAGCTAGCTGTGCTACTTTTGCAACAGATGTCAGGGTGGTTAAAAGCCCCCAGAAGGATGAGAGCCTGTGATCATGATGTCTAGCTACATACCTTACAGCTATAGTCACTTAGAGCAGACTTGGACCAAATGAAGGTAAAACAGATCTACAGATTGTGCTCAAGTATCAAGTACAAGTTCTACTGAGTATTTTTATCAAATCAGTTATTTCAGTATTTCACAGTTGAGAGGTCATTTTTATTTGGAAGTGTATATTCAGTAAAATTCACAGAAATAAGATGTGATTTACTGGAAACAGAAGACTGACAGCTTTAAAACATTGCTTCGTTGCAGAGGCAATTGTACGAATTTAAATCTTGCTAACTTTAGTTTTTGACTTCTAGCAAGGATTCCATTGGCAGTACAAGAGTGTATTTCAGTTCAAAATCCATTGTAAACCTGAATGATCATCAGCCTAGAACAGCTAAGGCAACCTATATGTAAGACCACAAAGGTGAGAATCCTGTTTGCTTACCTTTGCTACCAGCAGCATGTTTGGCCACTTGTGTGATGATGTTTTTTACTCCTGCCTCTTATAGGAAAAAAGAAATATCGGGGTGCTTCAGCCTCTGACACTTTACCTGGAGACTACATTAATTTTCAAATGAGATTCAATTAAATGGAGCCCACTAACCTGCCTGGAAGAACATGCCAGCTGCTACTGAAAAGAGATGACTATGCAGACAATGTGCTAGCTGTCTCAACCAGTATCATGGCTTTAGACAAAAGTGTTTCTGGAGATTGTCCCTAGAAAATGTTTTCTTTTCATTGGAAATTTATTACAGCTCAAATCATATGATTCAATTTATGTGAACAATTGGTTCCTGTGTCTAAAGTATGTTTTTGAAGTTATTAATTCATGGCGATACTTCTACTGATGAACAGAACAGAAATCCAATACTAACTCTTGCCTCTGATTAGAAAATACACGATTCAGTTATTACAGTAAACTGCTCAGTCCCCAAATACTATAGGCTATGCAAGAAAAATCCTCTTTCCAGATCCTACAGAACCTATGAATAATTTGGATTATTCATATTACATATGCTTGCATAATTACATTTTTACATTATTTTTCCCATTTTGTGTTCCCTTAGGTTCTCTTTCTCAACTGAGGAAACAGTATGCTTTTTGTCCTTCATGCTGTGCTCCTTCCAGTAACAGTTTAAATAGTCCCCCAGTTTCATTTTGACAGAATGAGGTTAGCCACATGTGAAGCAAACAATATGCAAAACTTCAATGACTTCACTGCCATTGATCTTTATTCAATACCCGTGAGCTTGAGACTTTAGTTTCAACCAATTCTTGTTGTTCCACTTTCAGCCCCAACACAGGTTTAATCTTTGCTTTAGCTGCAAGACAGCTCATGCCAATCATTGCATTCCAGTACAAAACAAAGCCATTTTGTTGCATTATTTTGAACTGTCCTTCAAGGAAGAAAAAAAATCACAAAGACTATTCTGTCCTGTGATGCAGTCTGGTTGTACTTTCTTTGCAGAACTTACATCCAAACTACTGCATCAATACTTCAGATTTCAACAACAGTCATCATACATGATGACAACAATACACACTGGGTTCTTAGCAGGCTGCCATATGTTCCATAAGAGAAGATACAGCTCTGCCAAGTCTACGTGATGTTTATTTGCATGCACTTCTTTTACACATGGTATAAATATACAGTAAGGTTGTTGTTTTTACATCAGTATAAATATACAACTTAGAATAGGTAACCTCAGTCTCAGTTTGTATCTCAGTTGCATACACTGGACTAGCTCATCAGCTGAAGAGTCAAGCAGCATTTTACAAAGAGCTTTTTATCCTGCTTTTATGGTGATTTATAAATGAAAGAAGAAAAAGTAATGTCTTTCTTAAGTTTTCATTAGCATTATGAGACTTTGATTGAATACATAGTTCATTCAAAATGGTCAAATTTTACTCAGATGGTATTTTTCTTTCTAAAGCTCCAGTTAGGTTTTAAGGGGGTTTTTTTGCTTACTTCCATTGTCAGGAAGTATTGTTTCCAAAACCCATCATTTACTAGAGCAGCAAGTCTTTAAAAAGTACAAAGATAGGCAAAGATGTGAACACCATATTCTTTTTTTTTTTTAAGTATTCTAAGGAATAAAGGAAAGGTAACTCAGCCCCTATCATCATGCCTGGATCTACATTTCTTCCTTACAAACAGCTTTGTCGATCTCTCAGTCCTTTCTCCCAAAAGAACTACTTAGGTGCCTTGGAAGCCTTTCTGTACTGTAACATGCTGTAACACTGAAAACATGCAGGAGAATAGCTGCAGCATTATGCAATGTACAGTAGAGCTTATGAATCAGGGCTCCCTTACAACAGCCAGTGCTTCACAACAGTTTGTTTTAGTGTTTCCTGTAGTATCTCTCTGCTGGTAACTAAATATTTTAGAACAGTTCATACCAACTCCAGGGACAGCTGTTGAGGAGAAAATTCCCTATTTCAAGCCAAATATGGAGTTCGTGGTTTAACTCAGGAATTGGACAGTCCCCAAGAATTTGTTAGGTTTTCTTCCCTTTTGCTCTTAATTGTCTAACATCCCTCTGCCCTCCCCTCCCCTCAAAAACCTCTCTAGAATAATAAAATTTAAAGCACATCCAGAGTGCTTACTATATGCTGACATTTTCTTAAAGGGATGGTGGCAGGATAACTTAGGCCTAAATCTTTGATTTGATAAAAAAAGGAAAATAAACATTGAAGTTAATACAAAATTTAGGATGATTTTAAACTGTCTCAGCAAAAAGAGCAGTTCTTATTTTAAGAGGCCCCTAACATTCTTGCATTTCCAAGAAATGTCTTACTGTAAAAGCTGATAAGTAAAACTGAATAGATTTTTCAAATGTTCAACACATTGACTTGCTCTCTGCCTAAGCAGGGGAGAAACTCCCTAAAATACTTTTGCCATTTTCATTTTTAATGCTTTATCTTATATTAATCACACACTATACATGTACTAGCTCTTATTATTACAGTTCTTTCAACATGTTAACTAACAGATCATTGAAAGAAAATACCTATCTTTGTCCTAACAATTAAATTACAGTTGGTAATGAAAATAATACTGTATCTTCAACTCTACTAGCCAGAGGTCTAGATACTTTTCCTATAACCAATCTTGATGTATTCATCAAGAGTATTAAAATACAGGAAATACTGACAAAATTCTTCACCAGAAAATAAAACAAAAATCTCCATTTGAACTTACCACATAAAACATGTTTCACTTTAATTTCTGTCTACTTTTAAGCTTGCTTTTAAAGCACATGACAGCATAGGTACAGAATAGGTACAGATCCCAGAAGATGTTTAGATAATGCAATTTACTCTCCACAGGTAAGATATATAAAGTCTTTCTGTGGATGACATCTTATTTGTCACATAAATAATGTCACTGGTCTTTTGTGAATGGCATGATACATGAGGAGCTTGCTAGCAAGAAAAAAAGGTTTTCAATAAGGTAAGGCACTACCAAATGTAAAACTTGTAACTGCTAACCTCCAAGGCAAGGCAGAGCCAAGGCAAATAATGCTTAACCCCAGTGACATGTTAAGTATTTTAAAGATTTGGAATTGAGAATATCTGAGCATTTATGAACTAAAAAAAAAAAAAAACAACAACAACAAACAAAAAAACTTTTTGGGTTTTATTGAGAATTCTTGGTGGAGGGGATGCACCTGTGGGACATTTATCCAGCAATAACAGATTCCTTGTGACCAGTAATCATGACCAGAGAGCTCCGACCTCCAAAAAGATGGATGGCAGGAGGAGCTCAACACGCTTTTCTTGGCCATGTGCTGCAGCCTCAGAAACTGCCTTCGGCACCCACTGTAACCATTCCAATTGGCAGAGGGCTTTGTTATTTTGGGAGGAAATGAATGTCAACCCTTCAGGCAACCAGCAGTGATAAACAGCCCTCCTGCTTGGAACTCTGCACGGCAAAGTATTAAAGAAGAAATATTGCAGAGATATTGAGTCCTAGTGCAAGACACCTGTGGATGACTCAGCCTTAAGAAGCCCCCCCAGCTACTGCACTACAGTTACCTTGGGCAAATGCCTACAGCTTAGATCTTCAAGGCTGAATTTTATGGCACTAAATCCAGTCTACTTCTGGATGGATTTATATCTACAGGCACCTGTACAGCTAGAAAGTATCTAAAAATTTTGAAGTTCAGATTCCAAACTTATGTTCCTCTAGGCTGTTCTCTCGAGAGACCTTACTCTTCTCAGAGTATGCCTTAGAGATGTTTGTCCGTGCAGAATAAGATTGTGATATCTCCAGATATCGCAGAGGCAATAAGCATGATCACAGCATTACATTCACCAAAGGAAGAGAGGATCCAGCTCCCCTCTTTCAACACAAACTTCTCTATTCCTTTTCAGGAAACAGAACAAAAAGTCCAGACAACATCTTGTGAGAGAATTGGCAACACCTTCAGCTGTTAGAGCAGAGGATGCTCTGTAACTCAGAATCCACCCCTACCTTCATATGGATACATTACCAAGATAAAGAAATCTACACAAGTGTTATAACCTCTGTTCAGAAGGAGCTGGTGGGTTTTGTTGGTTTGGTTTGTTTTTTTTTTCAGCAGGGGAGGGTAAGCTTTAAAGAAGATTTTATTTAAAGTATTCATTGGTAGGCAATAAGAAAATTCTTGGCACAACAAATGCTAGGAGACTCGTTTGAAGTATAACAGGCCTCTCCACATTGTTACATTGAGATCTGAAAGAAGAGATCTGGACGTGTTTAATGCATCAGATAGTCCCACTGCCATATGAAGCCTGAGCTCCTAAATCCTGTTCTGGTCTCTCCTTCTAACATCAACAGGGTAAAACTATTTTTTTTCTGACAAGATTTGCAGTGCTCCTGTTTAGCAGAGTACTTCCCATAATACCTATTGGTCATCACCTACTAGTGTTTTGGCTTATATAAGCATCAGGCCATGACAAAAAGGCCACAACTTACATATGAGGAAAAAGAAAAAACATATAAGTGCTATTGCAGCTCTCCTAAAGTGGAATCCTGGAAAAATTTATGTAAACTGTACAAAGCTGTAATGTGAAAGGGGACATTTGTTTCCTCAGAAGGAATTACTATGGTGCAAGAATTGTCTTGGCAGATAAACAGAACATATTTGCCCAGTGTGTAAACAACCTTTTTTTCTGTAAAACTAAGTGAATAAGTAACTTTTTGAAAGACAAAAAGACTCAATTTCTATACTTTCTATACAGAGACATATAGACACATATCTCCTCTTTGCTGCCTTTTTTCTTTTTTTTTTTTTTTTAAGGCAGCAAAGAACAAAAAAAAAAGAAGAAGAAAACTCAGATTTTTTTTCATTCTATCTTTTGATCTTGGTGACTCAGTGACTTCAGCATAAGTTTCAGATGTCAAACCAAAGAGTACTGCTCGTGAAAAGATGTCTGCTGGCAAACGTAGCTGTCCCATTGAGGTCCTATTCCAGAGTTTGAAGTCTGGGAAAATTGATAGTGTTTTCCCAATTTTCCTAAGAGATTAGTCATGTAAATATTTTCTAATTACAAAAAAACACTACACATGACTTTGCCTAGTGAAATGTATTTGAGTGTCCATTATGCATTTCCTCTAGAAAGAATGCTTGCCTTTTGCAATTTGCATGCGAACAGCTCCCTGGTAGATGACCTAGAGAGGAACCCTCTCCAGGAACTCTCCAAACCCTATCTGGACAGAAATTCCTCTTGAGCTCAAAACATAGGAGGTCTGCGCTTCTGGAGATGCAGTATACAAATCTAGCTTTACACACAGTTCAGCCATGCCACGTTAGCATCATATCACAGCACTGGGATGAAGCTCTCAGCTGGACCTGCTCTGCTCATAAAGGTTTTCTGTTGGAAAGGGGCCACTCACACAAATGCCATAGAACTGATGCCACTGGAGTTAGACAGGTGGGGAGATGAGAACTCTGATCAGCTCAGACAAGAAGTCACCCATGTACACTACACTATGGTCATCTCAACAAGCTGCATTATTTTAAGACTCAGATAGTAGATGCTCAGACTCCAGATAAGGACTTTGTTTCCAGCTTAATGGTGAATCTATCAGAAAATGGAACCCAGGGCTCTTCCAGGTGGTAGTATGCAGCACAAATGTACACACTGTTGCACAATGAGTTACCTTGCCACTTTCCAGAACCCAACAAAAAAAGCCGTGTCGTCTGGTTTAATTTATTTGGACAAAACAGCTTCTATCTACACTATTTTACATGTTGGGTTGTTGTTTGGGGTTTTTTTCTCTGCTTATTTTTGTGAGTTGAGTTGTCAGCACCAGGACTATTTCCTGCACAGGAAAGGAAAAAAAAAATGTTTTCATGTATAGTCTAGCAGGAGTTTAAGGTATATAAGCACACAAGTTTTCAAGTGAGCAAAAACAAAATCTAAGTGGGTTTTTCTACCATTTTAGACAGATTTTGACACACAGCAGGTTAGAACTACTTAGCCTTTTCTCATGATCCACAAGTAGGTGCACCATACAACCTTAAAAGAATCAACGAATATATCATCCTGCAGAACACTAATGCATGCATTATTCATTCTGCCTCAGCTTGTTTGAAATGTTAGCATGAAGAACTCATCTAGTAGGTACTGTTTCATTTCATCACTTACAGTGCCTGCAACCTGCCTGCAGTAAAATTAACAGCACTGGGCTCTTGTATGATTAATGTACTACTGCCCTGAGAATCTGCTGTACTTTTGGTGCCATTATACACAGAGGTTTCTGTTGGATACCACTCTCCGTGACTTAAAATACAATGAATTTAAAGCTAGCAGATATTTCCTTAAAGCATGTTCTTAGTCTTAAATATCAGGCACAGGAGATTTTCTATGAAATTTGTAGAAGAGCTCCCTTGGAAGAAACTAATACAATTCAAGCTAAGAAAGCAATTCAAGATCAATCTGTTTACTCACTCTGCAGTTTAGAAATAGATAATTATATATATATAAATAAAAATATCCAGCAAGGTCTCCCTCACTTAGTTGTTAGGTAAGCAAAGGAGAGGTGGACAATCCACAACACACTAACCATGACATCTCCTCTGTTCTTCTTCTTGGAATTCCTCATCATGTGAATAGAAAATGCCACCAAAAAACCACACCAAAACCAAATAAAATTACTTAGAATAAATTGCTTGTGGTGGAACCCAGACAGCTTAGAGAACAGAAGGCAAATGTGGAAACAGAACATGAAGCTATAATCCATGTCACTGCCTACCTGCAGCAGCCCTCTCCTCTCCTCATCAAACATGCAACAAAACAGTAGCCAAATACTAGTGGAGTCATAATAGGAAGCGATGAACTGCGAACACAGCTTCATCTGTAAACTGAGACACAGATCTAGCACATGAAAACCTACCTCCCTGAACAGCCACAGCAGAAACAGCTGTGTCCTTCCTTATCTGAGTTCTATCAGGAACATTTGAAATTTCGTGATATAGCTGTTGCAAGAAAAAAGAAAATTTGTTGAAGTATACAACAACAAGTTAAAAGTTAATTTTTTAATTTAACTTTCCCATTCCTTGCATGCATGTGAGTACAAACGTTCCACTCATATTTTTAATTAAAGTTTTCAGCACCATAAGCAGCTGACAAAGTGCTTCAGCTCTTGTAATCTGCAATACAGTCCTTTAGAGCATTATTTACCAAATATCACCAATATGTTTAACCATTAAAACAAAATTAGCAAAAGTTAGTATTATACGCTGCTTGGGTTGTATGTAATTAAGAGTAAAAAAGCCCTGTTGTCTCCATTGGTATCTAATATGGTTTTATAATAACCAAGGGCAGCCTTTGCTGTTGGGAAATTAATACTATATAAACTCATGAAAAAACAGGGCTGAAAATCTCACTGTAGATGGCTTTAACATATAACAGAATAAGCAGACAAAATTTTTTTATAAAAGATGTGATCAAAAAACCAGACGTGAAAACACTCAGATTGACTAAAAGACTTCTGCAAAGAGAACATTCTTTAACAAAAAAGCCTGCAGAGCTGGTAACCAGCAGCCTACTATGCAGTGAACCTTACTTGACTTTAAATAGCAGATGACATCAGGTAATGAAAACACAACTAGAAGGAGGGGGAAAAATACTATTTCAGTTCTAAATTCACTAGTGAGGTATTACTGTAAAAAAACTTTTCCAGAGCACTAACTAAACCTTTAAGACAGAAATTTAACATGAATAGGGGAAACATAATAAAACTTTACAAACATATTGAAAATTTATTAATGTACCCTGATAAAAACCACTATCAGTTAAGAATTTATGTCATAAATTTCAGAGGAATGACAAGCAAGATAAAATTGTTAACTGCTGCTTGAACTTCTGAACTGCAAAGTCAAATGCACAGAATTTTGTAAGATATAGCAACATGTATTTTCATCTTGAACAAAAAGTTTTGGTTATAAATAAAAATCAGAGCAAATTTTTCACTGGATGATGTGTAACTGTTGTTTCCAGGATGACAAGGGGCAGTCCTGTTTGGTTTGGGATTTTGCTTGTGAGAGTGCCATATAAAATATTTATATATATAATATATAGACAAGAATATAAATCTTTTACGCGTATTTATATTTTATTGTCATATATGCTTATAAGAGAGATGAAAATTTCACCAGGAACAGAAAAGAGGTGATGGGACAGTATGCTCTGAATGTGAGTTACCTGTATATGCTTCGACTCCTAAGTGAAGAAGACCACTGTGGCTTAGTCAAGACAATACTCTTCTTATTCTTTCTCCAGTCCTTTGATATTGCTGTCAGATGCTGCTGTTAGGACTGGCATAACAGACAGGCTGTACTTGTAGGCACAATTTTGCTTACATAACACATGAACAGATCAAAGATAACTATATCTGTCAATGCACAAGACAGTTAGAATTTGAGTGGTATTGGTGCTGACCACATTTTTTTTTCCAAGACGTGAATTCTTAGCTAGCAAGATATTCTGCAGTGAATGGTCCTGACCTTCCGATGAGAATAATTCCTCTTGGCTTTTGTTCCTTTCTGTCTTTTTTTCTTTCATTTTATTTTGTTATCTGTGTCTTTCCTTTTTCTGTCTCATATATGTTTCTCTATGCCTGCATTTTCATCTTTAAGACAAGCCTACAAATAGAGAGAAGCTGAAAAGCACTACTGTGAAAAACACATTTCTCTTGACTCAACCTCACAGTGCTAGTCAATACTGACACTACAGAGGGAATGAAGATCAGCATAGTAGTGTCAGAAATAGGAACTTCTTGATGGCTGTCTCCTGGTTACTTATAAGAAAAGCCAACATCTAAATGCCACTTAACATATATAGTTATAGGGCATAGTTTAGTTATAGGGTAATGAAGGCAATAGTCAGCAACAAGCATCTTGTGTTCCAAGGCAGTAAGACGGTACTTCAAATTAACCTCCTGTTTTTTCAGATTAAAAAGCTCAATGCAGAGAAATAAAAATTCTGCTGCCTGTGCTTACCTAGGCACCATTCCCATGTTCACAACAGACACGTAAACTATTTTCTCTGTTGTCAGACTATTACATTCTTACACACATTTATGTGGACCAAGTGACATCCAGTGGCTGGTACAGTCAATTACCATTCAGCTCCAGCATCCATGTTTTTCTCCCTTCCCTTTGCTTCCCGTTTACTCCAAGTGCTAATTTTACATTAACCTTTTCTTTTTTTTCCTCTGGTCTGAGAACTTCTTCAGGATTATCAGATTATCACTAAAAAATTCACAAGGGAGAATAACACAAGAATTAGGGAGGTATACAGGAAGCTAAGATCATGCTAAGTTTAAATACAGAATTTGATGCTGAGGTTTGCAGTGGCATTACATTGCAAAACCATTTATGTTGCTGCTTGGTTTTGTCCTAAAAGCACTCCAATGAAATTTGCAACCTCTTTGGGATATACATCAAACTACTACATAGAATACTCAAAAAAAAAAAAAAAATCAATAGCTGAATTGAACAGGTGTATTTAGAAATTTCTGAAAAACTCCAGCAAGGCTTTGCTAGGGCTGAGAAAGGGAACACAGATGCAACATTAGACATTTTGCGTTGGTAATACAGTTACAGATATCTGCTATCCAAAGGTATTTCCATACTTACAAACTACATTCCACCTCATACTTATGAGGTCAAAAGTCAAGTATTTGGATATTAAATGGCTCAGCATAGATAATGTTATATAAAAACCTATAGGAAATAACTTCGTTAATCTGTTTTTACAGAACACTTCTCACAATAACATCACATGGGCAGAATTCATACACCAGGGAGGACATAGCTGGGCAGATCTTCAACATGGACGTTCTGGAATGATCTCAATACCTCCCATGCCAATTCAAATACAAGGCTGACTGACAGCACTAGAAACTTACCCGACCATACTGGTTTTCTTACCACTGATACCACAACTCACTGAAAAAGAACACAGCACAGAAGCTCATTAAAAGGCAGCCACTGTCATGAAAACTGCTACAACAAATACACTACGTGATTACCAAATAGCTTTGGGATAGAATGCATTTGTGTTACTTATATTATCTTGTTATTGTGGAAGTTGGCCTGTTCTCCCTAGTAACAAGTGATAGGACAAGACAAAAAGACCGCAGGTTGTGCCAGGGAAGATTTAGACTGGATATTAGGAAAACTTTCTCCGCTGAAAAGGTTGTTAAGCACTAGAATAGGCTGCTCAGGGAAGTGGTTAAGTCACCATCCCTGGAGGCATTTAAATATAGACAGGGTACTGAGGGACATGGTTTAGTGGTGGACTTGGCAGTGCTAGGTTAAAATTTCGACTCAATGATCTTGAAGGTCTCTTCCAACTAAAACTGTTTGATGACTCTATGATTATCAACAACCAGCTATTAACAGAACACTTTAAACTACATCATTCTGTAACAGACTGAAGTATTTCAGTTAATTTTAAATAACTGACACAATAGTCAAATCAAGCACTCTTGTCTGAAAGGCATCAAATGCTAGAAAACACAATATAGTGTATTTTAAAATGTTGCCTTTTTTTTTTAATTCCTTGAAATATCCTCTATACTTATTCATTGCACATGAAAACCTGTTTTATTTGCTGTAGCTTACTTACAGTAAGAAGCTATATTTTTTTGCTGTGTTAATAGTAATGTGTGCATCCTATTTTAAATACTTCCCTAAGAATTTTAAAGATTTTAATATTTAAAATCAGAATGTTAGCAAGGATTTCTGCTAAAGACAAAGAAAAATGGGCAAAGTCATTTAAGAATAAATGCAAGAAAAGCACACTGGATAGCTTTAGCACCACATTAATGTTTAATAATTTTAGATCCCACTACAACAACAAATGTTAGATGGTACAAGTTTGCCTGACATACCACAGAAAACAAGTTTTGTAAGAACAAGTAATAAAAGACCAACAATCACAGATTCATAGAACAGTTTGGGTTGGAAAGGACCTTAAAGACCACCGAGTTCCAGCTCCCTTGACATAAGCAGGAACACCTTCTTCAAAATGATGTTGCTTGAAGCACCATCCAACCTGGCACTGAACGCTTCCAGGGATGGGCCATCCACAACTTCTTGAGGCAACCTGTTTCAGTGCCTCACCACCTTCATTGTAAAGAATTTCTTTCTCATATCTAATCTAAATCCCCCTTTCAGTTTAGCACCGTTACCCATCACCCTACCACTACAGTCTCCGATAAAGAATAGCTCTCCACCTCTCCTGTAGGCCCCCTTTAAGTACCACAAAACTGCTGGAAGGTCTCCCCAGGGCCTTTTCTTTTCTTGGATGAAGAAGGCAAACTCTCTCAGCCTATCCTCTTAGGGCAAGTGTTCCAGCCCCCTGATCATCTTTGTGACACTCCTCTCAAACACCTTGAGCAGGTCCACATCTGTCTTGTGCTGAGGACTCAAGCAGTACTCCAGGTGGGACTCTCACAAGAGCAGAGGGGGTGAGCTACCTACCTGCCAACCATATGTCTTTTGAAGTAGTCTAGGGCACAGCCTTCTTTCTGGGTTGCAAATGCACATTCCCAGCTCATATTCAGTTTTTCATCCACCAGTGTCCCCAAGTTCTCCTCTGCAGGGCTGTTCTCAATTGCACAGACTGTATGTGTGTTTGGAATTGCCCCAGCCTTTGTGAAGGATCATGCATTTGGCCTTGTTGAACTTCATATGACTCACAAGGACCCTACCTCTCAAGCTGGTCAAAGTCCCTCTGGATGGCATCCCTTCCCTCCAGCAAGTCAGCGTGGTGTCATCTGCGAACGTGCCGAGGGTGCATTCAATGCCACCAGTAAAGATGGTAACAGACATCACCAGTCCCAGAACCAGTTCCCAAGGACCACCACTTATCACTGGTCTCCTCCTGGATATCAAGCCATTTACCATCAAATTTGTCAGACATGATTTGCCCTTAGTGAAGTCATGTTGGCTGTCAGTAATCAATTTGTTATTTCCTGTGTGCCCTGTCATAGTTTTTAGGAAGATATACTCCATGATCTTACTGGGCACATAGATTAGACTGACTTGCCTGTAATTCCCTGGGTCTTCCTTCTTTCTTTTTTTTTTCCCCTTTTGCTTTCAGTGCCAGTTCCCTCAGAATCTGCAGATGGATCTCACCAGGCTCCTTGGTCTCATGTGCCTTTGAGTTCCACAGATAGTCCTGAAAACACATCTGGGAAAAGAATCAGACAAGTTTTAAGGCTAACATACCATTCAAAACTAAATACAAGGCCATTTTCAACTAAAAGAAAAAAATGAGGTCTGAAAAAATGTGTCTATTCTTGTCCCAACTACATCAGTTGCCTAATAAAAGATGTCAACTCTGTCTTTCATTTTCAGTCTATTATGACAACAACAGGCCACCAAACAATAGCAACAACCAACTCCCTAAGAAGGAAAGGCCTTTTTCAGAAGACAATGTCATAGCTGCTCCATTACGCATTCTTCACACAGACTATTTCTCAGTGGTAATGGGAGCACAAACTAAGCCAAAGAGAGTTAACTTCAACATTTTTGAAACAAGCTTTCATAAAAATATCTAGAAGTGCAACCAGGCAGCAGTGTATTTAAAATTCTTAGATGTTTGAGCAAAATGTGTTTGTAGAGATAAGTAACAACTGAGACCTATGTTTTGACAACTCATTCATACACACCAACACATACAGGAACAGAGCTCTACCCTGCACTGTCTGGTCCTCAACAATATTTATTCCTACAGGATTTTAATAAACAGCAGCAAAACGCTAGCCTTAAAAGGTATGCTTTGTGACCAGGAATACGGAATAGTTGAAAAGAAAGCCCCTTAAAGAACAACATGGTTCAGATCAGGCCCAGGAAAGGTATGATATGCTGAGAAGGGGAGTCCCAGTTTGCCTCATGGCTACCCTGTAATGGCAATACTCCTACTTTACAAGAGGAGTTAGCATCTTTGCCACCCCAAGCACTATGTAACCAGTCAGCATGTGGAATATGAGTTGCCACAAAAGCACAGCTTTTCTACACAACAAAAACAGTCCAGTAAGGGGGACAAAACGTTCTTGTATCTATGCTTTAATCAGTAAACATAAATTTCATGTTTAAAAGATAAAAAAAACCTCAACATTCACATTTCTTAAATGCCTCTGACACCTTGGCAATACAAACATAAATCACAAATAATTACTATTAGGAGCACTGAAATTTGTGGATACATCACCAGATGCGGGCTCAATAAAGTACCTTCCTGTGGCTTTATTTTGATTGGATTTTAACATGTAGAACCTAAAATTTAAAAAAAAATTAAAAACATTTAAAAAACAAAACTAAAGAAAAACCCAAACATTTCCTGAGGTGCTCAACTCCTGCTTGCTCCTGTTCCTTTCATATTTTCTTTGTATTCAACACCATTTAATGCTGGTAGACTATGGTAAGTGTGTTCCATGTTTTGATTCCTATTAACGGTGGTCACCTTCTCCAACACTAAATGCAATCAAGAAAATTAATGAAACCAATTTTCTCCCACAAAATGAACCCAATAAAAGTTACACTGCAAGTTCATCAGAGTAATTCCCAAACTGATTACAACCATTCTTAAAAGACATGACAAAAGGAATTTCTGGAGCTAAACAGACAAAGAGAGTTCATATCACCTCTGCTTGGAAATGGAAAAATATTAAATATCAGAATGCTTCGGTATTTCCTGCAAAAGACGTAAGTCTTCAGGTACGGTAAACCTCACGACAAACTGATCAAAACCTGAGCCTCTTCCCTGTCCTAACCTAATATATTATTATGTGAGTCTGGCTGAGAGTCAAATCAGTATATTTTTAAGATTAAAAAAAAATATTTTTTTTTATATGTATATATGTACACACTGTTTGAAAACCAGGGTTCTAATGCTGAGTTTTGTACCTCACCAACAATTTTAACAAATCATCTTCTCAGGGATATATCCTTCAAATGCTAAAACTTATTTCTGAATGAGACAAGTAGCCTAAAATGCTTTTACAGCTATTTGCAGTGAGAACTTGCTTATGGAAGCCTTTGCTATGGGTTTATTGAAAACAAATGGTAGAAGATCACCTGACAAAACCAACACAAAGAGGTCTGAGACTGCGTGTGTTCCAGGTTCTGATTAGTAAAAGAACCAGCTTTCTTCTTGTTCTTTTTAAGAGCTGACAACTTTAAAGACAATTATTTTGAGAAGACTGCCTTCAGAGGAACAATGTGTGGCTAAGACTACTATTTGTTTTATTTTTAAAATGGATGCTGTTCGTAAGCAATTGCGTGTTTTCTGAGATGGAAGGATATCACACCTGTTCAAACATTGGCATTTAACTGTTGAGCCCAAAGTCACAGAGTAGATCCCAGAACAAAAAAAGAACTGATTGTTACAAAAGTCAAACTCAACCTCTCTTGAAAGTTTGCTCATTGTCATGTCATCAACAAAGGACATGAAAATTCAGATGCCCCTTTATTATCCAGAGGCATACACTGCAATTCATCTGGAAGACCAACCCAACACATCTATGACATAAAGAATTTACAGCTGCCTCAAAAAGCAAATGGATCATAGACTCATGGAACCGTTTAGGATGCAGGCGACCTTAAAGATTACCTAACCCCTCTGCCACTACACAGGTAGCTCAAAGCCCCACCCAAGCTGGCTTTGAAGACTTTCATCGGATGGGGCATCCACAACCTCTTTGGGTAACCTGTTCCACTGTCTTACCATCCTCACAGTGAAGAAAAATTACTAGATTTATGCATACAAACAAGTATTAGAGCACCAGAGTAACATTTTAGGAGCAGCTGTAATGGTCAGTCTACAACAGAGATGAGAAGGTGCCCCTCTTTTCTTGTTTGGCAAGTTACACATACTGGACAGTAAGGTGGGGCTTCCTGTAAGATCAGCTCCACAATAAATGCAAAGGTGACTACCTCCAGAGGAGGACAAAAGAAATCAAATCCCTCAGCAAGAGTGAGCATTTAAATATCAAATGCCAAAATGATTTCACACATACCAAGAAGAAATGACTAGGTAAAAAGGCAAGAGATACCTCTTGGTCCATTGCCCTACAGAAAAAATTCATTCTGACGTCTACAAAAATCAGCGGCTCCATGGTTAACTTCAACATGGTTCACAGATCAAATTGACCAGGTATAAAGTGTGGTTTATGACACCTCTGACATTTTTTAAAAGGAAGTCAATATTACACAGGGAATGCAACACAAAAATTACAGCATTACTTAGCACATTGTACAATGTTGATTACATTTCTCTGGCTTTAAAATTTAAATGTAATTAGATCGCCTCATATTATATGGTTCACTAAACTAACACTCAATGGCTATGTTTGGAGATAGAATATAATGCTGATGAAAATTAAGGACTGTTGATGTGCCTATAAATTAGAGAAAAGCTAACTTCCTGCGTTGTGTCCACACATTAACAAATCCACCATAAAACACTTTAAAACTTAAGTTCATTGTACCATGGCCTATGACAACAATATGCTTCTGAGAATGTAAAATCAGAAAACCAAATGTTTTTTCCCTCTCCACATCTGTAAGATCTTAATAGGGAGAAAGGGCAACTGCTAGTTATTACTGCATGAGACAGCTTTAACATCTGCTTTGGCTTTTTATGCTCACTAGTTGTTTCCATTCTGCTAAGGATTTTTTAAATTATGGGTTAGACTGACCACGTAACAGAATAACTTAATTCCATGTTGTGCTAGAGTACAACCACAATCTTCTTTCAGAAGACAGTTCTTACTGAGTGTGAAGCCTCTTCAGCCCTTTTGTCCTCCAGTTCCTTTGTTGCTTACTTCCTTAAATAGGGAAAGGTTTGGATAATAACCAACTTTATGGGTTCTGACAATAAGGGAGAGGAAAAGAAGGTCAAGAGACACACGGGACCTTTTCCAGGTCTCACGCCTAATTGCAAAACATCACACTCAGTAAATGTCATTCAATACATCTAACAGAACTGCATCATGCATAACCTTATTTTCAATGCTATGCTAGCCCATGAAGTAAAGGTCTGATCTTTGCAGCATGACTACTTACCTTCTCTGACATGCAATTTCTTCCCCATCTTGTCTGACCCACTTTGACCCTGTTTTCAAAATGTGTAACAGACATATCTTATACCTCTTGTTCACATAATACTCCAAAGACAGCTGTAGTTGTTTTTTTTTCCACATCCTTGTCTAACTGAAACTGCTTGCAAAAGTACAACCGACAGAGTTCAAAAAAGTGCCAAGAGGTATGAAAATAAAAAATAGCAACACAGATTCAGATAGTCATTTCTTTAACAGGTAAGTAAAACTGGGTATTAATTTATAATCTGCATATCCTGAACTGTGGAGTACCAGGTGTCAGAGCAATGTACAGGGCTACATGGCATACATGGGGAAAAACAAAAATTGGTCATTAAGGGAAGAAAAAAAAAATGGCTCATGTGTATGCCCAGTTTAAGAGTATGATCTCCCCTCATTTTCAGCAAAAACCTCCAGGCAGAAGTGAAATAGAGGAAGCAGAGTAGTCATGTTTCCTCTAACACTTTTTTCTGTTCAGCGTCCTCTCCTTAGCTAACATTTCTCATTATCTTTGCAACTGGAGAAAAAACGCTTTCCTTAAAAGTATTTGGGGAAAGGGCTATAAAATAGTCCCTTAATTTCTCAAGTAATACTTTACAAATTAATGTTTTAGGACTGGTTTTGCTAGTTCAAAACCTCAACTTTTGGAAACTTGGAACTTCAAATATTAATAAGCCCATTTATAAAAATGTGTATATGCCTTCCTCTTGGCAAGATCTATACATCCCTTTAGTCTAACACAGATAATGTAATACATCCTCTGGGAAGCTGGGTAGTGACTGGATTATATAGAATCATGGAATCAGTCAGGGTTGGAAGGGACCACAAGGATCATCTAGTTCCAACCCCCCTGCCATGGGCAGGGACACCTCACACTACATCAGGCTGGCCAGAGCCTCATCCAGCCTGGCCTTAAACACCTCCAGGGATGGGGACCCAATCACCTGCCTGGACAACCCATTCCAGGCTCTCACCACTCTCTTGGGGAAGAACTTCTTCCTCATGTCCAGCCTGAATCTCCCCACTTCCACCTTTGTTCCATTCCCCCTAGTCCTATCGCTACCTGATAGCCTAAAAAGTCCCTCCCCAGCTTTCTTGTAGGCTACCTTCAGATACTGGAAGGCCACAATAAGGTCACCTCGGAGCCTTCACTTCTCCAGACTGAACAGCCCCAACTCTTTCAGTCTCTCCTCATAGGAGAGATGCTCCAGCCCTCTGATAATCCTGGTGGCCCTTCTCTGGACACCTTCCAGCATGTCCATATCCCTCTTGTAATAGGGGCTCCAGAACTGGATGCAGTACTCCAGGTGGGGTCTCACCAGAGCTGAGTAGAGGGGGAGAATCACCTCCCTTGAACTGCTGGCCACACTTCTCTTGATGCAGCCCAGGATCTGGTTGGCTTTCTGGGCTGCAAGTGCACATTGACAGCTCATGTTGAGCTTCTCGTCCACCAGCACCCCCAAGTCCCTCTCCTCAGGTCTGCTTTCTAGCCAGTCACTGCCCAGCCTGTATTTGTGCTTGGGATTGCCAGTCACTACCACTTTTAATTTAGTTATTTGTTGAAAAAAACACCACACACTAGTGATATTGTTGGAACAATACTCATTGCAAATCTTATAAAATTAGTATTTGAACTGCACTGCTTAGGTACAGAACAGAATGCCCAGATCCTTCAGTATTAAAATTCTTCACTGTAAAATTTTCCTGAAGAATCTGAAAGCTTACACAAAAGCATATGTGTGCCAGAAAAGCAAAATTTTTGCTTCAAGTGGTTTCTTGAATTTAAACTTACTACAAATAATTAACTCTAGAATGGATGAAAGTGAATTACACCTCTTGTTAATTTCTGGTGTGTATAATAAGTCACTGGCTCAAAAAGGGCAAGGGGAGGACCGATAAATAGGCGAGGAAGCCTATGGTGACATAACCAACTCCCATGAGAACTTCACAGAAGACATTTTCACTAGGAACAGGAAACGTGATTTCATCATGACTAAATCATGTCAGTTCAACCTGACTGCCTCCTGCAGTGGCCCTGTGGACACAAGAAGAGCAATGGATGTTGCATACCTTGATTTTTGGCAAGGTTTTTGACAAGATTTCACACAATATCCAGGCACATTAGTGCCAGCCAGCTTGCACAGGTGGAGTATCACAGAATCAGAAGGTTGGAAGGGGCCTTTATAGATCCATCTAGTCCAAACCCACTGCTAAAGCAATTTCACCTAGAGCAAATTGCACAATAATGCATCCCAGCAAGTTTTGAAAGGGTCCAGAAAAGGAGTCTCTACAACCTCTTTGAACATTCTGTTCCAGTGCTCCATCATCCTCAAAGTAAACAAGTTTTTACATATGTTTAGGTGGAACTTCCTGTGCTCTAATTTGTGCCTCTTGCTCCTCGTCCTATCATGGGGGCACCACTGAAGAGTTCAAGCCCATCCTGCTGACACCTGCCCTTTAGAAACAAACAGACTCAAATGGTTGCAATTGCACTATGAACTCCATCTAGAGGTAAAGTACCAGCAGCACTCTTGAGGTCAGCATTAGAAGTCATTGCTCTCTAATGTCATTATTACTGATCTAGACAACTAGCAGGAAAGCATGCAGAGGTTCAGAGATTTTAGCAAGTTGCAGGAACAAATCATATATTGGAAAGCGTCACTGCCAGAGGGGCTTCAAGCAGGTTAACCTAAGTAAGTGGCAAGGCAAATGTGACATCCACGATTCAGGATGGAATAACCCCATACAACAACATAGTGCAGGGGTTGACTAGACACAGAACAGCTCTGTGGAAAGTGTCACAAAACATTAAACAGCAGCACAAGCTTGCAGCAAAGGCCAGCTGTGTATTGGGCTGCATCAGGAAGCATATAGCCCACAGAAGTGATGATTTCTGTGCACTTTTACCTTATGAAACTGCATCTGGATTAGTGTCTCCAGCACAAGAAACCACTGAATACTAAAGTAAGCCAAACTCTAAGTCATCATTCACACACAACATACAAGGAGGAACAGAAAGAAAGAACTGGGATTGTCAGAATTAGAAGAGTAAGGGTAGAATCTTCCTATTGTTTTCCATGAGACAATGGTGACAACAGACTCTTCTCAGGGACACAGCAACAAGATTAGGCTAGGTAACACACACAGGTTACAGCAAAGGAAATTCCAGTTACACATGAAACTGTCCACAGTGGGATGAATCAAATATTCAAGGGAACAAAGGTTGGAAAATTGCCACCCAGGCGGTGGTGAAGCCTGAAGCCTTTGCTTGACCAAAGCTTGAAGAAAGTTGTGTGTCAAACACACAATGCAATGACACAACTGAACAGACTACCAAATGGCTGAAATTATTCATTTATCATTCATTCTGAAGGTAGAAACTGAAACTATCACAACAATCAACTTGACCAAGCTGTAGAACTAAGAACTGAAGCAAACTTGTATGTTATCAGGCTAACAGGGATAGAATGCATCTTGCATTTTTCTTGCCAGTGGAAAATGGAAGTACTGCCAAGTTAGTTCTTACACCTTTTTTTCCAAAAGTAAAAAATGCAATTCCTGATGTTCTTCATTTTCTAAAAAAGCTTATAGTGATGTTTCGAAGGTCAAGGTGACATCAGTCACACCTAGAATGAGTATTTTAAATACTCAAATTTAAGACAAAAGAAATACGTGTATTTATGATTCCTTTTCACTACATTCTTCAATCTCAACAACCTTTGCTGATCATTTTGATCTTTTGCCTCCCAGAAAGAATCTATGATTATTTATCTACTCAGGAAACACAACAAGAGAAGAGACAGTGATCAACAAAAGAAAAATAAGCAACTTTTTATTAAGCATTTCAATAATTACCTGGTGTTCCATGGTAAAGCACAGTTTTTGTGACAATACTGGTAGCTCTGATCCAATGTATGGGTTTTTTTCCAAATAGAGAGGAAAAAATATACATTGTTCCCCACCTCTGTTGTGTTGTTTTGTTTGTTTTTATTTATAAAGAGCAAAGTATTACATTAGGCTACTTATAAGAAGAGACATGTTGCATATCACATACCATAGATACTTCAAGTTTGACAAGACAAAAAGTAGTGCTTTAGGATGTTAAATCCCTTCAAATCCCCTTTTTTGCTTAGCTGGGAGGAAGAAAGAGAAAGAGTTATTTTCTTGTCTTTCCCCTTCTCTCATTTCCCATTTTTTAAAATCTAGAAGAAAAGTTAAAAGTAATGAAATGGAGAGGGCCATACATGCTACATTCAAATAGAGCTGCCTCGATGTTTTAAATTGAAATTTCACTACAAGTCTTTTACTGCAGTGTACAATATAGCAATGCTTACATGATCATTTTTATTTTAAATTATAGAAAAGATTTCCAGAAAGCCTGGCTTCTTTCATATATTGTGACATTTTTTTAATGCATTACCTGTTCAAAGTCTGTGTTTTAAGTGACCTTCACATAAAACCAGAGGTAGCTAAGTAAAAATACTATGTTTTGTATGAGGTTTCTATGCATGATGTAATTTTTTAAAATGATTGTTCTAACAATCAATATGTATCTATTTCAGCACTTACTTCATAATCATTTGTCATCCCCATAATGTATGAATGCTTTCTAACACAAGTACAGCTATTCCTATTTAGCTGTACATCCTCACGGAAACATGATAAATTCATTTTATTGGACAAATATTTGAGTTGCACTCAAGTACTCTTAATAAAACTAGAAAAGCAATCTAAGTTACAGTAATTATTTGATGAACTTATTATGCAAATTTAACAGTGTTTTTAATTACATCAGTGAGAAGTCAAATAATCAAAGTTTTAAGTTTGGTATGTTTCTGTGCTGTCCAAACAATAGCTTATTTATTTAGAAAACTTCTAATAAACTCCAGCATCTGAAGTGTGTTCAAAAGTGCCTTTTCCAGCAACTTAAAAAAAAGTAAGCATCACTAAATTTTGAAGTAGCAAATACAGTTAGAAGCTTAAGTGAACATAAACTGAAACACCATGTCCAAATTCTGTGAACATATCAGGTATAAAAAATGTTCTGCTTGTGCTGAACTGGACCACATTTTTCCTCAAACACTTAAAAAGGCAAGCAACTGGAAATGACAGAAAATTCAGCAGCTGCTTAGAACTGTTATGCAGTGCCAAGTTAATGTACATTTTCTTGTCAGGCTTGAAGATCACTTTGCAGGTCACTGAAATTCTGTATTTTGTTTTATGTACTGTAAATGGACACTACAATGTGGAACTTCATTTTAAAAAGTAACTTTCCTAAAATGTTACTAATTCACAGCATCCATACAAGCACAAAAGAAACAGGACATTATGCATATAAGCATCTATTTGCATCTGTTTGATTTTAACTTTTGATGAAATAAATAGCTGTTTTGTCCATACTAGCCAAAGAACAGCTTTGATAAGACAGAACACAGTTTTGAACAGTACTTTTCAGTGAATTTGTATGACAGTGCAGACAGGAGGAGGAGGAAGTAAATAACTACTTTAAAATCAACAGCATTTATTAGTCCTGCTTATAACAGCTCAATGTTAACCTTTAAAAGCATGTTTTCATTCTTTAATGCATTGAGTCGTGGGAATTTTAGTTTGAAAGGCTAATGTTCTCATCCTTTCATGGAAACATGACTGAACTACACCTTCTAGGAGTTAGTGCAGTCTCCTCTAAATTCTGGCTGGATTATGACATTAAGAGATTATTCTAATTCTTCTTTTCCATGACCTCTGTGACAAAACTATAGTCATAATCATGAGTGGAATATAAATCACCATTTAGATTTGATATGATTCCCTAACTTTGGCCTGCAGGACATCGCAAGTCTTCTTCGCATCTCCCAGCAACATGGCTGTATTAGGTTTGTAGAAGATGGGGTTGTCCACCGCTGCATAACCAACTCCCAAAGACCTCTTCATTACAATTACCTATACATAAAGAGTACATGCTTGAAACAGCAAAAATAAACTACCATCTCCCCTCAAACAACACCACCACAAACCCAGTCTCCACCAAAGGAGAGGAAGAGATATACCTGGCCAAATTATGGTGCTCTCTGCTACAAAAATGCATTTCAGAATGTAGTACGGCAGACAACTCAGTATCTGCAGCAGTTGCCTTTTACTGTTAAACACTTACTACACGTCAGAAGTGGTGACTGGACATAACACATGCATATGCTGTTAGTTTTATCCATGCAATAAAGGCAAAGCAACACGAGCACTGATGATTGTAACAGAAAAGGGGTTTGACGTTTGGTTGGTTTTTTAACTATTTTAAGAACCAAATATCCTGACAGCAACACAATTCGGATGAGTATTTATAACCAATATTTGGTGCAATGCTCCCTGGTACTTCTCCAGCCTATTATTATTACTGCATGCATGAGATTTAAATAAAAATAAAAATCCTGAAACAAATTTCATCCAGGTTTAGCTATTAAATGTCAAATTTGTTAACAATGGCATCTTCAGAAGGTAAACTAAGAAGCTTTACCAACTTCAAACATGTACAAGTTTATTTCTCTAATTTGCTATGCTCAAAACACTGATAAATGTATGTGCCTGTGAGTCCAAGTACTTGAATGGCTAACCCGCAACAGAACTGAGGGTATGATTTGGCTCAGAATAAGGGATTCAAGTTTCCACACCAAGGAAACCCAAATATATGTACTTTAGATTAGACAATGTTGCTTTCAAAGGGCAAAACTGGAAACTAAACAGTCATTTCCATCTGGACATTCAAAGCTCTCAAACACTCACTGTTCAGGGTTTTTATTTAAGATTTTTTTTTAAACTTTATTTTATTTTTACCTCAATATTAAAGTAGTTAGTCAAATTTCCTTTGAACTTGAAAAAGCAGATAGTTGTACAGTAACAAGTAAATGATGCAGATGTGAGCAGCACATCATTTACTCTAACCACATTTTGTAGAAGCAGTTTTGTTGGGCTTTTCTACTTCAGCCATCATTAGCCTGACTAAAGCACTTGCTGATGATTACAAAAAATCATGCATGAACAGTGCATCACACTTGCAAATTATTGACCAGTTTCCTTAGACAAATTGTGAAAAAGCTCTAATGCAAAACAGAGGAGTTGAAGAATTTTATTTGGTTATCCTATAAACCATGCTTTTAGAAGCATACTGCCCAATGCAGTTTCTAATGCAATTCTTTTAATCTCACCTGTTTGGACTTCCAGACCTCAAGAACTGGCATTCCAGCTATTATAGAGTTTGGATCTTCCTGAGCTGCTGAATTAACAGTATCATTTGCACCAATCACAAGGACCAAGTCAGTTTCTACAGCAAAACAAAGAAAGCACAACTGATGAAAAACTAATTGTACCTTCAACACCAAAGCTGGTATACATTTTGTGTTTAATCTGATCTTTAGAGGCAGAAGAAGCCCATATATGGAGATTTCATTCACAAATACTGTACAAACTTCAGGCAAGTTACATATGAGAGTCTGAACGTGCTACCAAGTGCTTCCAGCAAAATGCAAGTATCCACAACCTGCTTCCAAAGGGCTCATCAGACCACTCTGCCACACAAGAATTAAATCCTTTGGTATTTAAATGTGGTTTCACACACACACAGCATCATCACTTTGTGCATAGCTTTTCCTTTGAGTATGATTTAAAGAAACCATGATTCTTAAACCAAAATGTAGGAAAGCAAGAATTTATCTGTATAACGCTATCCTGGTCTGCAAGACATGGCATGGTCAAGTCATTCACAATACCTCACCTAAAGAAGCATGAGCAGTTTTCCTGTATGGAGCAGTAAGAGCGATAAAAAAGACACAGCATTTGTAATTTATTTCACAGCTACAAGCAATCTGAAAACAAACAAAAAAAAAAAAAACAACCAAACCCTCAAAACAAACAAGCCAAAACAAAACAGAACAAAAAAAACCCCAACTCCTGTTCTCTTGATTCTGGAGGAAGCCAGCTTCACAGCCTATTTAAACTCCCTTCAATATGCACTCTTTTCTGTGCTCCTCCATTTAGTATTTCCACTTCTTTTACTTGTCTGAACTCCCTAGTTTCTGCTTCTGAGTCAAGCTATTTCTAACATTGCTCTGCATTCACTTTCTTGAGAGAGCACTCAGATTGCAAGAGAATGAATGAATTGCAAGTGATATCACAATGGGCACTAAGAGAAACTAAATGGACTGAGTCCATCCTTGTACAATGTGAAAACATAATCAAATAAAAATTAACAAGATCAAATCCAATCTACGTTCACATGCTAACCTGGGAAGTCTTCATTGATCTCATCCATTTCCAGTACAATATCATAAGGAACACCAGCCTCTGCTAGGAGTACATTCAGCTGACCAGGCATACGGCCAGCCACAGGGTGAATACCAAATCTAACAGGAAAGAAAGTCCCCGTTAGCAAGTAGTGACCACTCTGTTTTACAAAGCAAAATTGCCACCTGTAACCCACAATGCTGTGAAGTTCATAAAGACAAGCATACACAAGAATCAGTAAGAAATGGTTAAATCTCAAAAAATTGTGGTTACTTTTCCACTGGTGTTGCAGGGAACTGAGTAAATGGGAAATGAAATTATTTGACTCCTCATGTGGACAGCATCTGCTCCTTTTCTACAAAGTTAAAAGAATTGACTGACACAACAGGTATGCAAAAGAAAATGGTCATTTCCCAGTAAAACTGAAGAAGCTTGGAGTACATTTTCAATATTTCCATCATAAGAACACTTATTCAGAAAGTCATTGTACTTGTGAAGTGGCTTTGGAGAGCCAGACAACTGCTAGTGATGACACTGAAGGAACTCATAGTCAGAGATGCCTGAGAACATATCACTACGAGATGGACTGACAAAGTAAATTTTCCACCCCACAGTAGCTTATACAAAGTCTTTTTCAACTTCACTTTAAAGAGGACTATTGCTATTACACATAACAAGCATTTGTGTCTATCTTCCAAAGCAGTACCATATTTAAAATCTTGTGACAGATACCTTTGGATTTTTATAAATAAGCTTTTTTGCTATAAAACCATTACATACACTAATATACTTTAGAGGTTCCTTGCATCATGGAGTACCATAATAGAACACTCTTCATGAAAATGCCAACAAATTGTACTGCCTTCCTGAAGCAAAACCACTCCTAGATCTAGAAATGCCATTGGCACTGACCATACTGACTCATGTATTTCAAGTCTGCATGGTTATCACAGCTTAACACTGCAACCCAACAGAAAAAAAAATATCCCAAGACTTCAAGACAATGCTTTGCTAAGTTAAGTTAATGTGCTACTGTCTTCTCAGGATGGACTTTAGGAGGGAAAAAAAAAAGGAAAAAGAAGAGGAAGAATGAGAAGGCAAAGAGCTAAGAAGGTATACCAGTTTAAACATACCAATACAAGAAATTCTTTCACAACAGCTCAAAAACAACTTAGACAAAATAATTGCTTATGAGTTACTAAAAATTCATACAGAAACAAAGGGTTGCAGTGGGCATGCAGGCAGATCTGCAAGAGTAGAAACCTGACAAAATTCAGTTTCATCTGAGCCAGCGTAACACCTCTGTTCTCACAAGGACATATTTTGGTTAGAACCAATTCTATTTTTTGTGGGCAGATTGTACTCTTCTGCTCATCCTCTGGCTCTGAATAAATTAGGCATATCAGTGTCTACTATCCTGTGCATTTTCTGTCTTTCCAGCTCTGGGACTATCACCAAATGTAATGCTGATTAAGGTACACCAGAAATGCTTCAGATGAATGTTGTATATGGCTGAAGTTAATTTTTCAATACAGAAGTCGACACGCACTAAGAGAAAACTGTAAGTTCTTGGAATTCTGAACAGAGATTTCTGAGCAGAAATCCAAGTGAGTCAAGAATGCAATAAAAGGACTTCAGAGTTCTTCAGAAAGGAGAGATAGACTGATGAACCAACTTGCCCCGACAGATGGGCTGTGGCGTATTTATATTTTCCACCTCCCTGTGAAGGAATTGGTAACACATAACTGATGGTCCACAAGTCAAAGTCCAATCAACACAGATCACTTGTGAATTTAACACTGTACAAATCCTTAAAATAGCAATTGAGCATTCCATCAGCAAGACAACAGTAAAACAATGCAAAGATGAGACAACTGGAACCTCACTAACAAAATTAAGGGCATGTCCACATAATATTAGACACACTACCATTTGAAGCTCTAGATGTAACAGTAGGATTTTTATCCAACTTTAAAATCCTGTGAAAGAAACAAAGAAGAGATCGTGTTCAGCTAGTAAACATTTGGTATCCTGTTGTACAGCATAATACCCAGAATCAGAAAAAGGAGATCAAATACACAGGACAAAGCATTAACAGCTTACATTTCACTCTACTCAGCAATACAAGCCATGTGTAGTACAGCAGCTAGTCCTTAAGTACACCAAACAACCACTTACAGAACAGTAGGAGGACTCTTATTCTGAACCACATTTGAGAAAAATCGATAGCTCCTCTGGCAGTGAAAATAGATTTTCCAGCAAAATTCTCATTTGTTTCTAACAAAATTATTTGAGTATCTTTGTGACCAAAGTTGTTTTGGCAATACACAAAATATAGTATTTTTTGACGTTTCTGTTGAATGCCATATACACACACCATCTTCTTTCAAAGGCTGGAAAGCCAAAATTTTAGATGCCAAGAGAATGAGTTTCACCTTTGACCTTGCCATTCCTGGCAAGAGGCAAAGAAAGTAGAAAAGGATAAGACTGTCTTTATTCAGGAACAGTTACATCATGAACAATCAGTAGTTAAAGACTTTTAACAAACTATGCTTGAAACCATACCCTGTATCCACAAAGTTTAAGAAAGCTACTCATACAAAAGCTTTTTGAATACTGAAGTGACTCCCTGAAGTCTGCCTCTAAAAGCCTGTTAACTAAGCATGACAGCAGCCTGCCAGTACCTCTTGAAACTGAATGTGCAAGCATAGCAAAAGATCATTACAAATATGTGGTGCCCAGTCATAGGACAAAGACCAACGGGTACAAGCTAGAATGCAGCCAGTTCTACCTCAACTTGAGGAGACACTTCTTTACAGTGAGGGTGACAGAGCACTGGAACAGGCTGCCCAGAGAGGCTGTGGAGTCTCCTTCTCTGGACGCTTTCAGAACCTGCCTGCATGTGTTTCTGTGTGGCCTGCCCTAGGTGATTCTTCTTTGACAGGGCAGCTGGACATGATGATCTCTGGAGGTCCCCTCCAATCCCTAACACTCTGTGATTCTGTGTGGTTCTATGTGCTTCTCTAAAGTTTCCATTATTTCACAGGTGAAATCCTCTTGTACAATAGAAAGTAGAATTCAGGTAAGAATGGAAGAAACACAGCTAAAATCCTTGATGGCTTACATGTCTAATCCAAGCTGTGTATATCTTGCTCCTGATTCATAACAGCAACAGTTCTTCAAAGCTATGTGTATTACAGCAGAAACATTTTGTCACATATGCCCTCCCAGATGTTCAAAATATGAACCTCATTCAAAT
Organism: Indicator indicator; assembly: GCF_027791375.1. Classification (NCBI taxonomy): domain Eukaryota; kingdom Metazoa; phylum Chordata; class Aves; order Piciformes; family Indicatoridae; genus Indicator; species Indicator indicator. The sequence continues at coordinate 23,889,214 of NC_072053.1, read as the reverse complement.
TCAACATAGAAGTTACTTTAAAAGAGATGTATTTGATGATTAAAATTTTTTTAAAGCAAAAACTTGCCAAATTACTTTGATGTGTTTTTAATATCAATTACCCAAGAACTCCCTTAGGTTGGTTGGGTTTAAATCAAGCCGAAATCTCACACTAATTTTGACTTTCTGTTTACATGACGTGAACTTTTCAGCCTACATGTATTTTCTCCATAACAATGATTCACAATCATGCTGTGTCTGACTTGAAAAATTACTCTGGTAGTTCAACGAAATATAGAATTCACCATGAATTCTTTCCCTTGACCTCCAATTGCCAGATACAGTGAAGTAAGCACACATCTCCCTGCTACTGCAGGGGGTTCTCACCAATGTGTATGAATATCTGAGAGGTGAGTGTCAAGTGGAGGGGGCCAGACTCTTTTCAGTGGTGCACAGTAATAAGACAAGAAAACAACAGGTTCAAGCTTGAATATAGAAGATGTCACTTCAACATTAGGAGAAACTTCTTTACAGTGAGGGTGACGGAGCACTGGAACAGGCTGCCCAGGGAGGTTGCGGAGTCTCCTTCTCTGGAGACTTTCAAAATCCACTTGGATGTATGTCAATGGCTCTGTGTCCCAGAGGAGGCTAGTGACAAGCGGAGTCCCTCAGGGATCAGTCCTGGGATCAGTCTTGTTCAACATCTTTGTTGGTGCCATGGACAGTGGCATTAAGTGCACCCTCAGCAAGTTTGCTGATGACACCAAGCTGTGTGGTGCAGCAGACAGGCTGGAGGGAAGGGATGGCATCCAGAGGGACCTTGACAGACTGGAGAGCTGGCCACAAGCCAACCTCATGAGGTTCAACAAGACCAAGTGCAGGGTCCTGCATCTGGGTCGAGACAATCCCAAGCACAAATACAGGCTGGGCAGTGACTGGATGGAGAGCAGCCCTAAGGAGAGGGACTTGGGGGTGCTGGTGGACGAGAAGCTCAACATGAGCTGTCAGTGTGCACTTGCAGCCCAGAAAGCCAACCAGATCCTGGGCTGCATCAAGAGAAGTGTGGCCAGCAGGTCAAGGGAGGTGATTCTCCCCCTCTACTCAGCTCTGGTGAGACCCCACCTGGAGTACTGTGTCCAGTTCTGGAGCCCCTATTACAAGAGGGATATGGATGTGCTGGAACGTGTCCAGAGAAGGGCCATGAGGATGATCAGAGGGCTGGAGCACCTCTCCTGTGAGGAGAGACTGAAAGAGTTGGGGCTGTTCAGTCAGGAGAAGAGAAGGCTCCGAGGTGACCTTATTGTAGCCTTCCAGTATCTGAAGGGGGCCTACAAGAAAGCTGGGGAGGGACTTTTTAGGCTATCAGGTAGTGATAGGACTAGGGGGAATGGAACAAAGGTGGAAGTGGGGAGATTCAGGCTGGAAGTGAGGAAGAAGTTCTTCCCCAAGAGAGTGGTGAGAGCCTGGAATGGGTTGTCCAGGCAGGTGGTTGGGTCCCCATCCCTGGAGGTGTTAAGGCCAGGCTGGATGAGGCTCTGGCCAGCCTGATGTAGTGTGAGGTGTCCCTGCCCATGGCAGGGGGGTTGGAACTAGATGATCCTTGTGGTCCCTTCCAACCCTGATTGATTCTATGATTCTATGTATTCCTGTGTGGACTACCCTAAGTGATCCTGCTTTGGCAGAGGGGTTGGATCCGATGATCTCTTGAGGTCCCTTCCAACTTCTAATATACTGTGATACTGAGTCTTCAGATCTAAAAAACATGAGTACCAGTCAAGGATATCTAACCTGTTTCATCAGCCTCTTTCAAACACTTTTTAGATGGATAAAGACAATACAGCATATTTAAAAAATAGAGTTCCCATTTTCAACCTTTTTAATCAATACAGAGAGTGTAATATTTTCTTTTGAATTCAGACTAAAAATCTAAAATCTAGAACTCCTTACACTCATCATATCCATGATAGCACTTTCAGCACAGAAAGCATTTAAACTGTAGGAAAAGAGAAGTTACTAAAGTAGTATGAGGTTAAGTATAGTATTATGAAAAAGACAATTACTGCATGAAAAATTACTGAAAAATCTCAGAATGGAAATTGCTTTTTATACAGTTCATAAAGTCAGCATTATCTTTCTTAAAACTGGTAATACAACATCCTTGTAACTAATGCTGAGAGAGCTAGCACCTACCTAACCCAGTGCAGAACTGCTTCAAGATCACTTAATCCATGTAAAGATAGGATTCCTGTCATTATGCCAAAGCTGGACAGAGTGATGTAAGCAAGTAACATCTGGTTAGTGCCTAATTTAGCTTACTCGACACTTTAGACACTGTATATACAGGGAATAATCTGCCTCAGGGTTTTGCTTCACCTCCTCTTCCCCCTGCTCCACTCACTTTGTGTTTTGACACCTCTCCACCTCTGTTTTCAGTGTAAGCAGTAAGTGGTTAATCAAGGCAATAGAAGGAAAAAAATCCCAAAACACTTCAGCTCAGCTGAAATGGCTATCATTCGGATATTCCACAGCTTGAATCCTGCTACATGACAATAGTTGTAGTTTAGAATGACCTGTGAGTATCACAGTCTAATGTTCTCATCTCACATTATAGATGAATAGGTAGATTACCAACATCAAAGCGTATAGCTAGCGTAGCAAGCTCAGGCCTAGTTTCATGACTGAGGCAACAACATGATCCCAAAACCAGTACTTCAGCACAGACTAAGCTCAGTGGCTCTGCTTGCATCAGGACCATTACATTTAAACTGAATTAAACTAGCTATATCAAGGATACTTAATGCATGGTTGGTATTGGCTCCCTGTTACAAACCACTGTGTTTTGCCACAGTAGAGGCAATATCTAAATACATGGCATGGATCCCAGCTCAGTGCAATAACCCTCACAAGAACCTAACTGCAGGGAAGAAAGAAAAGCTTACCTCCAGAAATCATCACATGTAAAGTCACCTACACCTTACTCGTTAAGTCACCTGGAACTGAGCTGACCTATATGGAACCAATGGTATGCCTGGAATACATCCCCAAGAGCATACCGCTACAGCTGCGTTCTTACAGAAGCAGATCAAGTACAGCTGGGTTTGCTAATTTCTCTCTAGCTATATTTATATGGCACTCAAGCTAACCAATCTGTTGGACTCCATTAGTTCCTTCATCTGCAGCATGAATGATTCAGAGCCAACCCAATTAATCTGACTATAGGAAACAATCTGAGAATGCACATGTGTGCACACTTAAAGAGTCTTCCCAGTAAGCATGTTTCAGCTTCCTAGAAATGTGCATCAATGCACATTGTTCTTATGCTGCCATTCAGCAAAGATGGTAAATTTCCACTGATTTTGACTCATTGGGATAGTATCTTAACAGCTCATGCTTTAAACCTATTCTAGATTTTCTTGTAGAGCAACACAGCATGACTGTAAATTGATATATTCAAACAATTTAAGTTAATCAGTTTTACTTATTACTTTGTAGATAAATGTGTAAATGGTATCCACCCACATTTCATTACTCACAAGCAATTAAAACAATGGGAAAAATCCCAAAACCCTCAACAGATTTGGTTGGAGGTCAGCCACAGAAGCAAGAATAAAAATCCACAAATGCAGACTCAACACTAAATGCATGCTATCATGCAGGCCTGTTTTACCAGGCACTAAAAAGTAATTAGATTCTCCTGCATCAAGAAGAGAGAAATCCAAGTCCTTCAAGATACCCACTTCTAAAAAATTTAATTAAAAAAAAAAGATTAAACCAAAGCATTAATATATTAGCAACTCATTTGAAAGGCTGTTGAAGAGGTAACCTGCATTCTCCCAACTATGACAGTTACCAGCAAACCACCATATTTAATTATGATTTAGATTCAGAAAGTCTGTACAAAGCACAGTTTTAAAAGTTTTCACCCTGCGATATGTTTTTCTCATCAAGAATTTCTTACTCTCCAGGAAAATAAAACAATAGAAAACGTCTTAGGATAAGTCTCACTGTGGCAAAACCCAAGATAATTAACTTGATGCGGACAGGAACAGCATCACTTACCCATGCATATATGCAAATATAAACGGTTTAACATTGTACTATAATACTACAGAATAATTATGTATCTCTATACGTATATATAATTACTGTGTAACTTAGTTCTGTAGAAGAAATCAGAATTTCACAAGTAGGAGCCTACAAACAACAAAGTATATGGTTGACAAACTTTGGCAAGGTGACCTTTGGAGGTCTCTTCCAACCCAGACCATTCTATGATTCTATGACTGACTTGTAACTGAAGAAATGCAACACCAACTGTGTAACAGGCATTTCCTCTCCAAGGACAATGGGTTCTGGGGCCTACAAGATTTAGTCTATGAAAGTTTTGGTTATTTTACCCATCCACAGCAAAGGAAAGCTGAAATGAAAGCTCAGCAATATACAGCTTTCTATGTGATCCTACTAATGCTTTAAAGGTGTCATCTGCTGCAAGAGCATCTCACATAAGTGATCACGATAACTATGCAATTTAATAACTAAAACAGTTTGGAGTTTCCAAACTCTTCCCAGCCCTGAATTTAAACCCTAGTGACAGATTATGCATCATGTTACATAGTCTGCACTCTTCACTGAGAATGTTATGGCTCTAGGTAAAGTAAATGAAAACAATGGCTCTTCTGGATCAGTAGTGAGCCATGAAGCTCAAAAAGACCACATGACAGACACTTTCTCTTGGCATGGTAGGGGCATTAAAAGTTTATGGCGATCCTATATCCAAGCTGGCATTCCTCTGTAGCGGATGTCTGAGCGTGTCACTACCTCTGCCTGGGGAGTGTGCTATGGTCCTGAGGCACTCCAGGCCTAGTGAAGTCAGAAGGCTAGCAGCTGCACTCAGTGAATACCATGGGAGCACCACAAGCTGATGACAGGCCTGAATTACAACAAATTGTAAATACAGATTTACTTCATTAAAATACTAGGTAACCACTGCAGTAATCCCTTCCTGAAACTGACTTCTAACCCAGTTATTTAAAGGATTTGCTCGTACTTCTCCTTTGCAAAGTGACCATAGAAGGCAGGACTAGTAATTTTTTATTTCACCAAGGCTGATAAAAAATAAAGCTTGCTGCCACAGAATTGCTGAAGAAAAACCCCAAAGCACGTGATGCTGTCACCGCATTAGCCAAGTAAAGTTCTTTTGCTCCACAGCTAACAGGTCTTCACATTTTTTTTAATGGAATTTGGATGCACACAGAGCTTTGGAGACCATATATTCCAAATGCAACTGGCAAAGATCTTAAGCAACCCATCCTGGTTGACTGTGTTTTGAGCAAGTATGCTGAACGAACTATACAATCTTCAGATACCTCCTTAACTTCAATTACTGTGCAACTCTGTGAAGATTCATGTCACATCAATAGTTCACATCCTCAGACCTTCGTATGTTGACTGGCTACCTTCTGAACAATTCAGACCATAAAAACCTTCACAGCATGGTGCGAGAGAAGACATTGGTACCAAAGAAGTGTGCACATTCAAGTTTACACTGTTCAAAGACATACTTGTATGATTTAAAAAGGACCTTCTAATTGGGATGTCCTTGATAATTGAAACATCCTGGGCAAATATGCAAAAAGTGTTAGCAAATAATGTCATCAGCTTTGGCTCAAAAATAGCATCCTAAACTAAACTATCTTCATTATAATGTTAAAAACCACACCTCCTAGCTAGAAAACTCCTGCCTGAAATAAAACCTCGACTATATGAGCACATGTAGTGAATTTAAGAGATGTTGGACCTTCAATGTGAAGTAAGCAAGTGAATAACCAACGGATAATTAGAAGGTGTTGACATGAGGCATAGCTCACCCATTTCAGTGTACAAATATCTGCTATGAATCTCAGCTGCTCTGCAAGCTGCGTGGGAATGCCCCCTAGCACCCAGACTTACACGACTCTGAATTAAACAAGAAAATCTCTCCGTGTGTGTGATTTTTGGCTTACTGCACACCAGGCAACAAATCCATCTTTTTCAGACAACGATATCACAGCCCTAAGGCTTTGAAGCAGCAAGGGGGAATCAAGCTGTACATCCTGTGGAAGCTAAAGTCCATGCCAATATCACATGGATTGGCTTATGAGTGTTCTAAGGAATATAACCAAGGAATTGTGTGCAGCATATTAGTCTAAAACTGGGAACCATTGAGCATCTGCAAGATACCTCTCATCAAAATACATTACATGTTTTAAGCTATTTCATAATGTAGAATTGGTTAGTAGAATTGGTTAGTGGAAGATTGTGGATTTTTAATCTAAGAAAAGCATCTAACATTAGAGTGTGGTTAATTCTTTACAGCATTGTTTCAAACGTGCAAAGCAGAATTGGATCTTACTGTCCATATTATTTTTAAAATATACAAACATTGCTGTGTAGTAGTAGGCATTACTTCTATTCATGCAAGTCAGTTACCCCAGGAAAGAATCAAGTTCTTGCTGCAGAGACTAGTTACTTGATCTGCTCTCACTTCATACCAGACTGACACCACCAAACACTTCTCCATACTGCAGAAGGCTCTCATTGCCTGTCTGGGATCCTCAACTATTCCCACTGCATCCCTTTAACTGTCCCCAAAGTACAGGGAAATTAGGACTTAAAAATAAAATACTAAAGGTGTTTTAGTGTAATTTAAAAAAATCTCCTTCAACAAAGGTTTCTCCAGGAGACAATTCAAAGCACTTAAGTTATGCTTGTGTTTTCTTTATATTGGCAACCAGCGCAAAATAAAACCATTCTCTGTACACTGAACTCAGATGTTGAGATTACTCCTTACAGTATCACATTTCCACAAAGCAGTTGCTTTCACAGGGCTCTCCAACCTCCCACCTTTAGAAAAGGCTGCTAACTGTTCTCTTGAACACAACTCAAAAGTGCTACATTAAAGTTTTATTTTACAAAATCTTCACTGCTTATTTTGTACAAAGATACTACTATATACAAAGGCAAAGCATATCTAACTAAGAGTTAGTTCACCTTTCAAAAAAAGTAAGATTTTGGGGCTACAAGAAAGAAATATTAAATTTTGAAGCCATTCTTTTTAATCAAAATTCAGCATGACATTAAAAAAAAAAACAACACACAGAATAACAACCGAAAATCATTCTTAAACTGGTGCAGCTACTTCCAAAGTCCAAATTGAAGAAGAGCGTGAGTAAGGGATTTTTTACACTAAAGTAAGAAATTTCTACATATTCAGCTACAGGTTAATAAGGCTAGAGCGTTCCTCCACCTCATATTCCTCCAGTCACCATAATAACGACTGCTGAAAGTTAAACGGAAACAGACTTGGGGAGGATTTTAATGAAATGAAAGCAAAACAAAACAATAAGGAAAAAAATGTAATACTTTTAATCAATGAAAGTATTTACCTGACATTTTTCCCTTGATCTCTCAGTATCTTCACCAGATCAGCTATGGGATACTGAGCTTTTGCTGCACACAAACCATAACCTGAAAAAATTTTTCTGTTTCAATGCAGAGTAGTTACAAACAATGTGTGTACCCCCCACAAAAATAGAAGCTATAATAATTAAAAA